>NC_068344.1:3015703-3334869 GCF_014633365.1 Diospyros lotus
AACTCGAGTGGACTTGGACTTGGCATATTCTTCTGAGAAATTGGCAAATTTAGAAAAAGTTTTGATGCATGTGTTGGCTTGTGAAAATGACCTTGAAGCAATGGCCTTGGATAATGACAACAATTCAATAAACCTAATGGAGAAAGCATTGGTATTTGATTTCTTATCTGGTTTCTTAGATTCTGAGGTAAATGAGCTGGAGAGTTTCGTGCTTGCTCTCCATCCAGTGATTGTCGATGCTCATCATAAGCTATTTGCATTTAGTCATTTGAAAGAAATTTTCATCGTAATGGAAGGCAAATTGCGGGATTCTGAAGAACTGTTGAATCAGTCACAAGAGCAAGTCTCGGAGATCAGTAAGCAGTCATCCAAGTTGCAGAATGCCCTGTTAGCTTTGAAACAGAATGACTGTAAGTAATATGTTATGTTTCAATGAAGGACCAATTTACTATTACTTGCAATGAAATTATGTAGTGACTGGTAACTTCCTGATGCCTGCATCTTATCAGGGAAATGTGATGGGGGAGCAGTTCTATCAGAAAATGGTGAAGTTGAAAATACGGATGAGAAATTGAAAATGCGGATAGTTGAACAAAAAAGACATATTTTAAGAATGCTGGAGAAATCTCTTGGAAGAGAGCTAAATCTTGAGAAGAAATTGTCAGAATTTAAACAAAATGAAGAAGATTTGAAGTTGAAGCTACGCTTAACAGAAAAAGTAGCTGTCTGTATGGAAGAAGCAGCAGAAGTTGTCTGGGGAAGGTTTCTAGAGGCAGAAAATGCTGCGGAGGTGCTGATGGGCATATCAAAGGAAATGGTCGATCGACTTCAAATTTTTCAGTTCAATGTAAATGGTTCAACGCAACGAGAAAAGGAAGTGAATTTGAAACTCCTATATTGCATGGAACAGCTGGAAAATAGAGAAGCTTCTTTGATGAAGCTTGAGAGCAACATGGCGGAGCTCATTAAGGATAACTCTGAAGTATGTGCTTTAAGGAAAGAAGTAAAATTCCTGGAAGAACAGTTGAAAGAATCTGAGTCCCAGCTGAAGAATGCAAATGTCTCCAATGAAGCAAAAGAAGAGCATCTTAGAGAGATGAACAATATAATCGAGTCTCTGAAAGAAAATATTTCTACTGCAGAAAGTAGGGCAGAAAGTGCCGAGTCCAAGATTGCTCATTTAGAAGAGACAAATATGGAACTTAATGAAGAGCAGAATTTTCTTAAAAACGCTCATGATAGTAACGCCAAAAAAGTGAGTTTACTTGAGAAACAGCTGAGGGAATTTGAAGTTCAATTACAGCATGCAAGAGCATCCTCTGAAGCAAGTCAAGAGCAGCAGAACATGTTATATTCTGCAATTTGGGATATGGAAACTTTAATTGAGGAACTAAAGTCGAAGGTTTCAAAAGCTGAAATTAAGACTGAGAATACGGAGGAGCGATGCGCCATGTTATCTGAAACCAACTTAGATCTGAACAAAGAGGTAATTTTCCTGAGAACTAAAGTAGAATGCTTGGAGGCATCTTTGGAGCAAGCCAATGATGATAAAGTAGGAAGCGCAAAAGACATCAATGTCAAGACGAAGCTATTTATGGACATGGTCATGCAACTAGCCATGGAAAGGGAGCATATCCAGAAGCGGGTGTGTACCTATCTATCACTAATTTCTACTCCATGTCTGACTTTACCTCCCCCTTTACTATCTTCCTTTTCGCAATGAAATTAAATGGCTGATTTTTGTTACTTTCCTTCTCTTATTTTAATTAAATCGCGTTTATTCTTATACAATTCCAATGACTTGTCTGTTTGAACTTTGTGCAGCTATCTTCTTTAGCAGAAGCAAATAAAGTTTTGGTGGCAAAGTTACAGAACTCCGAAAGAAGGACATCTGTGGTTACCCATGAACAAGGAAGGAGCAATGGTGAAATGTCTCTTTCTGGAAAAAGCAGTGCAGTTCCAGGAGAAGCCTCAGAGGATGCTGCAATAGAATCATTTTCTAGAAATTTTCAGGCAGGTATCTTATGACCTATGTCTCCTTTTTCTTGACGATAAGTGGTTTAGGAAGACCCAAGTAAGTACATTGGTAGCATGTCAAGCTTGGTTTACTGGTTGCAGCATTTACTGTCTGGTATATATAACCACTGTATCGGGCTCAACAATTTTACAGATACATTAGGATTGCTTTTTAAATTTATGCCCCATTACTTTTATTTGTGTATCAGGTATTGTGCAATCTTACTAACATGCATAAATAACCCTTTCACATTACTCGGTGTTTAGCTTCTCATGCTCTTGAATTTCTCTGCAAGGACCTAACTACTAGTTTCATGTTGCCTCAGCCTTCGACAAAAACCACAGGATCATAAATTAACTACTAGGTCTGAGAGAGACTCGGATGAACCATAGTTGTGCACCTAGCCCCAGCCAAGGATGCACCCAGCCTGTTTCATTGCAATGACTTTATATACTGCTTCCTAGTTGTATGTACAATATAATATTGATGTTTATTGGTTGTTTTCTTCTTGTAAATTACTTCTAGGTTTGACAGGTTTTTGTAAATGTAGAAGCCAGCTTATGACATTATATCTTAACATGGGGTCTAGAAAACCTTTTGCAGCATGTTTAATTGACATGGACCAAACCAACCAGTTTTAACTGGTTGAATCTGAATGCCTCTGAATTGGATTAAACTTGATTAATCAATCTATTTTTTAAGGAAACTTTTAAGCTAAATGGATAACACTGAGATGGGCACTTTTTAGACGACATGTAAAATCACATTTTCCCCAAATTTAGAAGTTTTTCAATTGTGTACTCGTTTCAGCCAATTAAAACAAATATGCAAAAAAAAATTAAGAATATAAAGAATAAGAGCAAAGATCTGAAAGCAATTTGGATTTCATGCTAGGGTTTTCTTCTCTTAAACAAATGTCTTCGTTTTTGTTCTCGCATCTCTTTCCCTCATGACTCAACTGTAACAATTTGACAATATTTTGAAAGGCAAGATGGAAGAAGGTTTGCAAACTTACTGTTGCTGAAGCAGAGGGAAAAACTAGTAGATCTTCCAATCATTATACCATTTAAATTTGGTTGAATTTTTGTTCTAACACATACGCTCTAAATAAATGTTTGTTGTTACGGGTTTTCAATCATTCCTTGTAATTCTATTGGTTAAAGCAGAATGACCTCTCCTTTGTTTCTCCAACACTGTTTTTCTCATATGACAATTTTCTAAGAATTTTGACTTTTCATGGGTTTTTCCATATCAATGACATCCGTTCTTTATGCTTGTTATTAATTGTATGAACATAAGCATGTTTTTTGTGCTTTTTTACAAGCTATTTTATTTAAACTTTAGCTAAACTTAAGTCTAGAGGGAGAGCCTTGATAGGAACGGTAAGTTACTCTTTTTCGATTTGACGGTTATAGATTCAAGTTGTGAAAACCATCCCTTTGCCAAAAAGCAAGAGGGAGGCAGTGTGCAGAATGACTTTTCCCTAACCCTCACAAAATGGAGAGCCCCATGCACTGGAGACGCCCTATAACTGGTTGGACTAGTGTCTTATCCAGTTCAGCTATAGGTTCTATCAAAACTGTGCTTTGTCGACACTGCCAATCACTACATAATTTCCTCTATTGAGTTGGTATATTCAAATTTACAAGGCAGTGTGAATCTCAGAGAAACTAATAATTTCCTATTTTGTCAAATACGTAGTATGACCTGCTAGCTATATCTCATTTCAAAGGCACTAAATGGCATAACTAACATATTGTGTGTTTTCTTAACCACAAAAGATCAGAGAACCTTCATATTGGCATTACAATCAAATTCTGATTTTGACGAGTTACATTCCCTAATATTTCTTCCAAATCCCATTTCCAAATCAGGCGGCAGAATTGTCACAAGATGCACGGGCACCTGAGGCTGAAGTAGGGCCTTCTGTTTCTACAAACGATGATGCAGTTCTAAAGGTCGAGCCCGAGACAGCAGGAGAGGCAGGGGAACCCAGTGGTCATAACCAAATGTTTGTTCTTGTGGCAATCCTTGTTCTATTGGGTTCAATGCTGGCATCATTCATGCTAAACAAGAAATCTCTTGTTTAAGATGTAGATATCTAGCAGATCTATCATTGCTTCAATCTTTGATCTCAGTTAAGTAGATGTGTCCTGGAATATGTTGTTTGAATAGAGCTTCAGATTGATTGGTTTTGCTCCCAAAAGAGTTTATTTTCTTCCCCACATTTGTTTTGTATTCTTCCATGATTGTATTTCTTCTTGTATAGTGGTAAATTTAGAATTGGTTCCATTTGTATATACAGTCAAGACATTTGATTTTCACAGATGAAAGTTCTGCATCAATGTTCATTTGTAATAAAAGTCGGGTTGGTTTTGCTGTTAGTTTTTATGTGCTCGTTTTTATTTATTTTTGTGTTTGCCTTCGTTTTGATGAAGAATCAAAACTAAACATTCTACTTGATGGCATTGTCGTTCTTCAATTTTTTTTTAAAAGAACAAAGAATGACGTTTTGATGTTAAAATTTTGTGTGATTATTAGGGTAAAGAAATATTTCGATTTTAAAAAGTGTGAATCCTTTATAAAAAATGACTGGTTGATTGTCGACAAATCAATGAAATGAGTATTACCAGTTGGTTGTAAGGGGGTGAGTTGTTGAAATTGGTGACTAGTTGGATGTTATTTCAGTATTTTTATTTATTTATTTTTTAAACAAGATATTATATTCACTTTTCTTAAGATATGAAAAAAGATATTATGTTCACTGTCTAAAAATAATAATTTTTTACTTAAAAAGGTGAAAATGAAAAAAAATAAAATATTTTTTAGTACTTAAAAAAATGACTTAATAAAAAAATTTAGTTAGTTTTTGTTTTGAAACAAAAATTAAAATTTTACTATTTTGATGAGAAATAATATGTATACACATAAAATATTGTTAGATTTTTTTGTGTTTTTATTATTTTTTTACATAAATTTTGCCAATAGAGTAGTAATCGAGCTAAGTTTTGCTTAGCTCATTAGGATTTTGGCGAGCTCAAGTCAATTCATTTAACATGATAAATGAGCTTCTAGTGAGCTGAGTTCAAGCTTGTCAATTTTTTTTTTAATTTAAAGTCATTAAAATTTATTTTTACGTAACAAAAAATATAACAAATATAAGTATAAATTCTCAAAATAAATACAATAATATTGTTTAAACAAATATAAATATTCTTATCACAAACACATGAATAAATAATAAAATATTAAAATAATAATAAAAATATTTATTTCACGAGTTTTATTTGCAATTCGAATCAAGCTAAGATTTGTCTTGCTCAAGCTTGACTCATTTATAATACGAACCGAACACGGGCGACCTTTTACCAAGTCAAATGCTGAGTTGTTCACAAACGGCTTTACTCATTTATAATCCTATTTGCTAACAATATGAAAAACTAGTAAAACAAGACCAGGGCCGACCTTGAGGGTAGGCAACCAAGGTAGTTTCCTTGGACCCCCCTACCAAGGCCGGTCCTTGCCTAGGCGGCCTGGGCCCAGGTGGCCTTGTTAGCATGGGCTCATTTCATATTTTAATAAATTAGCTTGGACCCATTTTATGTTTAATTAATTTTAAATTAAAAAAATAAATTAATGAAAAGAATGCAATAAATTGAGATTTGATGTAGGTGGCAGGTTGCAGGCGCCGCAATCATGTGCTTGCAGGAAGAAATTTGAAAATCACATATTTTTTCTCCTCGGGCTGCCAGTGTCATTTATATATATATAAATGAAATTTTTAGCCCAAAAAATAAGTCTTCATTTCATTTTGCTGTTGCTCCAGCCTCTAGTGTGTGTGTGCGACTGCATCCAGCATCCATCTCATCTCCTTCTTTCTTCTTGTTGTCTGATAATTCTTGTTAAATGTTAAGCACAATAGCACACAACCATTGAGTCACATAGCAAATAGTAATACACAACAATACACAACCATTGAGCCACATAGCAAATAGCAATACATAGCATTAGCACACAACACACTAGCAGTTTAGCACCAGTGGTTCGGCGATGAGTTTGAAAATAAGAAGGATTATATATATATATATATTTACAACAATTTTTGTTCTGTCTCTACTCTAATATCTACATATAACATATCTTTTATTCTGTCTCTTGTGTTCTTCTAATATTTTGTTTTGCAGGCAGATTTTAATTCAAAATTTTAATTATCAGATTTATCTAGGTTCTATTGTTTCTCAATTACATTTGAATTTAATTTTGTATTAATTTTTGTATTTAAATTAATTTATTATGTCTACTAAAAAATATTTATCTGGAAATGAAAAAAGAAAAAAATAAAAAAAAACTCGAGTTTATTCTATCTCAAGCAGAAGCTTTAGACAAGTTTGTCACTAGAAATATTAGTAATACAATAGAAAATGAAGAGTGCGATAATTTGGTAGTAGATAAAGAGGAACAACATGAATTAAGGGATACTAAAAATATAAATGAGCAAGAACATACAAATGTTGATACATAATGCTTAGGTCGCTTTTTGGACGTAACTGATCCAAATAATTGAAAAAATATTGATCAAAATTTTATAGACTTGTTGGTAGAAAAAAGGTTCTGTAAGAGGTAATGCAGTTGATTTTCCGAAAGATTAAGAAAATAAGTTTTTCTCTTCTACATATTACACTCGTCATTTATCAAATGGTGAAAAGAGATAGAAAATTGTTAATCTACTCCGTTTCATTAGATAAAGTATTTTGCTTTTGTTGCAAGTTATTTAAACAAGAACAAAACTATATTCAATTAGCTAATTAATGAAAGGACAAGTGATTGGAAAAATCTTGGTTCTAAACTGAAAAGCCATGAAACAAGTAATGGGCACATGGATAACATGAGAAAATGGATTGAATTGGAAATACGATTACAAAAGAATTTAATAATTGATAAAGTTGTGCAAGATCAAATCAACAAAGATATAAAACACTGGAGATAAGTTTTTGCGAGAATAATTTCAATTGTTAGCTTTCTTAGTAAGAATAATTTAACATTTTGTGGAAGTAGTAAAAAATTATATGAAGAAGATAATGGAAATTTTTTAGGTTTGATTGAAATGATCGCTGAGTTTGATCCAATTATGAAAGAATACGTTCGATGTATTCAAGAAAAGGAAATTCACTATCATTATTTGAGTCATACAATTCAAAATGAATTTATACTCATGTTGGCCGGTGAGATCAAAAGTACAATCATTAAAATAGTTAAAGAATCAAAATATTTTTCAGTGATACTTTACTGTACACTAGATATAAGTCATGAAGAAAAGATGTCTCTAATCATACGATGTGTAAATGTCTTAGTAAGTCCAGTTAAAGTAGAAGAGTTTTTTTTAAGATTTTTTAAGGTAGACGATATTTCGGGGCAAGGATTGTTTGATGAATTGATAAATGCTCTACAAACACTTGAACTTGATATTGGTGACTTAAGAGGTCAAGGTTATGATAATGGTTCTAATATGAAAGAAAAGCATAAAGGTGTGCAGAAAAGAGTATTAAAAGTAAATCCAAGGGCTTTTTACACTCCGTGTGGTTGTCATAGTATTAATTTTGCACTATGTGTTATGGCAAATTCCTGCATAAAGGCTAAATTTTTTTTTGGAATTGTGCAATGCTTATATATATTGTTTTCATCATTTACAAAGCAACAGAAAGTTTTGAAAGATAATGTGGAAGGCTTGACACTTAAGCCACTATCACAAACACATTGGAAAAATCAAATTGAAAGTATTAAAGCAATCAAATTTCAAACTCCACAAATAAAAATTGCTTTAACTCACTTGATGGAAATATGTGATGATCCTAAGGCATTTCGAGATGCTAAAAGTCTATTATATGACATTATGGATTTTGAGTTCTTATTTAGCATGATTATTTAGTATAATATATTGTCTGCTATTAATAGAGTAAGCAAAATGTTGCAAAGTAACGATATGGTCATTGATGTTGCTATAAGTCACTTGAAAGCACTAATTTCTTTTTTTGAAACCTATAGAGAAACTGGATTTGAATTTGACATGATTATTGCTAAAGAAATTGATGCTCAAATGAAAATTGAACCTACTTTTCGAGAAAAGTGTATTATTCATATAAAGAAGCAATTTAATGAAAATGTTAATGATGAGATAACATATTCAGCTAAAGAATATTTTAGAGTTGATTATTTCTTATATGTAGTTGATCAAGCTCTTTCTTCACTTAAGTGTAGGTTTGAACAACTTCAAGAATATGAAAATATTTTTGGATTTCTATTTGATTTGAAAAAATTATATTCTACAGATGATGATTGTTTGAAGATATCGTGTGATAAGTTAGAAGAATTTTTGAGGTATAAGTTGGATTCAGATATTGATGAATAAGAATTATTTTCTGAGTTAAAAGTTGTGAGATGTTTACTAGAAGAGACCAAGAAGTCAATTGAAGTATTAGACTACATTAAGACGATAGATTATTGTTTTCCGAATGTGTGAATTGCGTATAGAATACTTTTGATCATACCAGTTACAGTTGTCTCTGCAGAGCGAAGTTTCTCAAAGTTAAAGTTGATAAAATTTTACCTTCGGTCCACAATGTCACAAGAAATGTTGAATGGATTGGCGATGGTGTCTATTGAAAGATATATGTTAGAACAAATTGATTGTAATAGTTTAATTGTTGATTTTTCATTTAAAAATGCTAGAAGAGTAAATTTAAAGTGAATTATTGTAAATTTTAAACTATTATTGTAGAAATTTTGAATGTTTTTATATAGTAAAATAAATTTATTTGTATTCGTTACATGTAATTTTATTTTTAAATATAGGAACTCCATATAAAATTTCGCTTAGGGCCCCTAACATCTCAGAACCGGCTCTGAACAAAACTAATATTGATATGCATTTGAGTGCATATTTTATTTTAACTGTTGAAAATTTTCAAAATTGCAAGCCAAATATAGAAAAAATAAATTCTTACCTAGCATTAATTTTTATATATAAATTGTTTTTTTAGTATAATATATTTTATATTAAAATAAATAAGCTAAAAAGAAATCCATGGCTAAGATTGTTCTTAAAATCTTATTTAAAAAAAAAAATGCCCTAAAAACGATGTCGAAGTCCCCTGGCCGAACTCATTGTGATTTGAGCTATTTGTATAAATTAACTATACACTCCCTAAACTTTGAGCATTTAATCTAAATATTCCTAAACTTTATATTTTGTCAAATGAATTCCTAAATTGTTCTTAATTAGCCGTGACATCTCCTTTATTAGTAACACTATTGTTAAATAAGTTAATCATACATCTCCTTAACTTTGGACATTGGACTTGGACATCTCTTTAACTTTTTTTTTGGTCAAATTGATTACTAAACTTTTCAAAAATAGTTAGGTCACCCCTTTATAAAATAATATTGATTAAATTAATTTAAGTTAGTCAAAATATCTATTTAATTTAGTTTAATTAGCTTTATTTCCTTATAAATATGGTGCTTTGGCCATTTTAAGAAGTTTCATAGATTGATTTAGTAAAAGATAAAGTTTAAGAGAGTGTTTGAACTTGAACTTCTCAAACTGCTTTTGGTTATTCGGTCGTTACTATCTCTTATGGGGCTATTTTGCCAAATTCCTTAAGAGTGAGTAGTCTAACACCCCTAAGTATTCTCTACCTACCCATCTCTGAGGCCCATGGGTTAGCTCAAGATCCTAGTTTGGGCTTGGGACATCGACTTTAAACTTAGCCTACTCGGCTCAATCTAATTTGTGGCCCAACAGATAAATAAATGTTTGAATTTAACAAAAATGTCAAAATTAAAAAAATATAAACCTAAAGCAATTCTTAATAAAGATCTTTATAGCACTAAAATACCATTTTTCAAAGTTTTTAAGTGGTGACACATGTTTTAAAATATTTAAATTTGAACAAAAGACACGATCCAAATAAATTTATCCATCATAATCTGTTTAGATCTCTTCTTATCTAGATTGGCTTAGAGGTTGAAATCTGATCGTTCACGTGTCATGGCAATGACATTTTTCCACCTTCCAATATGCCTATATAAAGATACAAATTTTAGGAAATGAATCACGTCATCTATTATGTACCATTATTTTGTTATATTTATAGTATCAAATCTGATTTGATTATCGAAAATTATATTAAGAGATAGAGGTCCATCATTCCAAGTCAAACAAGTTCTGGACAAACTTAGAGTCGAGGGTAACTACTGAATACACTCAATTTTAAATATGATCAATGATGATAAGCTCCAATCGTCATCAAAATTTATGCATATATATATATATATGATGTTTGTTTTCAATGGAAATGATGAAAATAGAATCACAAAATTTTATTACTTTGGAGATTAATTTAAATTTTGGTTTCTTGAAAAGTTAGTGATCAATTTTACTTTTAATTTAAGGAGAGAAGTTTGCTATCATTTGGGTTTCTCAATCTTTATAGCATTCATTATATTTTTGAATATCGCAAATAAAATATTACCTTAAAAATATAAAATATCTAAATCGTGTAAAAATATATAAAATTCAATGTTTTACAATAAAGCATATATTTGGAAAGATCGTCCTTACGTGGTCCCCTAATGCTTATATGCATGAATCTTGATTTTTTTTTTTTTTATATTAAACACCGAGATCACGTAATTCTATAATAGAATAGATACGGAAGGAATTCATAGAATTAGAATTCTATATTACTGAAAAGATAAGAATGGAGAATTCCTTAAACACAAACTTCCCCTCTCCTTTAAATAGCAGAGAGAGTGAGAGCATAAAAAAGTAGAGCTAGAGCTTATTTTCAGTGCTAGGATCCCGCCATTGAAGCCATGAGGAGTGTATCATTTCTTGCAGGCGCCTTCCTCGTTCTCTTCCTCGCGAGCTACGGTCTCTCTCTCTCTCTCTCTCTCTCTCTCTCTCTCTCTCTCTCTCTCTCTTACATTGTACAATAACAAATATTGATATTTTTGTTCGTCGAATGAAATTTCAATTTTACCTTTTGCTTGCTTTTTGTTCTTCAAAAACAAGCAAGACTGACTTTGGTCGGGAAAAATAATCATTTTTCTTGTAATTCTATAAAAATGTCGATATATGAAGGCGACAGATTAATTGGTATGATGAGATGTGGGTTTTTGAATTGGGGTGGCAGGTGAGCAGCTGTGGAGGTTGCCGGCGGCGGAGGCGGCGGAAAGAGCGATATTCCGGTGCCCGCGGATGGTCAACTGCAGCAGCGTGTGTCAAGGAATGCCCAATTGCTGCATCGAGGGCAAGTGCATATGCCAGGCCTGCCCACCGCCCACTTGGTGGAGGCTTTGAGGCGTCGCCACCAGAGAAGACGGCGCCGTCGCCCGTCGCCGCCGGCATCTTTATATATGTATAATAACATTAGCGGCGAAAGAACTTCGGTCGGTGTGGCCTGATGAAATTGACACAGAAGTTGAATAAATAAAATGCATTTAAATTCGCAAATTAATGGGTGCATTTGCAATAACTTAATGTTATATATATAGGGTAAATTTATATTTTTTCTCTTATATTTTTACATTTTTTTTATGTGGCTACTCAAATTTTTATATGTTTTGATTGTGTATCTAAACTTGATGTTCGAATCAATTTAATTTTTATATTTTAATATTTTTTTATGAGATAATTCAATTTTTTTATTGTTTTGATTATATTTTTAAATTTATATTTTCGGGTCAATTAATTTTCTCTTACTAAATTAAAATAATTTTATACATTGATACATATTTAAAAAATTACAAGGACTAGCACGATGATAAACTATTCGTCTATATAGTTATAGTTTAAATCTTTTTGTACATTAATTTTTATATATAAGTGCAAGAGATTCGTATGTTATTATATATGCTCGATAAATTATATAATATTTTTAAAAGAATTTTAATTGTGGTTTCGTATATATAAAAAATAAGATAAAACCCATCAAAAGAATATAATTTTTATTTTTCAGTTTTTGTTTTTTATTTTTATTTTTTAGTTTTTTTATTCTTTATGTAATTATTTTTTATTCTTATGTCCCGATTGAACCGAGGCAAGCCGAACTTCACTGAGCTTAGGATTAGCTCAATAAGCTAATTTTCTAGGCTTGAGTTCGGTTTGTGTGATTAGGAAAGAAGGAAGAAAATAAAAATTTTAAATTTTAGATTCTTGGCAATCTTCAAGCTTGAACCATTTACAAGAGTCTAGGATTTAAGATTTTCAAGAATTTTAAGTGTAAAGATTGCCGGACAAGGTGAATGGCAAAGAGGGAAGAAAATGAAAATGAAATGAAGAATGAAAGAACATTATATTTATTTTTGTATATTGTTTTTCATTTTTCTCTAAAATTTTCTATGTTAATTTTTTTTATAAATAAAAAATAAATAATTAAACATCATTTCTTCTTTTCCGCTTTTAAAATAATAAATTTTAGATAAAATATAATAACAATTAATTTCTTTTAATGAATTTGAATTTTTAAGTTGAATTGATTACACTAAAATAATCGAATATATATATATATCTAGTATTCAACTCTAAATAAATGAATCGAAATGGTGGGATCAATTTTGCCTTTGAACAGGATTGCAATCGCCTGTATTTATCCTAAAAGTTCGGTCTCGAACTTCAACTTGCAATGCATCTGTCCATACACTTAGGACGAATCAAACTAGATCATGAATTTTAAAAAGGATGAAACAGTCTACACTAATGATTGTTTATGATTTAAAATCTCTTTAAGTTTTTCACGTTACAGAAAAAAAGAAATGAATTGAAACCAGATCATTTCCAAGTTAAACCCAATGCATTTACCAGCCTGCCCTAAAAGAACATATTTCAGCAAGAATTTCAGTTTCATTGAAACAAGGTTAGGATTTCACTTTCAGTGAAACTACAACATTGGCATTTCAGAAGAACTGAAGTTGCACTGCTTACAGTATATAATAATCATACAAAGAAAATTTACACCTTCAAATGATCTGTGTGTTGGAGTTGAATCTAACCTAGAATGGCTAAATAAAACCTATTGTTCCATGAAGTCTCTCTTAAGTGGCAAAACAACACATTCATCAATAGCTTACATCCAGGTTTCTGGCTTCAATGTTGACAGGACAAAACAAAACTTTGTTGACAAACTCGGCCAAGGTCTTCTGACCAATTAATGAAAATGAAACCGGCACAGTTGAATGTCCTGCGTGTCGTCAAGCATCAGTCATCTGTAATGCTCAAGAGTCTTTTTGAATCAATCAGAATGAAACTCTCGACTTGTTCACAAACTGTCTTCGATCAGAATCTTGGACGGGTCTGGAAATTCTCTTCGATCAGAATCAGGCGCTTTCAACTTGTTCACAAACCGTCTTACTGCGTGAATAACAGGAAGGGGGTTCTCCAGATGAACAGCATGCCCACAATTTGGAATCTCGACTACTTCACAAATCACTTGTGTATCATTGACACTCCTTGAACCATGATTAATTTCTTGGAGCATTTTTTGAGCGATCCTCCTGTATTTGGCATCTTTCTCACCAACGACGAGCATAAGAGGTACTTTGCAGTGTCTCAAGTCTTCCCACAACGGGCTATCATGTAAACAGAAGCAACAGTTAACCAAAATGATTTTAATTGATGGAAACAATTTGCATAGAATGTCTCGAGATCATGTTTTGTGTATCATAAAATATTACAGCATGGCAAGGATGTCAAGTCTCATTTCAGACAAGAAAAAAGCATTAGAAGAACAAAGCTTATCTGGACTCTCGATCATTATTTGAACCCCCAAGGATCAGTAGAAGTTCAACAATGATAACTTCAGTATTAACAAAGCAACCGAATATCAATATATTCCATGTATCAACAAATTACTTTAGATAGAATCATTATTCAAGAATTATCACCATCATATATCCAACTTTTTGCATCAACAGGCACATTGTGAATAGCAAAACTCAACATTCTATTCTTAGGAAGATAGGTGGGTATAGATGAATCCTTTTCTAAATATATCAAGCAAACATATACCAACATTGTTGTAGGAAGATAGTGGTGAATTCGAAGTCAGGACAGAGAGATATGACAATAACCTTGCCATTTCAGATGTACCATGGTTAAAAAGAGAAAAGTATTAAGGCTAATAAAAGGAGATGAAGGCAACAGTAATGGATGAGCTAGATCTGGGGGCACCTTAGAAAGCATAGGAGAAGAAGAAAAGGGCAAGCTAGGTATCACCAGTATAAATCACTCTTTTAAGAGTTTGAGGCAACATGTCAAGATCTATGCTTGCATCACAATTTCCAAACAAAGCTCCAAATTTGCTAGAATATTACCTCAACCATGTACGCCAATTAACCAAGAGCATTAAGCAATAAACCAAGAAGAAGGGCTATGGAAATGGGGTACCACAGATATGGCACATCACATACACATCCAATACAGACACATTGACATGATAATTTTTTTTTTTCAAAAATTAAGATATTACATGGCATGGACATGTCACGTAATAATTTTTAAATTTTATATGCATTTATGATAACCCAACTTTTACACAGTAAGAGGTAAGTGTGATTAAGAAGTGTAAATAAGTATTAAAACTCTTATGATAAAGAGTTTTGGAATTTAAATATTCATATAATAAAAAAGTTTAAGGATGGAGTACCAACAAATTTGTATCTTATATTGCTTTTTTCTTTTTTTGCATGGTAAATCTTTACTGTTTTTAATTCAAAATTTGTAACTTACTTTTTTTAAACTTACGATGTGATCCTGTGATAGCCTCAAGTAAATATGATACACATGGACAAGCGTTCAATACAAATTTTTTAAGCGTTATGTGAGGCGAAGTCTGGAATGTGTGCCTGTCCAATATGGTATCATTGTAGAAGTGTCTGTGTCTGCACTCCCCTATGCTATAAATTTCCAAGCCCTCCTAACTCTAATTGGATTACAAATCCAGAAATTAAGACTTCAACTCATTTAAAATCTGCCAACCAATCAAAGGATCTGTAACATAACCAAAGCAACACTACCGGCCATGCACCATCATTGTAACCTATGTCCAACATAACTTTAATTATGTTAACACCATTAACATTTAGAAAACAAACATAAATCTAGTTGACATTAATTTCCCTTCCCATTCCATCCTTGAAAATGATTCAATCTGTGTATGGTTTTGTATCTTTAAGCTTTTCCTTTTCACAATTTATGGATAAATCATAGCCTGTGACTGACCAGACAACATATGTGATAAAACTCTTGACTCATATGAATAATTATTAGGGAAATTCTATTTGCAAAAATAAGTTTTGCTCTTCGCAACCACTATAGGTAAAATATTAAATTTTACTATTCGCAACCACATTTATTACTTTGTCCAACCATTTATATACCAAATATACCCTCCAAACAACCAACCCTCAAAAAACACAGCCCACGCGCATCCAAGCTGTTCTTCTTCGCATCAAACCTTGGTCTTCTTCTTGTTCTCCTTCTTCGCGCATCAAACCTTGTTATTCTTCTTCTTCAACCACTCTCATAGACCACCATCGACCTCTCGTCGTCGCCCACTTCACTTGCCTCGCCCACCCTCTTCGTTGGAGTTCCCTGGAATCGCAAAAAATGCCCCTCCAGTTAGGGGTTCTCAAACCGCAGGGTTCAGGGTTTGAGGAAGCCCTCACCCCCCGAACAGCAAGGTTCGGGGGGTAAGGAGTTCCTCGAACCCCGTGGTTCGAGAACCCCTAACCCCCTGAATAGCGAGATGGGGTTCCCCGAATCTCGCCCTTTAGCGGGTAAGTGGTTCCCCTAACTTACCTAATTTCGCACAGTGAAATTTGGATCAAATTAGGTTGAATTATTAGTATCAAAAATTAAAATTATATATATATTATAACTATATTTTATGAAAAAACAAAAAAATTATTATATATATATACATACATATTATAACTATATATATATATACCAATGTTCGAAAATTTGACCTAGGTGGCCGCCTAGGCGTTGAGCGGCCACTAGCTGCGGCGATTTAGGGCTACTCAGCAGCCTTGTGCGCCATGCCCGACTAATCGGGCCGCGACGGCGCCTAACCGCTTGGGAGGCCGCCTGGGTCGCGCGCGGCCTGGGCCACCTAGGTCGTGCGCGTCTTGGGCCGACCTTATTTCCCCCTCCCTTTCTCTATTTCCCCTTTCTCTTTCTCTCTTTGGTTGTTCATCGCAGCTTCTCTCTCTCTCTCTCTCTTGCCTTCGATCTCCTCTTGGTCGTTCGCCGCCGCCATCAATCTCTTCTCTTGGTCCTGCTCTCTCGTTGCTGCCAACCTCACCTGTTGGTCGTTCTCTCTCGTCGCCACCAATCTCATCTATTGGCTATCATCTCTCGTTGTCGATCTCATCTTGCTGCGGTATGTATCCATCTTCCTCCGCTAACGCAAGCTTGCGTTGCTGCTTGTTGCAGCAGCAAGTAGCAACGCAAAGTTGCTCGTTGCTCGCTCGCTTGCTGCTTGTTGAAGCAAGCAAGCAGCAAGTTGCTGCAGCAGCTGTTGATTTCATTAGATGACTTTTAATTAAATTTCAATGTCAATTATTCAATACTCAGGGAAAAAAAAGAAAACAGGAAGTGAAATGAATGATTCGGATAGGACTGGAAGTACGAGAGCATCGTCCGAGGCCTTCTCAATTCTTAAAAAGAAGTCAAATGATGTCGGATGGGAGTATGGAATGTTAATTGATCCGAAGAATATGGATAAAATTAAATGTAAGTTGTGTGGTAAAATTATGTCTGGAGGTGTTTACAGAGTAAAAGAACACATTGGCCACATTTCTGGAAATGTTTCTGCATGTCCAAAATCTTATTCGACTGATCAAGCTAAATGTAAGAATGCTATTGTCAAGGCAAAGAAAAAGAGGAAAAATAAGAAGCGGGAGGAAGATTTGATGAGATCAACTGTTAATATCTCTGAAAGAGTGAAAGGGGATGATGAAGATGAATTGCAAGAGTTAGGTAGCAGAAAAACGTCTCGTACTCTTGGCCCTATGGATAAGTTTGCTAGCTCCATCAGCCCTAAAACTTGTTTGAGTGCGAGAATGACCCAAAGGCAACAAACTATTAGTGAAACACTATTTAAAGAGAGAACACAGTCGGTTCGTGAATATTGTGCTAGATGGGTGTATGAAGCTGGTATATCTTTCAATGCTATTAACAATGATAGCTTCAAATTGTTTGTTGAGGCGGTTGGTTAATTTGGGCCGGGCTTCAAACCTTCCAGTCAATACCAATTGAAGGAACCGCTATTAAAGGGGGAAGTTGATAGAATAAAATAGTTATTGAAGAAGCATGAAGAAGAGTGGGCACGAACTGGGTGCTCCATTATGACAGATGCTTGGACAGATAGAAAAAGGAGCATCGTGAACCTATGTGTTAATTCTAATGCAGGTACTGCTTTCCTTTCTTCCAGAGAGTCTTCAGATGAAGCACATACAAGTGAACTTATCTTTGAGTATGTGGATAAGTGCATTGAGCAAGTTGGGCTGCAAAATGTCATCCAAGTAGTAACCGACAATGCTGCCAATAATATGGGAGCGACAAAATTATTGAAGGTGAAGAGGCCAAACATCTTTTGGACCTCATGTGCTACTCACACCATCAATTTGATGCTTGAAAGTATTGGAAAACTGTCGAAGTATAAGAAAGTCATTGATCAGGCCAAGAGTTTTACAATCTTCATTTATGCACACCATAAGACCTTGTCCTTAATGAGGTCATTTACGAAGAAGAGGGATATAGTGAGACCAGGAGTCACTAGATTCGCTTCTGCTTTCTTGACTTTGCAGAGTTTGATAGAGAAAAAGGCCTAACTGAGGGCCATGTTTACTAGCTCTGAATGGGAGGAGTGCAAATGGTCGAAGATTGTTAAAGGGAAAGCAGCCTATGCTACTGTGATGAGCATTGCTTTTTGGAATAGTGTGACTATATGCCTTAAGGTTTTTGCACCTTTGGTGAAGGTGCTTCGAATTATTGATGCGGATAGAAAGTCTTTTATGAGCTTTTTATGTGGAGAGATTAAGCAAGCAAAGGAAGATATTAAGGAGGCCTTAGATAATCTTGAAAAGAACTATAAGCCTATTATGGAGATTATTGAAGCAAGGGTGAAAGATAGGCTAGATAGTCCACTACATTTTGCAGCTTACCTATTGAATCCCTACTACTTTTTCAAGGATATGGATATACAACTTGATAATGAAGTGATGGATGGTGTCACGAACCTAGGGTTCGTGATGGGTTAGAAGAGGAATTGGGGAAGAACAAAGAAGAAATGAAGAGGGAGATTGAAGAGAATTAGGTAGAAAGTTAAGAGAAATGAGGGAGAGCAGAATGGAGAGAAACAAGAGGGAGAATGGGAGAGAGAGAATCAGATTTTCTTTAATCAATTTCAGCATACCATCCCCTCCATTTACATCAGTCTTATATAGGCATATTTGTCCCCTAACAGCCTTGCACATGCAGCCACGTGCACCTAACTAATTGCTAGAATATTCCTAACAAACTATTCTACCCTATTACAATAATACCCTTTTATTACTCATAGGGTCATGACAATTCCCCCCTCCATAGGAGAGTTCTTGTCCCCAAGAACTTGCCACAAGTAGCCATTGCTCTTCATCCAATTCCAACCTTCTCTATGCGGATAATCCTCCTTTCTTTCTTTCTACTTCTAGGTCTCTTCTTCTTCATTCTTAGGTTTTCAAGATCAATTCCAAGTATGAATTGGCCCAGAATTTCAATAGGGAAAACTTCATTACCATCCAAAACAAGTAAGAAGGGCAGATCTTCAGCCATTGTTGTTGTTACTCTATCCCCATTCAACCCACAGCCATGTTTTGCTGCAGAAATATCAATAGCAGCCTCAAAATGCAGCAATGGAGGTTTGTATTCTTTCCTTGAATTCTCATACCAAGGCTGTTTGTGAGCATTAACATTAGGAGATGCTGCAACTTCACTTCCAGCCAACGATTGCTCAATAATTGACACCTGGCCAAGTGTTTCAGCACTAGTAAGAGTGCTTGAGAGGCTGTCAATTGATTGAGTGTCATCCTCCAATCTCTTTTCCTCACCTTTTTCTTCCTCCTCCTCTTCCCCTTCTTCCTTAAAGTTGGACTGCTCTTGTTGCAGAATCCCAAAAACATCACCATCGAGAACTTCTTTTCCAAAGGAATCGGTGTGTTCCTTTAATTCTCCTTTTGCCCACACACCTTGTACTGAACCCCCGCAAAGTTTGCTATTGCTGCCAGCATTGTCATTATCGTCACCTTTCTCGTCCATTCCACCTAGGCCGATATACTTTTTCCACTTCGTATTGGAGGTAGGCAGTGAATATGCTTCTTGCCTCCTAAATTTCTCCTTCGGCTGTTCCATTTTAAGAAACTCCTCCTTATTAAAGCTTCCATGATAGTCATCAAAGTATTCGGCGGGAAAACTGTAATGATACTCCTTAGATAGTATCATTGCAAATTCTTGCAACTTCTCGCGAAACATTCGACCGAATTCCTTGCACTTTTCATCAAACCCACTGCTGGTTCCTTTGTCCCTTCGGCTAGTCTTATTTTCAAACTTTTTTTCCCAAATTTGATGCTTCTGGTCAACTGAAAATGTAGCATTCTTTGGCTGCCATTGAAGCTCCATTCCAGCTGAAAATGAAGCATTCTTTTGCTGCAATTTAGGGCTCATTTGCTCCATGTATGCACTGCTCCCCTTGGCTGCCTTTGTTTCCCTTTGCTCACAGCCTCTCCTAGCTTCATGAGTAGGACACCCCACTGAAAATGCAGCACTGGTCCACTGCAATGAAGGCTGCTCTCTTCCTTGAAAATTAACCACTGAAAATGTAGCATCATTCGGTTGCAATTGCGACCCCTTTTGTTTCAGGTGTGCCCTGCTTCCCTTAGCTGATTTTTCACAACCAGCATACTTTGAAGACCACATACTGCTCTTCTTCAAACAAGTTAACCCAAAATTCAATGCCAAAATTAACCTCTGTTTGCCTTTGCTCACAGTCTAGAATTTCGATTGGAATCCACGGCCTTCAAAAATCCACTCCCAGCTGCTCCGAACTTTGCTCAGCTTCTCCACTTGCAGCAGCCTTCCTTGCTCACCGAAGGCATTGTCGGACACCACCGTCTTTGACTCTCTTCTACCCCTGCTCGCAATTACTGCAGATTCAACAATCGCTTGGCCTCGAATCCACTTCAGCTTATGGCCAGTGATGCATCAAGCTTACTTCTCTCGATTATGCTCTGAGTTGGCTTTCCAGAATGGTCGGAATCTCCTTCCGATCAAGGAGGAAAGCACGGTTCACCAACACGGTTCAGAAGGCAACCCCAAACCGTAGCACCACAGTGCCTTCCGATCAAAGCGGCAACACCCACAAAACTCCAGTCGGAATTCCAATTAAACCGCCACACCTCATCTTTCGGCCTTAGCTGTCCGCCTTCCTCTTCAAGACTCGGACAGGAGTGTCCAGAATTCCCAGCGATAACCGCCTCACATCAACATCGGAAATCACTAGATCCTGCCTTCCCCTTCGATTCCAATTAATAGTTACCGAAATTATTGGCCGAGAGTCACTCACCTGTTGCGCCTTCCAATTCCGAACTGAGGGTGCTCGCTTGCTTGGAGGTTAACACCTCCCAGCGCCAGCTACTGCCCAATCACCGACCATTGAAAACGGCCGCGACACCCACTGCACCATCGTGAGGAACCCGCTGCACAACCGCCAAACCTACTACAATTAATTCGGCTGCAACACTAACTTCCTTGCCTGACCAAACCGCGATCGCTTGGAACTCTTGCACTAGTTGCTCACTCCAGTTGCGACCCACCTGGATGTCCACGTCTCCTCCTTTGGCGGACTTCCACACCAATCGCGAATTCTCCTCTGTTCTGATCAATGATGGGCTCAAGTCCGGTGGATCTTCGCGACGCTTCAAGTATGTTCGCCTATCGACCCACTCCAATCGCCGTCCAACTCCACCTTAAACCTCTACTCGATCGATTTCACAGAGAGTCGCATCTTCCTACTCGCCCAATCACCGTCATTGGTTTCGGAATTCACTCATCTTCGCTTCGGCCCGAATTCGCTAACTCTGCTTTAGCGACTCTGATATGGCCTTAGGAATTGCCCGAATTCCCTTTGAAAAACCGCCTTCCGAAATCGTCCAGATCTGGTTCGACAGTTAAGGACTGCCGCTTAGTTGTAGTCGAACTAATCAAAGGCTTAGGACGAGCTTTGTTGCGGTCTCCTGAGGGTTTGATCGACTCTGTTGGAGCTCCCTATGAGTTCGATCAACTCTATTGCAGCTCCTCAAGAGTTCTCTTCTCTCACCGGAAATTCGTCGGACGCTGATTGCTGCTACAATGCTGGAATTACTTAGCAGAGGATGGTCGAGGAACGAACAACTCTGATACCATTGTGTCACGAACCTAGGGTTCGTGATGGGTTAGAAGAGGAATTGGGGAAGAACAAAGAAGAAATGAAGGGGGAGATTGAAGAGAATTAGGGAGAAAGTTAAGAGAAATGAGGGAGAGCAGAATGGAGAGAAACGAGAGGGAGAATTGGAGAGAGAGAATCAGATTTTCTTTAATCAATTTCAGCATACCATCCCCTCCATTTACATCAGCCTTATATAGGCATATTTGTCCCCTAACAACCTTGCACATGTAGCCATGTGCACCTAACTAATTGCTAGAATATTCCTAACAAACTATTCTACCCTATTACAATAATACCTTTTGATTACTCATAGGGTCATGACAGATTGTCTTTTTAACTATGTGGAGATGTTTTATCATTATGATGGTGAATTGCAAGGCCATGTTATAAATGTTGAGTTGCTAAAGTATACTCGTAAAGATGGAGCTTTTGGAAAATCGTGGACAACTCAAGGGTGTGCGAAAAATGATGACAATTATAATCCAAGTATAAAATTCCTTTAATCCTTTCTATTGTGTATTAGTGTATAAATTAAATTTGTTTACTTTATACTTGTTTGACCTATGTAGTTACATGGTGGATGACTTATGGAAATCAAACTCCAAACTTGCAACGAATGGCGAGAAAGATTCTCTCGTTAACCATTAGTTCATCCGGTTGTAAAAGAAATTGGAGCACTTTTGAAGGGGTTAGTGTATATATGAATCATATTTATTTACTATCAATTAATTATTCTTATTCAGTTATCATTTATATTGATATTGCTTTTATTTTATTTATGTAGATACATACGAAGAAAAGAAATAGACTAGACGTGAATCGATTGAACAATCTAGTCTATGTTCAATTTAATGTGAAATTGATGAACAAGCACAAAAGGGATAAGGAAAGAAATGTTGATGTGCTACTTGCTAGTGATGCTAGTAATGCACAAGGATGGATCATTGATGGAGAAGATGATGAAGAAGTTGAGCCTGGTACGGGGCTCACTTGGGAAGTGGTTGGTGAAGCATCGGGAGCAGACGAGATGCTTCAAGCTCGAAGAAGTTCTAGGATGAGAGAGCATCATGAAGATGATTTTCAATCAGAAGAAGAAGATGAGCAATAAATTAATGAATTTGATTTTGAGTCTGATGAAGATTGTGTATTGGAAGAATATGGAAAGGAAGAAGACCAATTAGATAGTTAGACTTAGATTATTCGGATATGGTTTATGTTGTATTATTGCTGCTTCTACCTTCTTGAACTTATAACTAGTATAATAGTTTATTTTCTGAGTCTTAATTCCATTATTTCACTTGTCTTTTCAAATTTGATTTACCTGAAAATAATATCAAATTACATCAAAAGGTTTTTAGAAAAAAAAAAAAAATCATTTTTCCTAGTCGCCGCCTAGGCGCTAGGCCCCAGCTTGGCGCCCAACTAGCGCCTAGCGCGTTTTTGAACACTGATATATACATACATATTATATGTATAATATGTATAGTTATAATTATATATTATATATATAGTTATAATTATATTACATAAACTATTATATACATACATATTATAATATATAAAATATGTATATATTCTCCTGAACCTTAGGGTTCAGGAGAATTGATTTTCTCCGAATCCATGGATTCGGGGTTCCTTCAACTTCTTGAATTTTGGGGTTCGAGGGCTAGGGGATGCCCCAAACTCCGGGGTTCGGGGAACCCCAAATCGCCCGACCCCAAGGTTCGGGGCATCCCCCAGACCCTGAACCCCGGGGTTCGAGGCTTCAAGGCACCCCCAAAGGGTATTTTTTATTTTTTAATTAATCTTATTTTTTTTAATTCATCCGTCGTGTAATGTAAATTATGTAATTTAATTTATCCGTAGTATATGTAAATTATGTGATTTAACTAGTGATCGATGTTATAAATTATGTTATTTTTAAATATAAATTATATAGATGCATGCTATTTGATAAAATTAAAAAATTATTTTAATTTTTAAAAATATTAATAATTTTCTATTGTTTTATATTGATCTACTATAGCTGCTACTATTTGAATAATAGAGTAAAGTGGCTGTGGCGATGGTGGGTCAGAAAGTGGGTGTACGCGCTTGAGAAGTAATGGTGGGTGGTTGATCGTCAACAATTTAAATGAAGGGCAAATATGAGTTTTCATCTCAAGATATTTTAGGAATATTAAAAGTGGGTTGCGGAGAGCAAAAAATGTGGTTACAAATAGAATTTCCCTAATTATTAAGTTCTGAAAGGAAAAAAAACTGATGTTGAAAAAAAAAGAGCTTTTAGGTTTTAACATGTCACACACTTGCACCTGCACAAATAAATAAAGGCATACAAATAAATAAATAAAAAGTGATGAAACACAATATAAATTATATAGTGGCCTAAAGAGAAGTTTGTTTTCATTATGTTTTAAGCTTGTGAAGTTGATATCTAATGCCGCAGTAGAACTGCCAAGAAGATACAACAAGAATTCTCAATTTAAAGATTCCATAAGTTACTTCCAAAAGCCATATACCTCTTTGCATATAATAATTTGTGTAGAATTCTTGCAGTAACTAAAGATAACAGAAGTAAATAATCAATCAAAATAAAGAAAAAGGGACTTATTTGCATAAATTTCCAGTATCCAAGATACTCATTGACAAATTTTTACCTCAGCAAATTTTACAGCTTACAAAAATTAATGCAAGCCATGCACATATTCACAAAAATTTGTAGATCTCCCAAATATGCATGGACATATATTGAAACCACCACAAAGCAGAGTAAATTACTAACTACGTCAAATAGTAGCTAAATGGAGAGTTCAATACTCTTATGAAAGGAAATTCAGAAACAACTAAACACAGGCTTACAGCTGCCTTCCAGCACTTAAATCAGAAAGAACTCTTGCGAGGCCGTTTATGTCATCATGCTGCAAACGGCGAGCAACTATCTGCTTGAAATGTGGATGATCTCTTAAGCTGCAAGATGAAAGTGACGTTAAGATATTATGATTTATATAGATTAGTCAACTGTACACGCACTACATCTTTATGTTATGGTAATTGTATCTCTAATATGATATATATAATATATTCTTTCCTTTGTGATAGTACAGATTCATGTATATAAGTGATGTAATCTTATTCAATAGACAACTTTTGGATTCTCTCATTTTACATGGTATCAGAGCAATTGTAAAATAAAATACATAATAATTAAAAGACAAAGAAGGGAATGAGAAAGACCAACTCTAGTTTTTGGAAGAAGCAACCACCTATACCACTGTCAGTCGTCAGCCTTGCCTCCTCGCTAACCATTGCAGCTGCCTCCATCTCTGTTGCCTTCAGTCCCTGTCATTGACTGTGACACCATGAGTCACCATTGCCAATTACGACTCATCCTTCTCATGACCTGTCCTTCAGATGATCCTCCAGATCTAGCGGCAGCTTTAACAAGATGCAACCCCGACATAACCCAGATCTCCTAGAGCAACTAATACCACTCCTAGTGGATCTCCTTTAGTTACTATCTCAAAGGAAAAGTATGCTCAATTGCTTCAATTCTGAGCAACACAACATGACCCTTCATCTATAGCATCTTTTGCTCACACCAATAACCCCACTACTAACCACATCTCCGTAACAGTTCTCTACTCTCTCATATCCAAGTTTAGGGTCTTTACCTACTTTTACACTTGCTGATGGTTCTCAAGCATTAGTTAAGGGTACCAACAGTGCTAAACCCTTTTCTATTTTGCCCTTGTCATCTGTTTTACATTTACCACAATGTCTTTTTATTTTACTTTTTATCAGTCAACTCACTCAGGATCTTAGTTGCTCCATTTGTCTGATTCTATCTTTGTTCAAGATCGGAGGACTGGACAGGCAATTAGCACAAGACACGAATCTCAGGGACTATACTATTCCTCTTCATTTGCTCCTGTTAGGCTCGGATCTGACAGTAGGTTTCCTTCCGTAAATTTGGAAGGAAGTGATATAGGCGGGAAAGAATAAGAGGGAGAGATAGGGAGAAATTAAGAAATAGAAGAGAGAATAGTGAATTGAGAATTGAGAGGGAAAGGAATTCGTGGTATAATCCTCACATAATTCCCCATCCTCAACCTTCTGGTATTTATAGGGGAGATACATGCTGGCGTGATAGTTAGGTATTACCCATGCACACGCTTGGCGCTTTAAGGAATTTGAATTATTCATTTACTGTTTTATTACATCAATGCCACTATTTGACTCTAATTACCATCACACCCTCGGTCTATGACAATTTTCCCCACCCCTTAAAACATTTCTTGTCCCCAAGAAATTAAAGGAGGCTAGTTATTCTGGGAAATTGTTGCAAGAAGTCGGGGAGATACTCCCATGTTGTGTTGTCCGGATGTAGATGAGACCATTGCACAAGTACTTGAGTCAACGGAGCAATGTTGTTGTAGATCACTCGTTTGTCAAGCACTGCCAGGGGTTCACCCGTCTCCTCTATGGCTTCAACTGGTTCTGGCAGTGTTCTACTGGTTACCTTTGTCGGTCCAATAGACTTCTTCAGAAGAGAAACGTGAAAAACTAGGTGAAGTCCCACTCCCTCAGGCAGCTGTAAACAGTAAGCCACAGGTCCCACCTTAGCTAGAATTTTGAATGGCCCATAGAACTTGGGATTGAGCTTAAATATTGGGCCTTTGCAGAACAGGTGTTGTTGGAACCTTCTGACCTTCAGATAAACCTCCTCTCCCTCTTCAAACTGCCCTTTTTGTTTTGTGTTTATCTACCAGCTGCTTCATTCTTTGATTGGCTAGGGCCAGTTCTTGCTTGATGGTTAGTAGAGCTTCCAATCGATCCTTCAAATACAAGTCAGCTGACGTTTCGGTGGGAGAGTAATGCATTATAGCCGGAATAATGGGGGGCAGATAACCAAACAGAGCCTTGAAAGGGGTTCGTTTGTGTGCGGTATGATAGTTGGTGTCATACCACCATTGTGCCAGTGCCACCCACCTACCCCAGCTTTTGGGTTTGGAGATACACAGGCATCTAAGATAGGTTTCAAGACATTGATTGACTCTCTCCGTTTGCCCGTCCGTCTCTGGATGATATGCTGAAGAGAGGTGCAACTTGACTCCTAGTCATTGGAATAAGGTGTTCTAGAATTGGCTAGTAAAGACTTTGTCATGAATCATGATCAGACACTACCGCCTTAGGTAAGCCATGAATTTTAAAGACTGTATCCATCAGCTTCCTAGCTACTTCAGTAGCTGTAAACAAATGAGCCAATGTGAGGAAATGGCTGAATTTGGTCAGTTTGTCCACCACCACCAGTAGAGTGTCCGCTCCCTCAGATTTTGGTAATCCCTCGACAAAATCCATTGAGATCAATTCCCAAGCTTGGGACGGTATTTCCAACAGTTGTAGGAGGCCCAGATAGGGTATTTGCTCATGTTTGCACCGTTGACATGTAGTGCATGCCATGACAAACCGGGTCATGTCTTTTTTTAATCCTTTCCAGTAGAAGAGTTGTCTGATCCGCTGGTAAGTTACATTGAGTCCGGAGTGGCCACCAATGGGGGAGTCGTGCAGGCTCTGGAGGATCTTCTTTTTCAACTGATCGTCATCCCCAATAACCACTCTGTTTTGGAACCTCAATAGTCCCCCTTTTAACTGATAGTTCGGGTCAGAAATGGCCTTTACTGCGACCTTGGTGAGTAAATCTCGGACCCAAGGAGTCTGATCATAGTTGGGGGTTATATCTTGCACCCAATCCAGAACCAGAGCTGAGATGGTTTGGCAAGAGGCTGAGCCATCCCTCCTTGAAAGAGCATCGACAGCTCTATTCTCTTTTCCTTGATGGTATAGAATGATGAAGTCAAAGCCCATGAGTTTGGTGATTCCCTTTCTCTATAACTGATTATGCATTTTTTGGTGGGATAAGAATTTGAGACTCTCATGGTCTGTCTTAATGGTGAATTTCTTGCCTTCTAAGTAGTACCTCCATTTTTCCACAGCCATTAATACTGCCAGCAGCTCCTTGTCATATATGCTTAGCTCCATGTGTGATGGGGCTAGTGATTGGCTTAGATAAGCCACAGGACGTCCTTCTTGGCTAAGCACAACCCCTATACCCGTATCACATGTATATGTTTCTAAGATAAACTCCTTGGAGAAATCTGGTAGGGCTAGGGTTGGGGCTTGAGTCATGGTTGCCTTAAGAGATTCAAATGCTTCCTCTGCTTCTGGCCCCCAAACGAAACTATTTTTCTTTAATAGATTAGTTCGCGCCTTGCTAATTATCCCATACCCTTTAATAAACCGTCTATAGTACCCAGTAAAGCCTAGGAAACCCCCTCAGCTCCTTCAATGTCTTTGGTCGTGGCCAACTCTTCATAGCTTCAATTTTGTGGGGATCGGTACTAACTCCTTGTCCGGATATGATGTGGCCTAAGTATTTCACCTTTTCTTCTACAAATGAACATTTAGACCTCTTCACATACAATTTATGAAATCTAAGAAATCTGAAATGCTAGCTTGAGGTGTGTTAGGTGTTGGGCTAGGGTGGGGCTGTATATGAGAATGTCATCAAAGAATACCAAGACAAATTTACGCAAATAGGAAGCAAAGATGTGGATCATTAATGCTTGAAATGTAGCGAGAGCATAGTTGGGCCAAAGGGCATTCCGAAGAATTCGTAATGTCCTTGATGGGTTCTAAAAGCAATCTTGGGGCAGTCAACTGGATTCATTCGAATTTGATGGTAACCAGAGATCAAATCTAGTTTAGAAAAAATGGATGCTCCGTTAATTCATCCAGCAAGTCTTCAATAATGGGAATAGGGAATTGATTCTTGATGGTTAGTGAGTTAAGCTGTCTATAATCCACACAAAACCTCCAAGTACCATCCTTTTTCTTAACTAAGAGGACTGGTGAGGCATAGGGGGTTTGGCTTAGTTGCACAAGGTTTTTGGACAACATTTCCCTTATAAGTTTTTCTATTTCTGCCTTTTGTATAGGGGAGTATCGGTAAGCTTTTAGGTTTACTGGTTCACTATTGGGTTTAAGGTGAATGGAGTGATCAAGGATTCGGTGGGGTGGAAGGGTTTGGGGAGTGGCAAACAGATCCTCAAATTCCAATAGTAAATCGTGAATAGGTCTAAGAGGACATACCTGGCCATTCTCAGCTTCCAAGGACTTGTCCCTGTGTGAGACATGCTTTTGATCTCCAGCAGCCTTCCCCCCAACATCCATTGCGTAAATAGAGTGTAGTTGTCCCACAGTTGTACTCCCCTGTTCCAACAGTTTCTGAATTCTTTTTCCAAATACAACCTTACATTCTCCAGCTTCCTGACTACCATGCAAGGTCACTTGTTGGCCCTCCCAGTTAAATGTGACCTCAAGGGTGTTGAAATCAATCACCAAAGGACTTACGGTCTTCATCCAATCTACCCCTAACATAACATGACACCCTCCCAGTTTGAGTATTCTCAAATCAGCCGAAAACTCACGCCCACTCATTAACCACTTGAATCCTCTGCACCTGAGTTGGCTTACCATCTTAGTCCCATTGGCTATTAGTATTGAAGGGGGAGGCGTTTCTTGTAGATTGCACTGCAGAGTGTGGACAGTTGTCTCATCAAGGAAGCTATGAGTGCTACTACTGTCAATCAGCACAACTAGACTCCTTTTTTGGGCCAACCCCTTCACCTTAATGACCCTACCAACTGCTTGACCTTGTAGAGCATGCATGGAAATTTCACCTCCTTCATTCCCTTCAAGAATCTCGTCATTTGCCTCTATCCCTGCTTCCTTTTCTTCACCTTCCTCCTATCCTTCCATAGCTAGGAGGAGTTTCTTACACTAATGACCCTACCCATACTTCTCTCCACAACGAAAACATAGGCCTAACTGTCTCTTTTGGTCCACTGATAGGTTCCTAGGCTGTACGATAGGCTGGATGGTCTTACCCACGGGTCCTCCTCTCTTCCATTGTGAAGTATTACCCCTGTGATACCCCCCCATTGTTGTGCTCCTCCCGGTTGTTTTTGGATGATAGCCTATGCCTCCTAGCAAAGGTTTCCATCGATAGCTCGTGCAGACGACCTTGTTTAGCTGCTTGAGCCACCGTTGGGGGAAACAACATCTTAACTGTCGGCCTAATTAACTCCTCCAGCCCACTGATAAAGCTTGAAGCAAAATATTCTTCATCTAGGTAGGGATGAGACAATGAAAGTAAGGCCCTTAACTCCTCAAATCTAGTTTGGTATTCCTCCACCATGCCATTCTGTTTCAATTTGTTAAACTCCTCAATGACATCAGATCGGGTCTTCTCTCCAAATCTTCGGCACAATTGACTAACAAACTCCAGCCAACTCAAATCCACCCTACCATGGCTCCAAGTTTGGAACCAGGCATCCGCCACGTTGTCTAAGTAGGAAGCAATCATACATACCTTATCCCCTTCAGTAATGCGATACTGATAGAACACCCGTTCACACCGGCGTATCCACCACCTCGACTTATCCCGATCAAAGGTCGGAATCTCCATTCATGGACCAGAATGGAGTGGATTGGTCCCTCCATAGTTCCAGTAATTCATACCTTCTCTGAATTCAGCTGGATCTCCACCACCTCTGGGATCTGGAGGTCGCGGTCTGTTTATCGGTGAAGTCAGGATGGGTGCAGAGGATGTCCTTGGGGGAAAATCCGTTGGCAAACTGACGTTCGATTGCCTCGCAAACATGCTCAAAGTCGCCGTCAATTGCTGGGTGACTCCAGCGAATTCTTCTCGAATTCCGTTCACTGCGTGATCCAGTGAGTCCGTGTATTCCGATCTACTCCGATGGATCTCCTCCTGAGTGTGCCTCATTCCTAACTCCATTGTCTCCAATCTCTCGTCCACCTGCTCCTGGTGTTGTCGCAATCCCACTTCGATCGCATCCATTCTGTTTTCCAACTACTTTGCGCGCGTTCCGTCAACCATTACTAATTCCAGGTCGTTGGGCTCTGATACCAAATGTTAGGCTTGAATCTGACAGTAGGTTTCCTTCCGTAAATTTGTAATGAAGTGATATAGGCGAGAAAGATTGAGAGGGAGAGATAGGGAGAAATTAAGAAATAGAAGAGAGAAGAGTGAATAGAGAGGGAAAGGAATTTGTGATATAATCCTCACATAATTCCCCATCCTCAACCTTCTGGTATTTATAGGGGAGATACATGCTGGCACGACAATTAGGTACTGCCCATGCACGTGCCTGGCGCTTTAAGGAATTTGAATTATTCCTTTATTGTTTTATTACATCAATGCCACTATTTGACTCTAATTACCATCACACCCTCAGCCTATGACAACTCCATCTAGAGCTTGCACTACTACCACTTCACCCCTACAGGTACATTGTCAATTAGGGCACCCATTTTTGTTTAGTCTGAAGAACACGATTCCCACTTTGTCCAATCTTCCTACCTTAGAGTGCGAGTCCTATCAGCTTGGGAAACATAGTCATAGTTCATTCTAGGTCAAGTAAATAAGCATGCCAGTTCTCCCTTTTCAATTGTTCATTCCATGTGTGGGGTCACGTTCCTTCAAAATAAGGATTTCATTATTGTCACCTTTATTAATGATTTTTCATGAATTGCCTAGGTATATCTAATGAAAATCATTCAAAACCATTTTCCATCTTCACCGCCTTTAGTGCTGAAATTCACTTAATTTGATGTGCTAATTCATGTTCTTTATAGTGATAATGCACTCAAGTACTTGTGTGCACCTTTTAAATCTTACATGACATCCAAACATCAGGCTATTATCAAGATAGGGGGCGCCTATTTCTGATCTTGAGCACTATTGTCAGTTAGTTGGAAAACTTAACTACCTTACAATGACGTCTTGATATTTCATTTGTTGTCACTTTGGCAAGTTAGTTTTTGAATTCACCTTGTGATAGTCACTACCTAGTCGTGGTTTATTGTATCAGCCTATCAGGATCATGCACATAGTTAGATACAAACATTGATTAGGTAAGGTAGGTTCTCTTAGTGACAAGCAACCCACATCTAGATATTGTGTAGTTGTTGGTGGCAACTTAGTCTGTTGGAAAAGTAAGAAACAAAATGTTGTTGCCAAATCTAGTGTAGAGGTTGGATATAGGGCTATGGCCCCTCACAATATGTGAGTTGATATGATTGAAACAACTGGTTGGGAGTTAGAAGTAATTCAAGTCAAGTCTATGCAATTAGTTTGTGACAATCAAACCAAAATGCATGTTGCCTCTAATCCCATGTTCCGTGGGAGAACCTAACACATTGAGATTAACTACCATTTTGTTAGAGAAAAGTTGTTTTCTAGAGATAGTCATTGAATTTGTTGGTCTAGTTAGCTGACATGTTTAGTAAGCCACTCAGAGGTCCTCGTGTGAGCTACATATGCACTAATTTGGGCATGTTCAACATTTATGCTCTAGCTTGAGAGGGAGTGTTAAGATATTATGACTGATATAGATTAGGCAACTGTATATATACTACATATCTATGTTATAGTAACTATATATCTTATACGCTATATAAAATATATTCTTTCCTTTGTGATAGTTCAGGTTCATCTATATAAGTGATGTACATCTCATTTAATAGAAAACTTTTACATTCTCTTATTTTACAATAATTAGTGTCATATTATGTTTGACATCATGGGCCCTTAAAAGTGCAAGGACTTAGAACAAAGTAATGTAACCAAGATCCCTAACAGATTGCTAATATGGAATTGGGTTGTGACAAAATATCTTTCCTTGGGCCGTGACCTCTTGTCAAGCAAGAGATCTCATAAAGTTGACCTACTCAGTTTCAAACACTGTTGTCTCATACCCACATGATGGTAGTCTTCGGTCAGCTCTGATATTATTTGTAACACTAAAGAGCTCATTCAAAAGTATTAGCTAAAATTAACTCTTAGGTTTCTTAGACAAAATATACTCATGACCTCCCTGTAGACTCTCAATGATAGATGTGAGAATGAGTTATGGCATAATGAATCCTACAGAGATGTAGTGCATAATTAAGTCAACAGTAAAACTGTAAAAGTGAAGTTCATTGATGGAACCTAGCAAATTACCTATTCCAAAGTGCCCCATCATACCAGGCATCCAGAAAGTGTTCCAAGCCACCAGAAACCAGGAAGGATGCTCTGGAATCGGATTTAGCCCTGGAAATCTTTCTTGCTGATACATCTTTCAATCCAGGGCTTCCAGATACTATGACAGCTCCTGCAACCTAACATCACAGAGGAAACATTTTTGGAGTACCATTAACTAACAAAATTTGTAATAAAAATGTGAACTCCATCAATATACCTTAGCAGAGCATCTCAGGGCCATGTGCAATGCGATTCTTGCTCCCATTGAGTATCCAACAAGGGAAACTTTTCCAGGATTAATATGATGAATCAACTTCTCTAATATATCCACAACTACCTCAATTGACAAACCTGGTTCTTGTGCTGATTCTCTAATGCCTGGATATTGCATCTTTGATCCCCCATGGGCAGGGAGGTCAATAGCTATGCATCTTGCAGATCCTGAAATGGCCTTCATGATAGGCATCCAGTCTTCACCAGTTCCAAGGAACCCATGAAGGAACACAAGCACATTTCTCTGCATCAGCCCAATCATGAAAAAAGTGAAGAAGAATAACTACAAGCAGCCAATATCAGTCCAACTAACAAATGGCACAGCAATTGCAAGCCACTCTAGCAAGTGAAACAGAAAGGGAAGAGGTTTTCCAGCAACAGCTTCTAGATATAGAAAATGTAGATATATAACCACACAGCATCCTGTGCCAATGATGCTACATAGAATGCATAATATCTCTTCCCCCCCCCCCAAAAAAAAAAAACCAAAAAAATTCCTTTTTTTGGGTTGAAACCCAGGTATCTGCTAGAGTTTTCAAGATCCAGAAATTGTTTGAACAAATTTAATGAATCAAAGACTGACGGACACACAATGCTGATAGCATACTGGAACGTAATATTCCTGCACTTACTTCATTGCTTGGTCCAATCTCTTGTACATTGATGACAAATGAGGAACCCTCCGAGTCAATTTTTAACTGGTATACATTAATTTGTTCCCCAGTAAAATTTTGAAGGATGACCTTTTGGTTAATTTGAAACTTCCGTAAGAAACAGCCGGCATCATGAACAGATGCTTCTATAAAGTCAGTGTGTGGATTCTGCTTAAACTTAAGAGGTTCAGCAGCAGCATCTTCCTTAAGCCACCGGTAAGTTCCAAGACCATGTGCAACAGAAGGGGAAGTGTCCATATTCATTGCGGTGCATATATCTGTATTTTGCACCTCAAGATAATGTGAGAACTGGACATAAGCTGACAAACCTAGGCTACTCTCATATGTAGCACTAATAACAGCCATCTTTCCATGCTGCTGAGCCCATCTTGCAATTAGAGCTGCATTTTCGAAACCCCCAATAACACTTGGTTTAATAACCTGAGACAAAATCATAAAAAAACGAAAAAAAAAAATACTCAACTTTAGATCCTCAATACTGATTAAATCCATCTCCAACGACATATAACTTGGGGACAAATATTTTGAACTTTATCACTGAAAAATTTAAAAGATATGGCAGTTTGTAAGTTGTGACAGTGGTGATACTTTTCATGCATCACAAAGAGACAAATTCCTGATAAAAATAAAACTTCATATCAAAATCAAAATTATTGGCCTCATATTAAAGTAGCACTTACTTATGATGAATATAATTGCTATGGGGTTTTATGCATCTTGTCCTGACTACTGACAACGAATTAATATGAAATTATCCAAAACAAGGCTTTCATTCAATTTTATATGAAAAATAATAATATAAATGATAAAATTAACGCTCTATTTAGCAACTTAAACTTTTAGATGGGATGGTAGCTAACAATTCAACATGGTATTACAATAGGCAAAGGCCCTGAGTTCAAATTTCACTGCTAACCCAATATTTAAATTGTTGTGTATGTTTGGACCAATGATGTAACGAAGCCTGTCCACAAGTGATGAGAGTAAAAATAGTAACATAAAAAGATATAGTTAACCCTTTATCTAAAAGTTTAAGCTTTTAGATGAGATGGTAACTAAGAATTCAACATAAACATCTGGTTTTTCTTATTTTGCAGCCAGGTCATCATTATTTGCCCACCCACAGAAATGGTGAGGCAAACACAATGAATGATTCAAATTGCTACAACACATGCCCCATTTGATAAGGCAAGCACTATGATTAGTATGTTAATTTGAAGGCTACAAATTGCTCATCTCAGCAACTGAAATAATGAAAATAAGCCACTTACAACAGCAACTACTCCAGAGTGTGTAAACTTTGATAGCATCTCAAGAGGATTTTCCAAGCTATCTACAAGAGTTTCATCCAGTGCGATATGCAATCCAGTTTCTTCACAGAACTTGATCATGTCATCTTCATCACAAACAGGTTCCTGAAATAATGAGTTAAACAGACAGCTAAATGACAAGAAACCTGGGACTAGTTATTTGAACTATGTCAGTGAACTATTGATAGGGATAATTACACACAGATAAACACCCATATGCAAGGATCAAAATTAGGTTTAGATGTGTTGTTTCAGTTGCTCAGAGATATAAATGTTTTGCAAACACAAGGGAAACAGTCAGAGTAAAAAGCAGTTTGGTACAGAAAGTGAAGTCCATATAAATGCATATAGAAGAGCAGAAAACATTTGAATATATGTTAAGCCATTTACATTTTTTATATCAAAGTTAGAAGTAAGTAATTTGCAAGTAAATTCAATCCATATTAAAAAAGAAGTAATATGGACCATATATACTTAGATTTTAATGTAGGTGTAGGATTTTAACCAAATCAAATTACAAAGACAATGACAATTAGGAGAATATAAATAAAATGCTGCAACGTTCTTAATATGGAGAACATAAAACAAATACAGTGACATTCTAAATATGTGGAGGCCTTTAGTGCAACATGGTTAAATGTTATTTTCTATGATATCGTTAAGAATAAATTTAATAAAGGGAAACAAATGCTAGAACTAGGAGTTAAAAAGTTTTGGTTTAGTTACAGAATAGGAATTATGAAAAAGCTATATCATTGCAGTAGTAGGATCTAGAAAGCTCTATTATGATATTTGTATAAAAAAACACACCTATGTGCAATACAAATGAATCAAGGAAATAATTGATGATTAATTTTTCATCTAATTTGCCTCATCGATTTAATTTTCCAAAGCATTCTAACATGGATGAGGACATCTTTTGTTTATTTTTTAATTTTTTTGGTCATCAAATACATTCTTACACTGCAAGAAATGGATCAACACAAGTTCTGAAACAAGTTGTTATTTTGGAATGTCCCCTGGCATTTTGAAGAGTTTCAGAATGTTTAATGTTGTCTGTCATTATCTTGGGGAAGTGAAAATGCTTCATGTTTTGACAGAAACAAAATGAAATTTTGTTCCATGCCTGTACGACAATGAACAACAAAGAAAGTTTTCAGTCTGGTTATATATGATTATACAAGAAGTTTGCATTGCAAAGTACCAAACTCTATTTAGTTCCATCGAAACACGACCTATACATGAACATAAACCTAATATGTTCCAGTCTTGTAACTTGAGCATACCTCAATGTACTGCAGTTTGCAGTTCATCACAGCAGAAGCAAATTGAACTGCTTTCTTGTAGGTCCACTTCCGATTTGCATCAACACGAATGTTAATATGAGGACCGATTTTTCTCCTAACTTCTTGTAAAACTATGGCATCTTCCATGGGATCTGACCTACGCCCCACCTGTTATTGAGGAATTGTTTATAAGCCAACAAGAGCTTGAGATAGGCCCAGCTAGAGAATGTTTAACATTTAATGTGGAACAAATTGTTCACAAAAAGTTTAAAATTGGGGAAGATTTTCTAACTTTAAGCTTTAGTGTGTCAAACCCTTCTCCAACAAGTGTAGCAGCTATTTCAGCAACGTCCGTTGGGGTACCAATTGAGTCAACTAGAGCACTAATCTGAACAGAAGAGGACCTTTCAGATGATTCTTCTCTAGCTGTCTCATGTCGGAGTATGTTCAAGAAACTGGAATCTTCCTTTGCAGCTATGGCATTGAGAATGGCCATTTCTAAACCACATCTTACACTTGGAAAGATAGAGCCTGGCTATATAATAAAGGAAAGCTTAATCATTATCCACATCTGCAATAAAAAAAAGATACATAGCACGATATTTTTTATCCATTATCTTATGTTGGTTATTATACTATAATGAATAATAATATTTTATTTGCAGGAAGCAGATGTACCTACCAAGATTCCTAAACTATTCCATAGCCATGAAGAAAAGGAGCCTTTTAGCAGAGGAAGTAAGTGACTAATCTTTGTCTGTCGTATGAGATGAATAAGAAATCGAATTTGCTCTTCAACACCAATCAGGCTTTCCTTGTCAATTTCAAGAGGTGCAACCTGCTCCAAAATGGAAATTTATAATAAGCAGTGGGAGAATTTTTAAAACTTTAAATAGAGAAGGAGGGAAAGCTGATGAAAAGAAAAAAAGTTGCCAGAATGAAAAAGAAAATAAAAAACACAGACTAAAAGTACTGATTAATGAATAATATGTTAGACATGTGTCATTAGATGAAATGTATGACAATGGAACAAGAATATATTGCTTTCAATAAGGGAGGCCTTCCAAAAGCTTTGGCCTAATGGTAAAACTGCATGATTTGATGATGTTTTATGATATCAAGTAGGCATGTGTGTAAACAAATATAAATAAGACTACAGGGTGTCTCTATTGTGAAGACTAGGCTTTGATGGAAGGATTTTCTTTCTTTCTTTTTTTTTTTTTTTTTTTTGGGGGGGGGGGGGGGGGGTGTTAATCACTTAAATTGAAAGAATAGGGGGAACAATTCTTGAGCCCGAAATGTGCATAAGCGAATGCCTCATGCACTTAGGCATGTTAGGGAATGAATCAAGTGATAAAAAAAAATGGAACACAATCACGCGCGCGCACAAGACAAAATTAATTTACATGGTTCAGCAAAGAGTGCCTACCTCCATGACTGCACTAGGTATTTTTCACTATTTGAGAAGGTTACAGTTACAAGAATTATACTCTCATATTTATATACGAAAACTAGGACAAAAGAAGAACTCCTAATTCAAGCAGGATTTCTAATCTGTATAGGTTTTGGGCCTGTTTAGGATTCAGGCCTATTTAGTGTTGGGGGTTGGTGTAGGTGTTATAAATTGAATCAGGCTCCAACATCTCCAAAAAGGCAAGGGCCTCAAGAGAGGGCTTTGCCTCTCTCTAGCTAAGGCGCATAACTTAGTGTGCCTTCTGCCTAGGTGTGCCTTAATAACTATGCAAATGATAGCTTAAGCTTTTAAATGAGTTGATAGTAAACAATTTCATATAATATTAGAGCAGGCAAATGTTCTGGATTTAAACTTCATTACCGACCTGATACTTATACAATTGTGTAGTTTGGCCTAGTTTCACACTAAAGTCAGACCGTGCATGAGGTAGTGTTTTAATATAAAAAAATAATGATATAATAATATTCTTTCCTCAAACAGATTAAACTTTTAGGGTGTGTTTGATTGCAAGCATGAAATTTGCATGGAAAGAAAATATTTCTAGGCAATTGAATTGTTTAGAATTAAATGTGTTTGATTGACTTAATTTTCAATCTAGAAATTGTTGTACTTTTCCATCTTTTGGTGTTTAACAGCCATTATTTTCCATGAAAATAATCAATTTTTGTTGGATTATGAGGATACCCAAGATTAAGGCAATGGAGATTTGGTTAGGATTAATTCCTAAACTAGAATTAGGATCTTATATATATCTTTCATTTCTTCCTTATTGTTGATTATCTTTCCTTTCTTGTATCTTTCCTTTCTTGTTGTTTCCTTTGTTGTTGTATTTTCTCTCTATAAGAGAGTTGTTTGTGTTCATAGTTATGGTATGAAAAATATTAAGTTTTTCCTAGAGATTTTTCATGGTATCAGAGCCTAATAGGCTGATACACTAAAACCCTAGTGCCTTCATTGCACCAGCTGCCACCCCTTCATTGGGTTCCTCTTCACCATCGGTCTTAACCTGTTAGAGTGCCTTTAGCACACTATCTGGCCATCAGCTCCGTCACTACTAGTGAGTTCGCCACTATCAGATCAGCTGACCACCGAAGACCCACCGCCGTCAGATCCTTCACGCGCCACCACCCAGTTCGTCTCTGACCCCACGCGCCAGCGCATGCGCCACCCTCTCGCCTCCAGCTTCTCCAAATCAGCCCTCCGACATTTTTCTCACTCATCCCTGGTGTTCAACGTACCTTCATCGCATCCGACCTCTTCCTCTCCAACTAGAATAGCCATGTCTGAACATTTAGGCGTGACTCCAGATCTAAAAACTAGAGAATCAACTCCAATGGTTCAATCAATGGAAGCCGGAACTGGATCAGGGACTGGAGAGCTACCCGGAATCCATCAATCCTACCGATTAGATGGCAGGAGTTATTTACAATGGGCCCAACTGGTACAAACATTCCTCAAGGGTAAAGGAAAAAACAGCCATTTGACTTCGGCTCCTCCAAAACCAACAGATCCTACACTTCCAGCATGGGAGGTAGAAGATGCTCAAATCATGTCATGGTTTTGGAATGCCATGCAACCTGAGGTAAGTAAAAACTACATGTTCTCGGGTTCAGCTAGAGAGATTTGGGAAACCATACGGCAGACTTACTCCAAAATTCATGATGCATCAGTTATATTTGAGGTTAAAACTAAACTTAGTAGCTCTAAACAAGGGGGCATGAGTGTTACTGAATACTATAATCAGATGCATGGCTTATGGCTAGAGTTAGACCATTATCAGAATATTAAAATGGTATGCAGTGCTGATACTGCAACTCTTAGTCAAATATTTGAAAGAGATAGAGTAGTTGAGTTCCTAGCAGGCCTCAATTCAGAGTTTGATCAGATTCGGGTGCAAATCTTAGGGAGAGAAAAGCTTCCAGCACTCCATGAGGTTTTCGCTATGGTTAGAAGTGAGGAGAATCGAAGGACAGCAATGCTTCATGAAGCTGGATCAGAAAGATCAGCCATGATCTCCAATCGAAGGGCTGCCGTAGTGACTGAAACTGGTTCAGAAAAATCAGCCATGGTGTCCAACAAAGGAGGCAGATCAAGGATGAATGCAGGAAGGGGAGAATTTCAGTCTCGGGCTGCAAATAAAGAGGCACTATGGTGCACCTTCTGCAATAAACCGAGACATATTAGAGAGACTTGCTTCAAGCTCCATGGAAAGGAAGTGGTTTTAAATTGTTTGGGAAGTTTTAAAAATCTAGCAGCCAAGAATTAGGCATATGCATGTAGCAAGGGTCAAGAAGAAGAGGCATTAACTACCCAAAGTGAGCCTGCTCCAGGTGCTGATTTTTTAAACACTGAAGAGATCTCTAAGTTGAAGCTGTTCCTCAAGACCCTACAAGATGGTACATGCTCTCTTGCACACAAAGACTCCTCAGGTAACTGCCTTCATTCAGCATTTTTTCCAGCCTTTAAGACTGATAAACAGGATGTATGGATTCTAAATACTGGGGCCACTGATCACATGACACCCCATTCCCATGTTTTTGAGGCCTACCACTCTCTTTCCACCTCTAAACAAATCACAATAGCCAATGGAACATCTGTTCCAATTTTAGACCAGGGTACAGTAACTCTAAACTCTCATTTTTCCCTTAAACAGGTTCTTCATGTACCTAGTTTATCAGCCAATCTTATCTCTATTCACCAACTAACCAAAGATTTGACTTGTCGGGCTATTTTTTCCCCTCATTTGTGTGAATTTCAGGCCATGACAATAGGGAAGATGATTGGTGCTGCTAGAGAATGCAATGAGCTGTACTACCTGATGAGGGAAGACTCTTATCCTACAAAGAAACAGCTTCCAACTGTTGCCTACTCATCTCAGTCAACCTCCAATTATAGGGATGTATGGTTGCAACACTACCGATTGGGTCATCCTCCCTTCACTCTATTAAAATCCATGTTTCCTACATTGCTTGCATCTTTAAATCCTAGTCTCTTTCATTGTGATGTTTGTGTTCTGTCTAAGCATCATCGTGTGTCCTATCCTCCTAGCAATAAAATCTCATCTACACCATTTACTTTGATTCACTTAGATGTGTGGGGACCATCTAAAATCCCTAATTGTTCTGGGGGCTCGTTAGTTTATCTCTTTCATTGATGATTGTATCCGTATGACTTGGGTTTTTCTATTAAAAGATAAGGCCACCATTAGTTTAGTTCTTCCCACTTTTTGTAAAATGATTGCAACTCAATTTGGTTTGCCTATCAAAAGATTAAGAACTGATAATGTGAGGGATTATTTTAATCATAACTTACATCAATACTTCCAGCAAGAAAGAATAATCCATGAATCTTCTTGTGTTGATACCCCCCAACAAAATGGAGTAGCTGAAAGGAAGATGAGACACTTCCTTAATGTGGCTCGATCTCTTCTTCATCATCACAATGTTCATAAATCCTTCTGGGGGGAAGCAGTCCTTATAGCGGCCTATCTCATTAACCGAGTCCCTACCAAGTTGCTTCAAAATCAAAGTCCTTTACACTGTCTATCCTCCTTCTTTCCCGATTAGTTCTTACATTCCCCTCTTCCCCTTCGGGTGTTTGGTTGTGTATCCTTTGTTCATATTCCCAAACAACACCGTGATAAACTTGATCCTCGAGCACTCAAATGTATTTTCCTTGGATACTCACACACTCAAAAGGGGTACAAGTGTTACCATCCTCTCACTCGAAAATTTTATGTCTCCAAGGATGTCACGTTTGTGGAATCTACACCTTTTTTTGGCTCATCCCAAGCTGGTCCCCAAGGGGAGACTTTGGTTCAAGGTGACCACCCTTCTAGTGACAGCCCTTTATGTGATAGTGACATCTTCTTTCCTTCTGTTCAACCTATTCTTACATCTTCTTAGCCCCCTAGCTATCATATTATCTCTCCTCAATCTCCAAATAGCAGTCATGAATCAGCCCTCAATCAAGGTATGACTGAGAAAGAGTAGGGGCAATCAGATACTCAAGAGCTGTCATCCTTTGTCAGGTATAAGGGATCTCCTTATGTATTCAAACATAGACAGTCCCAGCATGCACCATCATCATCTCCTAGTCAAGGTATGAATCTCATTCAATCTTCACCCTTAGTTCAACCTGATGACCTAGACCTACCTATAGCCATTCGAAAAGGGAAAAGAAGTTGCACTCAACACCCACTAACCAACTTCTTGTCCTATCATCGTCTTTCCCAGAATCACAGGGCCTTCTTAGTATCCTTGGACTCCATTGAAATCCCCAAGTCAGTTGAGGAGGCTCTAAAAGATCTGAACTGGAGGCAAGCCATGTTAGAGGAGATGAAAGCTTTGAAGAAGAATCATACATGGGACTTAGTGCCTCAACCACAGGGTGTTACACCAGTTGGCTGCAGGTGGATTTTTAATATCAAATACAATACTGATGGGACCCTAGAGAGATACAAAGCTAGGTTGGTCGCCAAGGGCTACACTCAATCATATGACATAGACTATCTTGAGACATTTGCCCCTGTGGCAAAAATGGCAACTGTGAGAATTCTTTTATCATTAGCAGCTTATTTTGGATGGAGCCTACAACAGTTGAATGTAAAAAATGCATTTCTACATGGAGATTTAGACAAAGAAGTTTTTATGAAATTGCCCCCTGGATTTCAAGAAGGGGAAGTAGGGCAAGTGTGCAGACTAAGGAAGGCTCTCTATGGGCTCAAACAGTCCCCAAGAGCATGGTTTGGTAGGTTTTCCAGGGCCATGACAGATATGGGATATAACCAAAGCAAGAGTGATCATACACTCTTCTTCAAACATTCAGACAAAGAGAAGGTTACCGCTCTATTGGTATATGTAGACGACATAATAGTCACAGGGAATGATGCAGAGGAACAGAAGATTCTCAAGGACAAGTTAGCCAAGGAATTCGAGATTAAAGACCTTGGTTCCCTCAAGTATTTCTTAGGGATTGAAGTTGCTTATTCGAAGACTGGAATATTTCTCTCCCAAAGGAAATATGTGCTGGACTTGTTAATTGAGACAGGGGTATCAGGAGGAAGAGGATTTAATGTGCCGGTAGAGCCTCACAGCAAGTTGGGAGTTGATCCTAATAGTCAACCAGTAGATAAGGGTAGATACCAAAGGCTGGTAGGCCGTCTGATATACCTATTTCACACTAGACCTGATATTGCCTTTTGTGTTAGCCTTGTGAGCCAATTCATGCACAACCTGACAGAAGAACATATGCAGGCAGTAAGGAAGATCTCGAACTATTTGAAGGCTACCCCAGGTAAGGGGATCTTGTTTAAATCAAGAGAAGAGCTGGATATTAAGAGGTTTACAAATGCAGACTACGCAGGATCTCTTATTGACAGAAGATCAACTAGTGGATATTGTGTATTTCTCGGTGGAAACCTTGTGTTATGGAGGAGCAAGAAGCAAAGTGTTGTGTCAAGATTAAGTACGGAGATTGAATTTAGAGCAATGGCTCTTGGCCTATGTGAGGTGTTATGGCTAAGAATCATCCTAGAAGATTTGAAGATCAAGGTTCAAGGCTCAATCAAGATGTTTTGTGACAACCAATCAGCCATCAGCATTGCCCATAATCCTGTTCAACATAACAGGACAAAACATGTTGAAATAGACCGGCACTTCATTAAAGAGAAGTTGGATGTAGGCTTGATCAAAATACCCTATGTTTCATCTAAAGACCAAGTGGCGGATGTGTTAACTAAAGGGCTTGCAGTTTAGAGGTTCGATGATTTAGTATGCAAGCTGGAAATGATTGACATACACTCTCCAGCTTGAGGGGGAGTGTTGGATTATGAGGATAACCAAGATTAAGGCAATGGAGATTTGGTTAGGATTAATTCCTAAACTAGAATTAGTATGAAAATTGTCATTTTTTCCATGGAACTTGTACCTTGCTCATTAGCTTCGTGTGGCTACAATTATAATTTGCCTTTCATCACGAAAGTCACTTCAGTTCTTATGTTGCTTTCTCCTTTTATTTTTTTTATCCTTGAAAAAGTGAATGTGAAGAAATTCAATAGGCAAAGCAAATATATATATATATATATATAGCTATACACGAATGACTCAGACATTCACATCCAGACCACAATAATCAGCCTCATGCTAGATAAGGAGCGATTTTGGAATACATATATTACATCACAAACTTAATCCAAACACAATAAAAAGGAAAAAAAATATGAATATTTACCTGTTTGAGTGATTTTTGAAGAGAAAGGGAAGAGGCGATTTCTGTAGCAGAGAGAGGGGATAGACGATTTGTGTAGAGAGAGAAGAGAGAATTTTGGTTGCTGGTGGGGAGAGAGAAAGGCGAGAATGGGAGAAGATGTGAGAATGGGAAAAGAATTACCTGGAAAATAAAATCTACCCTCCCCCTAAGAAAATGTTTTCCATCTTTTTGAGGAAAATGAGGTCACGTGAGCAAAAGTTGGAAAACATTTTCCATGAAAAATAATGTCAATCAAACACCTCAATAAGTAGGAATTTGGGTGGAAAATGGACATTTTTCATGGAAAATAATGCCAATCAAACGCACCCTTAAATTAGTTGATGGTCATGCTAAAATGTTAACCACTAACCCATCCAAAAATTTACTAGGAGAAGCACCTAACAATGTACATCAAGCTTCCAAGACACCTCTTTATGTGTAACTTGCACATGAACACAGGTTCACTAACACAACAGACCAAGAATGTATTAAAAAAAAAAAGGGAACAAATACACACACGCACACAATAAAATCTTTTTTTGCTAACTTAAAATGCATGATATTGCTAAGCTTTTTTCACTAGAGGATATTGCTAAGCTTTTATTCAACTTTCCTGACATAACATCTAACAATAAAAACAAAATTACCACCATGGAACAGCAGTTAATATGACATCTTCAAAAGAATCCACTGACAGGTTCCAGTCAACACACAGAATACGAGAAAAAATAAACTTGAAATTAATATACCAACCTCGCCAAACCCTACACTTCCATCTTCAAGAAACAAAGCTATGATATAACCTTCTCTGTAGCAGTTTGTAGAATCACCATACACAGAAGCTGAAGTAGGTGGCGCATAAAGCTGAATTCTATGACCAAAATAAATAAATAAAAATAAAATATATACATTGCTCAATTATGGAGTTTGAAAATGTGATCTAGAGAATTTTAAAACATTTCATCAAGTAACAACCTATAGAAAGAGGACTCCATTTTACAAATTTCACCTAGAAAGATGCCATCTAGGTTATAATCTGAAATTGAAAGCCTTGAAGAAACGATGCGGAAGGCATTTTCTGCTGCTTGACATGCAAAACATTTCAACTTACTGCAAAGAGGGAGAGGATATGTTAGCGGGGCATGGAGGTAAATATGCATAAGGCTATGTAGGTGAATCATTCAAGCAAATGTTAGAACCTTACTACCTATGGAAAGTTGCATTGACATCAATTGAGCTCTCAACCTCAACAATCCAATCAACCTCCTCCTGTTGAGATGTTGACAAGGCATCTTGCAATTCCATTCTTGTCCTCACTTGCACATGCTTCACACTGCACAAATTATTGTTTCTAGCCTAAGAAGCATAAACTGTCACTAGTACAATAAATCGCAAGAAGACCAAAAAGAAAATGTGAGAAACCAAAAAAATCTAGACAAATGAGGTAGTAACTTCCTAACCATTCAACAAGGAGGAGCTGAAAAATTAAAAAGAGCAATGGATAAACTATCCAAATATAGCACATTTCCACCAACATAAATGCTAGAATTCTTACCCATGTGCCAGACACAGGTTCTCAATCAAAACATCATGAGAAGTGTAGAAATACTGGTCCAATACTCTTTGGTCAGTTTTATCTGCAATAGGAAGGAGACTGAAGATTGCCCCACCATGATTGTTGATTACAATAATTGTCATTGGCTTCCGGTATATCCTTCAAGCATAAAAGATCTGTGAATTCTTTGGGAATAGATGTAGTTCATGGCACCATCTCTCAAAAATGAAAAAATAAGCAGCTAGGTATGTCATGCAGGCTTAAGAAAAGTAAGAAGTCAGTGAAGCACAAAAACCAAACCAAGAGAGAAGATATGAAATGCTGAGTTAAACTTTATGGTAGTTGTGACTTATCATTTTAGGGATTTTAAGTACCTAAAAGATTGGTTTACATATTTAATGCAAACAACATTCTTTGATCAATGAGGAAATAGACTAAAGCAATTTTTGTTGAATTCCAGTAACCTTTTCCACAAAAATGAGCATAACGTCAACAACAGAAAGGGCAGGGCAAAGCAATTCTAATTGCCACAGAAAATCTCCAAGGATATTTTGTAGAAGTAAAGGAAACAGTTTTATAAAATATTTATATTGGCATAGTAATATCTGTTGATGGATATCTCATGTAAACATGGAAAAGAATTGATCTAAAAATGCACAAAGAAACATAATTATAAAAAACAGTTGTAGAAAATTGAACTAATTACCTTTGAGTTAAAAGAGCCAATCCATTTGTATCATGCAGAAAAGAGACATCTCCGATCACACAAAACACCTAAACATAATCACAAAATATGAACAAATGTACTGTAGACAAAACTAAGTAGTAGTACAAGGGAAAGAGTTTCGTAATTTCAAGAAATTATTTGCTGAATTTGTTGAAGTTTATTACTCAAATAGGAATGGGGCAAACATGAGACGAGTCAGTGCTTTAAAAACCAGAATACAGATAATTCATCCAAGGAGACTTCAATTCAGTTTATGAGTTATGTGTCAAGCATATAATCATTGTTATCAGAAAACTGACAGGCTTTCATAACCAAGGCACTGCATTTTGATCCAACTTTCACCTAGAAAATTGTTGTTGAGAGACCCAACCAAGCTGCATGATCGCATCCATTTATTAGGATGCTAACTTGCGGAATTCTGATAATCCAGTTGATTTTATCATTTCATTTTGTTCTCTCTCTCTCTCTCTCTCTCTCTCTCACACACACACACACACAAATGAGGGATTCTTGCTTTCTTTTTCCAAAAGGAAAGGGCCAAGTAACGGTGCACAAGTATAACCCAGGGACTGCAATTTGTACCTGCCCCAGTCAAAAAGGGTTTTCCCTAGTTAGTTTGGGTTTAGAGAAAATATAAAGTGACTGTGGTCCAGCGGAAAAACAGAAGTCGTCCATATCAAGTGATACATGAATTGCTTAGTAGTGCTTCGCCACTACCGTAGCTGGCAGAAATAGCTTAATGGTAGAGAACTCAAGCCTGTATATATATTATATTATTTATTTTATATATATTAACATTTCATATTATCATTTATATTTCAACTTATACTAAGTTTGTAAAGGATCAGAGTACATTAAAATATTGTTTTGATTTTAAAGTTTAATTTTTGCAATCTTAATTTATGATTGATGTTTTAATCTTAATAATAGATAAATTATAATTTAGATGTTGCACTTTTTTCTTATTTAAATATTATTTTGATTTTGATCACATGTTTGGGTATGGTACCAATAGGGCAAGTTTAATGTGGTTTGGGTGGGTCATTTAGGGAATGGATTCCCTGCGAGGATCCCTGAACCCCAAGGGGATGGGGTTGGGGTTGAATTTTCCTCCCTGATTGGGGTTGGGTTTGGGTGTGGGAATGAGTTTGGAAGCTTGGCTTTAGGGTCAGGTGATCACACTCCCTGCCCCTGACCCATCCAATTGCCACTAATCCTATGTAATTTGCTATTACCTTTTGCTGGATCTATATGACATCAGGTGCAGTGAAGACACATACTATAATCCACAGAAGGTAACTCGAACTCTTTATATTTCATAGTCGAAGGAGCATAAATGCAGATCTCATTGATATTGTGTGACTAAATTTCCCATCCATGAACAGAGAAAAGTATCTTACACTTATCTTCTACTGCAGTAAGAAGACGGCTTGATTGTGAAAAGGAACTAGAAACAGATGAAGTAAGAAGAAGGGTGTTCTTTGCTTCCAACAAGTTTATAATTCCAGGAGTATGTACTTGTATCATCACAATTCATGCACTTTAGGCAGGATTATTCTACAATAAAGATATGTGCGATCAAGTAGATAGTGATAATATAGTCAATTCAATTTCTAGTGTTCAGTGTGGTAACAATTTTGTTGTGCCAAACTATAAATATAATGCTACAAGTAATATTTAACAGTACATCATAGAGAAAGAGGAAGAAATGTATGCTCAAGTCTAAACTACAATATGCCACATTCCCCAATTGTGGCTCTAGCAACATAAGAAATCTCCAACTTTCAATCAACTAGAGTCTCATACTTGAACATATTCATGTATATGAATCTCAATGTTTGAAGTAAATTATCTTGACATTTAATAAGTAATATTAAATGTTTTTGTTTTGTTAATGTGGCTTGCAGAAGTCAGTTGACATTAGGAAGGCCATGCCACCAATCCTAACTTACTGAGGATAAGGTGCAGAATGATGATCGTGATGATTTAATAAACAATATTTCATTAAGAAAAAGAGAATGATCCAACTAGTAGAACTGTGAACACCAACTGTCAAACTAAAATTGAAAATTATTTTTAATAGAAAAATCAGCAATACTCACTCTTTTGTTGCATCCAACAGCAAAACCAACAGCTGTGCTAAGCAAACCATCAATACCACTGGCTCCCCTGTTCCCGGTCACCTGTATCCAGTGATGTGGTAATTTTAAGCTTGAAATCCCAGAAATTTTATTATTGCACTGTGTCCAGTTACGTCCATACATGTCTGCATCACGTATAGGCATGCTGTTCCCAACAAATATAGCAGACTCGCACTGGAGGACTTCCGGAATCATATGTGCAACATATGGTTCAGTCAAGGAGTATTCAGAATGAATGAGAAACGATATCTCCCATGCAACCTAGAAAAGAAAAGGCAAACATAAAACAAAGAGCATGGAAAAATCTCAAGAAAATAATTGCAAACCTCCAGCCCCAGCCATCCATTTTAAAAAATCAGCCTAAATCAAAAACTTGGATTGGGAAGACATCTTTCAAAAAGAAGCTGAAGAGAACTAACACAATCTACAGGCAAAAAATTGAGCAAAAACGTAGGAAGCTCTTAGCTAATACAGTTTGCAATAGCTTAGAGAGGTGGAAGACACATTTAGTTACTTGTTTAAAAAACATAAGCAAAAAGAAAACAAAAGGGAAAAACAAAAAGAAAGACAAACATTTATTAAAAAAATCTCACCACTAAATCTATTAACCAAAGGTTTAAATTACGGTGACATTTGAACGGACAGTGAGCTAAATCTACATTTATTTAAATATCGGATCCAACTTCTCACCATAAGCGACCATCAGAGACAATGCAATGAACCCATACATTGATAAATAAAATATCTACGCTCCAGTTATCTCTTAAGATTCATCAATTAATAGCTAAGCACTGTCTCTGCCACATCAAACGCCTCTATTTGGCAATGAAATGCTTTTGTGTACAATGTTCCTGGTCATCCTTACCGTAATTTGTGAAGTAAATAAAGATACAACCATTGGTAGCCCCACCATCTTTATGCAGAAGAAATTGAGGTCATTGAAGGTGGCAAAAGAACTTGCAGAACTCACAGGACAATAATAAGTAAACACAGAGAAATAAGTGAAAGAGTAAACCAAAAGAAGTTTGAGATATAAATAGCAAAAATAGAATAACATCAAGGAATCAGAGTATGCAGTAAAACTTTATATCTTGGACCAGGAAACTGAAACGAGTCCCATAAGACCCTTGCCCATCCAATTAAGTCCTAGGCTATTAGTTAAATCTCCAAGCTGCATTGCAACATTAGGATGTAGTCACAACAGCTTAAAGTTTCAATTTAATGATTCAACCTTCTAATGTCAGGATAAATCTTAGCACAATTCGCATAGAAGAATGGAAGAATGAAATATATGCAAAGACAATGCTTGTGGTAAATATAATTATATTGGTAACTTGGAAAAGTAATAATTACTTATCAAAAAAAGGAAGAAAAAATTGGAAAAGTAACCACATGTAAGTTTAAAATAAACAAACAGGATGTCTGCTGGAATTCTTCTTTGCAAAACCTAGAGGAATTGAACAATTGAGCTTTCTGGTGGTCTGACAAAAACTGAAGAACTAATCACACCATGTCAAATCTAATAGCATTGCTTTACCATTACAATGAATGTACTCCAGCATGCAAATCTATATATACTAACAAATTCTTCATTTGTCATACAAATTTATCCATTCTATATGGTATCCACATTTTTTGCAAAAACTGTCACCCGTATAAGAACCTTGGTTTCTAAGTCATCCAAAATTTTACAGTATTAAGCACAAGCACTCTAACAAGACACCAAGTACCTATCAACGTGACACGATTGAAAGACTTTCCTGTACTCGTTGAAACATTTGCTATTAAATTATTAATTTTTTAGTAACCAAACACTCCATATACACTTAGGAGACACAATGTTAGTTAGTTAGTACTAACAAATGTGAAACAAATTACAAGTTCATAGAAAATGAATTAGAATGTCGGGAAAAAAAAAGAAAAACTTTAATACAACAACAATAACATAGAAAGCCTTAATATAAATTATTAGGTTAATAATTTCCTTTTTTATACAACATAAATACATTTGTAAAGTTAAAACATGAAAAATTTGTTATTTTTTATGACACAAATTAGACAAATATAGATTTATTTTGTTGTTGTTTCCTTCTCAGGTTGTATATTGGCTTTCACAAGATTGTTGCAGTTGTGTCAATCTCCCCTATATGTATCCATGTTTTTTGGAACAATTTTTCTTTTCTGACAAGCCAAAAAATGCATAAAATAAAGAGAGACAAATGTCAAGTCTCAGGGCCAAACCTAGGGTATTTTCTGGATTTATGGAAGAAACCGGGAAAGAGAATAGAAAGGAAGGGAGAATTTAGAGAGATAAAAGAGAGGCAAAGAGAAATTGAGAGGGAAAGAATTTGTTATTACTTTTAACATAATTCCTATCCTCTACATTTAGCCTATTTATAGGCGCTTGCCTCTCAGTTTGAATGTCTAACTGAAAGGTACAAGTGTTTACAGAAGTAATCAAGGTACAACACCTTCATGCATAAGTAATACAATGACTAGGATACCCCTGGGGTCATGAAAACAAAAGAGTCTGTCTTGTACACCATATCAACCTGCCCAATACTCCTCCTTCCCTCAAGTTCTTCCACTTCCAAAACCCAATCTCTTTATTATGTTGCCTCAGCCATACATCAGGTGTATTGCATTACGTTAACTACTGGTAATGCATTGACTCTTTTCATCCTAACTCTTCAATTTCATGATCATCCACTTTATGCGTATCTTCTTTTCTATTTTTGTCATTCTCCAAAATATGAAGATAGGTGGAAGATTGGAGGACATAAAACCAGATGCCTCAACTACATTGATGCTCATACACCATCTGCCACATGTTCTATTTTTTGCATACACCATCTGCCACATGTTCTATTTTTGCTTCCCTTTTTTATGTCCACTATCAACTTGGTATCCATCATTAGATACGTTGATGTTGGCGCTCCTTTAGTTTGCTTCATTTCAGTTATTAAGATTTAGCATTTCAGATGGGAAAGCACCATCCTACACATGTTAATGGGTTCCAAGTCCATTATCTCAAAATTGATAATTTAATGTCTTGTAATATTTCTTGTGTTTCCAAAGGTTAACCATTCTAAGTTGTTTTCTGTTTTGCATGCCATTTTTGCTGAGGTTAAAATCTAGTTTAAATTATCTAAATGATTCCTTTATAGCAATAAAGCTAAAGAGTATTTCTCAAAACCTTTTTAAAGTTCCATGTTCAATACTGGAATTCTTGACCAGTCCTCTTATTCTCATAAATCGAGTAACTGAGATGAGAACAAGCTTATTTGGGAAATTACTCTTCATTTGCTTTCTTGAATGAATGGTGCCAAAGCTTTTTAGACCGATAACTTTCTTATGGCATGTTATCTTATTAATACAATGCCTGCTTCTGTTTTTACTAGATAATATCCTTGCCTATCATTTTTCCTTGTGAGTCCTTGTTTTCCTCTTACTCATATTTTTGTACATGTTTGTTCATCAGCTAACCAGTAGGGTTGACAAGTTGGAAACCAGGCTCATAAGTGAATTTTCTTAAGCTAATATCTGTAATAGAAGAGTACTAATGTTATAGTCCTATCATCCATAAATTCTGTTGAAGATTGTTGTGGAGATTTCTTAAGATTTATTCCTAAATATCTCCTTTCCTAAATATGTTCGAGATTTCCTTTCCTGTTTTAGGAAATAGGAGATTTCCTGTTTTTCTTTCTTTCTTTCTTTCTTTGTCTTTCTTTCCCTTTTGTATATTGTCTTTCTTTCCTTTTTTGTATATCTCGTCTAGTATATACTGTAAAGCATATACTCAGTTCAAGAAATAGAAGAATCATTCCTCTTCAAAACTTGATGTGATGGTAGTTTTGGAGTACATATCATATATTTTTCCACTAACAAGGCAACAATAACATATCAAGCCTTAATCCTAATGTGGGGTTGACTACATGAATTCTAGTTCATACCATATTTCATACAACATAATTCATCTAGTGATGGTTATATCTTCTGTTACTCCAACTTACCTCCATCTATTCCTGCAGACTGCACTACATACTCATTGTCTATGCACACACTGAGTGGATAAGCCAACCTCCATTATTCCAATATATTACCAGCTTCTACCTCATCTATAAATCCAAGTACCACGAGTTAGACCAATGTTTTCAAAAAGTCGTAAGTGCGCTTAAGTGCAAAAGGCTTACAGAGCTTAAAAGCAAGCACGCACTTAAGCGAAGTGAAGTGCTCATAAATGAAATAAAGGATATACACTTTTACAAAGATAAAACATATGAACTACTAAACAGCAATCAAAAAAATAAATAAATAAGAGAGAGCTGCAAATCTAACAAAAGATGAGGTACGTTTTTTTTCCATTTTTACCCATTTACAAGTTCATTGAATATGCTGAACATTGAATACCATTTACAAGTTCACTGAAACTTTGAATTTGTAAATGTAACTAAAGCAATCATTAAATATTCTAAACTCTTCATTGAAAAGATGAAAGATCTCAATTCTTCATCTTCCATCAGAAGTCTGGGCATTTCTGGAATCTGGAGTTATTTTTTAAAATATATATGATTTTATTTAGATCTTTTTAAGAACTTATGAGAGTTATTTCTGGGTAATGATTCCATACAAGCAACCACACAACATAAATTTAAACAAAATCCAATATCCATAGAAGTGTGCTTTATTGTGCTTAACGTCATATCAGCTTAAGAGGAGAAGATAAAGCACCAAGAAAGAAGGAGATAATCCTATCAGAAAAAAACAAGTTCAAAGTTTGATTTCACTTATCATTTATTCCTGTATTTTATGAAAAGATTAGATGTACTCATGTATAAATACCCTACTTAAGATAAAGGAATGGCAGGAAAACAGTCCTCATTTTATTCAAGTTTCCTCCATGCTCTTTCTAAGCTCTCGGGTACAACATTTAAAGGTACCTGAGTACATCTTTTTCAACCTCAGGTTGGTTTTGTTCAGTTAAACAGTAGAGTTAGTTAAAGGAGAACTGGAGAAGAGTTAACAGACACAGGAGAAACCCAAACACATGACAAGGTGTACGTATATAGGAGGTGCAACACCTGCTATTACTTAGAAAAAATCTCACTGAAATTACGTTTCAAAACTTCCTTTAAGGCTTTTAATGCTGGCACATATTAGGGTAATTCATATGTAATTCCAGGTGAAGTTCCACAAAATCTTCTTCCTTCTTATTAGGATGGATCTGTTTATGGTACAGTTCAATGCTGTTCTCTTTATAGCTGCATATCAGTTGTTAAAGACTTCGGTCAAAGCAACCCGACATGCACTGCATTCATGCCCAACAAGTTAATCCCCCTATTAAACAAGATTGGAATTCAAAAGGAGATTTTTGGCGCTGAGATGTCTCAAACTGGAAAGGAAAATAAAATATGTTCTCAACTAGCAGAAGCTGTAGGAAAAACATAGGGTATCAAAAATAGAGAGCACATACCATTCTATCCACAGCTTGTAGAAAACCACACCATTTGTTGTTGTTCTGTGGTATGCAACCTTTAAGCAGGCAGTCAGCAAATTTAATAATGGTACTGTGAATCCTATGTGTTATAATATGTGATGGATCATGACGATTAGGATGGTTCTCCACTAATATGTGTGAGCATGGGAAGCAATCCTCTAGCATTTGAGAAATTCGCTTGCTAGTTATCCTGCTTCCAATCTGTTATAATGAAAAATTCAAAATTAACCAAAAAGATTCAATGGTATGATTTTGAAACTATTCAACTTATCAAATACATAATACATATTTACATGGTAAGACCAAATTCTATTACAATATGCATATTTTTTTTGTTTGTCACTAACATCAGGTTATGCAGATTTGCTGCCGAAAAATTGAAAATATTTTATTTTTGATCCCAAGGGAATAACCAAGAAACCAGCGGAAGCTTGATAATTTAGCTACATTCTTGTAAAGAAACTACTAGGGCAGAAATAAAACCAGAGAGAATGAAAGACAGATTTCAGCTGATAGAAGTATAATCAAGCCTCAATAGATTCGGAAGATGAGCTGCCTTTAAATAGACAACTCAACCACTTATAACAAGATACACATAGGCAGCCGCTAACAGAAATAAGCTAACTGAAAAGGCTAACTGAAAATACAAAGAACAACATACATATAGCTGAGAGAAAGAACATGATATTTAAACTACTCTAACACTTCCCCTCAAATCAGACTCCATAGAAGTTGAGTGATCAAGTGTGGAGAATGTAGCAGCATCGGTAGAACCAGTATGGACAGGAGACAATACCAAACCAAGTCTTGCTCGTAGAAATTTAAACCTGTCTCTAGGCAGTCCTTTTGTAAGAATATCAGCCACTTGACTAGCTGTAGGAACATACCTAACCTCTACTTCACCATTCTCCACTTTCTTGCGAACAAAGTGAACATCAACTTCAATATGTTTGGTTCAAGAATGAAAAACTGGATTCTCGGACATGCTTTTGGCAGCTAAGTTATCACTCCACACAATAGAAACAGCAACACATGGATAGCCTAGCTCTTGAAACAATGTTTTCAGCCACATCAACTCAGTCATACCCAAGGCAATAGCGTGATATTCAGCCTCTCCTACAGACCTAGCAACAACAGTCTGTTTCTTGGAACCCCAAACAATGAGATTCTTGTCAAAATAAACACAAAAGCCACTGGTAGAGCGCCGAGTCACCTTGCAGCCAGCATGGTCTGTATCCATGTACACTTGTAAGGACAAATCATCTTGAGATGGAGAGAAAACCAAACCCAAGCCAACTGTGCCCTTTAGGTATCGAAGAAGACGCTTACAAGCCAACCAATGCTGCACCTTAGGACAAGACAAAAATTGACTAAGCTTGTTAACTGTAAAAGCTATGTCCGGGCCAGTATATGTCAAGTATTGTAGTGAGCCAATGAGAGTTCTATACAAAGAAGGATTGAAAAATAGTTCTCCTTCATCTGTTAAAGAAACTCCAGCAGCCATAGGAGTATCACATGGCTTGCTATCATGCATAGCAGCCTTTTTCAGTAAGTCAAGAACATACTTAGTCTAAGTTAAGTAGATACCACTGCTGTCTCTATAAGCTTCAAAACCCAAAAAATAGTTCACCGAACCAAGAGTCTTAAGAGCGAAATGTGTGTCCAAAGCTCTAATACATGATTTAAGTGCATCATTATCAGAACCAGTGAGTAGAATATCATCAACATAGATCAACACATAAAGCACATAACTAGCAGTCTTCTTAACAAACAAAGATGCATCTGATACAGCACGAATAAATCCCCACGACTGTAACGCTATCCTCAGCTTCATATACCAGGCTCGAGGAGCCTGCTTAAGTCCATATAAAGACTTTTGCAACTTGCAAACATGTGTAGGGAACTGAGAATTAACAAATCCCTCAGGTTGGACCATATAAACTGCTTCATTTAAGTCTCCATTGAGAAAAGCATTATTTACATCAACTTGTTGGATGTCCCAACCATAGGTAGCTGCCAAAGCAAACAAAACACGAATGGTTGGTGCCTTAACAACCGGACTAAAAGTTTCAGCATAATCTACACCCGGAGTTTGATGAAATCCCTTAGCAACCAGCCTAGCTTTGTACTTAAGAATAGAACCATCTGCATTATACTTCACTCTAAACACCCACTTACAGCCAACTAGATTCATATCCTTAGACATAGGAACCAAATCCCAAGTATGATTTTTCTGTAAGGCTGTATATTCTTCATTCATGGCCTGAACCCATCATGAGTCTAAAAGGGCCTCACTAACAAAATTAGGTTCAACAGAACTCACTAAGGCATGAGGAGAAGAAGCAACTAACTGTTTGGACTTGGATCGGGTGACCATAGGATGAAGAAAGGGAGCAGGAACAGGCTTGGAGGGCTTAGGTTTAGACTGAGGTGCGGAGGTAGATATAGGACAGGGCACAAAGACAGATGTAGAAGCTGGATTAGATGGTAACTGTTGTAAGTGTTCTGCAACCGGAGAGGAGACATCTATTTGACTATTAGACTATGTGGGGACTGGAGCTGATGCAACCGAGGGACACCATGAAGAATTAGAGCGAGTGAAAATAGGTTCCTGAAATGCAGTAAAATATCCGTGAGAAACAGGTGATGAAGACACTGAAGAAGGAGTAAACAAAGAAGGATAAGGAAAATCGCTAGGATTAAAATGGACATGCCGAGACACATACACTCTCCCAGATGGATGCAAGCACTTGTAACTAGCTTGAGTATGACTATAGCCAAGAAAAACACATTTGGCTGAATGAAAATCAAACTTATGTTGATTATATGGACGAAGAAAAGGAAAACAAGCACAACCAAAAGGTTGAAGAATGAAGTGATTAGGTTGTTTATTATATAGCAGTTCAAATGGTGTCAAAGACTTGAGAGAAGAAGAAGGAAGCAAGTTAATAAGATGAACTGCTGTTTGAAAGGATTTCACCCAAAACCGAAGAGGCATACAAGCACGAGACAACAATGTTAATCCCATTTCAGCAATGTGTCTGGGTTTACGTTCGGCTACACCATTCTGCTGATGAGTATGTGGACAAGTAAATCTAGATTGGATGCCATGAGTTCGAAGATAAGGTAAGAAAGCTCGAAATTCCCCTCCATTATCAGTTTGCAAAGCCTTAAGCTTAGTGTTGTATTGAAGTTCCGCAAACTTATGAAAGACAGTAAATACAGACAAAGCATCTAATTTAAGCTTTAGGGGATAGATCCAAGTATACCAAGTGTATGCATCAACAAAGATGATGTAGTACCTATAGCCTTCTATAGACAAAATAGGGGCTGTCCCCAGAGATCAGAATAAATTAATTCCAAGGGTTTAACTGCAGTGATGTCATGACTTGAAAAAGGAAGCTAACTTAACTTTCCAATCTTACACGAATCACAAAAGGACAAATCGGAACCTGAGCAAGAAATTCCCATTTTATTCAATATAGACCTGAGTACATTCATTTAAGGATGTCCCAACTTATCATGCCATTGTTGACAAATTTGAGTGTGCTGAACAGCATTTACCGCATGTGGGAACTCATGACAAAATGAGTTTGACCTTGTACATGTAGCTAGTTTATTACATGTTTTTGAAGGAAAAACAGAAGAAACTAAAGAAGTGTCTAGGGATGAAGCAGGAATGCTAGCACCAGCAGAACAAGATGCTGGAGTCAACCGATAAAGCCCATCCTTAAGGTGTCTCCGAAGCAGCACCAGTCCGGAAGCCTTGCCCTTAATCAAACAAACATTGGAATCAAATTCAGCTACCACATTATAGTCATGAGCAAGCTGAGATACACTAATCAGATTTTTCTTCATATTAGGAACATGAAGAACATTAGATAATGGAAGCACTAAATTTGGTTGAGATTGCAAATAACTGGTGCCAACATGATTAATAGGAAGTTGCTTACCATTGCCAACAACAACTTTGTCGCCACCAGTGTATGGAGCATGTAAAAAGAGGTTATTAAGGTTGGAGGTGATGTGATTAGTTGCTCCAGAGTCAACAAACCAGTTTGAATCGGGAAGAGAAGGAGAAGCTATAAAGTTGTCAGGTGTGAAAGAATTAGAAAAACTACCATAGTGAGTGCCTTGTGTTGAAGCCATATCATTAGTGTAGACCCCGTTAGAATCACTAAAGGAGGCCATGTAAGCTCTTGAAGGAGTTTGATTCATAAACTGAGGCTGACTAATAAACTGTGTTGGATTACCACCATCAGATCTGTCAAAACTTGTGTTTGATGGCCGCTGGAATGTTTTATCAAATCGATGATAACATCGATCCACAAAGTGGCCTGGCTTACCACACAACTGACAGTAAATTCTCCTATTTGAATTCCTACCTCGACCTCTTCCTCCTCCTCTATTACCATATCCATTCCCTCGCTAAGACGAACCTCCTCGAGTGCTACTAAAATTATAATTCTGAGCAGACGGCATTGAAGCCACATTTACATGCACAGTAGAGACCGAATCAAAATTGACAGTGAAGTTTTTGACTAAAAGTCTTTGTTCATGCATCAATAACAAATATTGTACCTTTTCCAAATCGATCTCATCCATTTGATATGTAATAAGGCTCACAACTGTCTCATACTCCTGATCTAAGCCATTAAGAATTGCAAGCAACAATTCTTTATCATTCAGTGGTTCACCTATTGCTGCCAAAGTGTGTCCGACTGTTTTAATCTTGAGAATGAAATCATTTATAGACAGAGAGTCCTTTTTCATAGATCTTAATTGCTATTTTAATTGAAAGGATTTGGCTATAGTTTGGCGAGAGTACAAATTTTCTAGAATACTCCATACCTCAGCCGATGACTCACTATGAATCACCTGAGCAAGGACCTCTTGATCGATTGTTGAGAACAGCCATCCCAATAAAAGCTGGTCGGATCGAATCCAGCTCAAATATGCTGGATTAACTTCCGTTTCTTCACCATCGAAAGTAGCCAAAAACTTCATAGGAGGTGTCGTTTTATTGAGAAATGACACCAGATCAAAGGCACGCACCGTAGTAAGAACTTGTGCCTTCCAAAAAATATAATTGCTGGAATTGAGTTTAATTGGAATGAAATTCAACGCCTTAGCAACAGACGAGAAATCCGACTGAGATCCAGTCGATAACGAAGAGGAAGAACGAGGAGAGGGAGACGAGGAAGAATCGAGAGCTTGATTGGAGGCCATCGATTATTTCGAATCGTGGCTCTGATACCATGTAAAGAAACTACTAGGGCAGAAATAAAACCAGAGAGAATGAAAGACAGATTTCAGCTGATAGAAGTATAATCAAGCCTCAATGGATTCGGAAGATGAGCTGCCTTTAAATAGACAGCTCAACCACTTATAACAAGATACACATAGGCAGCCGCTAACAGAAATAAGCTAACTGAAAAGGCTAACTGAAAATACAAAGAACAACATACATATAGCTGAGAGAAAGAACATGATATTTAAACTACTCTAACAATTCTTGAGTCCTTGAACTGGGCCATCAGATAAATCTGCTGACTATATCCATGAACCAAACCAATCAACAAACTTTAGTACCAATTTCAAATTGAATATATGTGATACCCGGATCCAATTAATATGTATGCAAGGATTATTTCTAAGTGAATGTTGATCTTTTAGGGTATCAATATATGTGCTTTCTTTCGATATACTTAATGTTGCTTCCCGGTTGAAGAAAAGTTTTAAAGTGAAATAAAGCCAGAAGCTCAACTGCTAGAAAAACAATATGCTGTTGGGGTCAACTGAAGCCACAGCAAACTGGCAGAATGACTTTTGAAGTCCAGAACCCAAGTTGGATGATCAGTTGAGAGACCAATCAACTGTTAGGATTGATTTATCAACAGTCAAGGAACCAGTAGATTGATGAGATAGACTGCTAAGCCCAAGATTTTAAGGCGGAAAAACCCTCAGGTAGCAAGGAAATGATGCCACAATTGGAAGATATGATTCTCCACACTGTGATGATATCCAATGGCATGACCGACATAGAAATCGAAATCCATTAAGAAGAATGCGTTTGTGACACATAATTCAGGATTGGACAGTAGGATCCAAGGGATCACAGTAAAATATAATGGGTGCATGTTTAATGAGGATGATGGAACATCAAGAAGATAGAGGAGACATCAAAAAGGCAGTTTGATACGACACATTGTGAATGAATAGAGACAATGTGATGACATAAAGCTTCAAAAGGCATAAAGTTTTACTGTAAGGGTGATGTGATGGCTAAAAGGCTGATTTTAATTTTTAGCCACCAGATCAAACAGAAAGAAAGATAGAAGGCTAGGATTGATTTGAGAAATTTATAACTAGGAGGCTTGCAAACACAAGAAGTTTGTGCTTCTTACTATAATCAATCAAAAGAGAGAGAGGGAGAGCTCTAGGCATGGGAGAAAGAGAAGAAAGAAGAGAAGTTTGAGATCCAAAGAGTGCTAAAGCTTCTTGAGGTAAGGGAGATTCTAGCTTTGCATACACATATGAAATGTATTTGGTTCTCAAATGCTTGAAATGTGTTTATGTGAGAGGTATTCTTTTATGTTTAATGCATTGAAAAGTTACACAAAATCATGGCCATGTGGAGGATGATTTGCATAGCACCACATGTTTATTCGTGTTGATAGAGTTCAACTAGCTCAAGCGTGCAGCTAGTGGGGGGTGGTCCTTGCTTGGTGCCAAGGGGGTGATGGCTGTAATGAGCTCCTCTTAAGGAAATGAGTATGTTTTGAGCATGCATGAGATATGACATGTTATATGTTGCAATCAAGCATATGAGCGTGATAAGTGGCATTATCTCTATCTGCACTAAATATTTTCTAAAACCCCTACCCAAGCTTCACCCCTCTCACCTTGCACATTCAAACATGTTCAGGTCAAGAAGCTGGATCATCAAGAGGAAAAGCAACATTACAAGGATAGTTTTATTTTGTTCACATGATACTTTTGATAGCCATGTGTATCTGGAAATTTTGATGTACAATGATGCATTTTTGGGGAGAATATAGCATGTTCCAACATTTTGTAAAAGTGGATGAATGTAATTTTGATGATTCTTGGCAAATATGCATACCAATGTTCTAAAGCATGTCATCTCAATAGCTACATGGGAGAATTTTATGGAATTATAGAAAATGAACTCGAAGTTTTGGGAAATGTTATGAGAATTCCATAAGAAGATTCACCTTAAAGGGGATCAAATGTGTTTAATAAAGTTTGAATATGAGTTATGATGGTTAAAGGCATGAAAAGGTTTAAAGTGTTGCATCCAAGAAAGTGGGGCCATGCCCAAGGATAGGCCTAAGTCCAAAGAAAGAGGCCCAAAACTCTAATACTATTGCAATTCTACTTGTTTTCAACATTCCACACTCATCGGAGACTAACTTAAGCATTAGAGGGTCCGCACATGACACTCACCCACGCCCCTAACCGATTTCTTCCTTACAAGTTATTCACAAACAGGTCATTCGCTACCTCATCGAGACACTCTCCCGCACTTAAAAATTTATTGTTGTATTTAGGCAACAACATAAAGGAAGCATGAAAAGTAACCAAACAACCAAAGAGTCACATGGATAGTCAACTATGCCAAAAGTCGTAAAGAACAATCAAAGCAAGAGTTCACTGCTCCATCAGCTGTTAAAAACAAAATACCTAGGAGATCAGTTGGTGAAAGCATTAGTTAACTGATGGATTGATTGATGAAACTCTAGAATCTTCAAAAAAACAATTGATGGTCTGGAAGTTGACTGTCGGTCCATTGGGGAAAACAGAATCCAGGGGAGATCAACTGGTCATGGGAACAGTGCTAGTTGATCAACTGGTGGGACCAGAAGTGCAGTATGTCGACTGGTGGGGGTCAACTCAAGAATGCTACACCTAGTTTTATAGAGAAATATAGAAGAAATGAAGTGCTTTATGTTAGGAAACCAGCCAACCGCGTAGCTTCGATTCTTCCCAGTTATGATCCGTAGAGTCGCAAACACGAACTCCTCCAAGTCGGTCTACACGATCGACCCTTTCCACGAACGTCTCGAGTAATGCTAGCAACACTAGGTGCCTCTTAAGAGATCCGAAATTTCTTCTTCTTTTCCAGCTTCTTAAGTGGCATATTTATAGAGTTAAAAACCCTAATAGTGTCTTGGAAAACCCCTAAACAATTTAGGGCCCGGCCCTTAATCACATTGGACAGAATCTCTCTTTTAAATTGTGGAACGGGCTCGACCTAAGTGTGTGACCCCTTAAGTCCACCATTGGGCTAGATGTAGGGCCAATTCCATTGGGCTATATGAAGACCCAACTTATTAGATTAATTAAACTTATGGGCCTCTTAATTAATACATCTCATGGGCTTCTTAATTAAACTCTTTAATTAATAGTTTTAGAATTAATCAAATTAATTCTAAAACCCTACACATAATGGTTAACGTTTAGCAACATGCCATGAATACCTAGCCAGCGATGAAAAAACACGGATCTTTTCAATTGCAATTACCGTGCAGTAAAATTCTTTCATCAATCTATGTCCCGATTGAATTTAGGGTATGATTTTATGGTGAAACCCTAATCATTCAATAACTATGTATCCATTCCAGATTTATGACTTAATAGGTGAAATCAAAACACCTTTTGATTTCCACCTCACCTTGGCCAAGGATTTCCTCAGTCATGAAATCATCGGAATACATAGGACATCTTCTCATCTAATCGATAAGTGATGAATCCTATTTCGACATTCACAAGCCTTCATATGTGATAAGATTATGCCCAGTGATAATTTGTTAATGACTCCATTAGAATCCAAAAAAGAACCAAAGCGTAACCAATCAAATATAAGACTACCATGATGTCTCAAGTCTAAGGATCAATCTGCACTATTGCAACACAGAAATTTCAATTCGACATTAAATAATAACCATTAAGAATTCTGTAGGGGGTCAATTCAGTATACTTATTTTTATAATAAGCACCCACATATATGCACTAGTGTCCTCACACCAATGTCCATGAAACAAGACATTCTCCTAATTGAGCATACATCATATGTGCTAGTCTATCCAAGTTATTAGTGTCCAATCCTAATAACTCTATGACTAGGAACAGTTAAGATCAAGGCTTGAAAGGAATATGTTTCATGATCGTCATCTCTATGCACAATTATATTCCATGAGCCTATTTGATCTATGGACTTTGTCAAGTATGGATTACAATAAATAATGATAACAACCATCAATGACAAATAAAAACATAATGCCTTGCAATAACAATTGATTGAAGATAAAGAATCAAAATGTAAAGTATGATCAATTACATGTAAATATAATTGGCTTGTGGGACATAACTCTTAACACTTTATGCTGGGGAAGTGTAGAGGATTGAATTAAACATATAAATACATGAGTTTTGAGGTTGATCTTGATTATTTAAAGTAAGTTCATTCCTGTCAGGTTAAAGTGATTAAGGGATAATGAAAAATAAGAAGTGATTAGGAAAAAAATATAACTTAAAATATGACCTCAGGACGTGCCCAGGAGTGCGGCGTATCACAGTATAATCATTATATTTAGTATAAAACACCAACATTATGAACAGTAATTCACTGTAGAGTGCATTCAATGTCAATAAGAGTTTTTTTGTCTACAAATGCATCCCATTTAATATTAGATAGAGAGAAGGAATGAACCTGAACAATCACATCAGCATGTGTCCAACATCTAACTGAATTTGAGAGTAGAGAATGATCCAGATGATCAATGAATAAGAAGTCCTCCTCAATATCAAAATAAGTCAAATACTTTCTCAACCGCAAACCTGACAAAATGTCGGCAACAACTGGCCAAGAAAGGTGCTTAGCCAGGAGAAGAGCCGCCCATATATCATCCTCTCTATGAGTTGCACCAATAAGTAGAAGCCCTTGGTTTGCCCCTTGAATCACTTCCAGAACCTCTGCCATTTCACTGGTAGTATTACCGCATCCATGAGAATTATGAACTTGGATATAGTTTGTAAAAGGTTGAGCACTTGACATCCAAAAATCTAATCCACTTAAACAGCTTAACATCCAGTGTCTTGAACTGTTATCCAATGGTTCCCTAAAAGGACAGTTGACATGAACAGGACCAGAAGGTGTACTGGTTGCCCAATAAACTGCAGAATCAAGTGTGGTAAGTACCATCCGTGCAGGAATATCATCAGTTGGTGCTGGAAGACCATAGAAGAACCTCACAAACGAACCAAAATGGTTGACCTACAACACAATTGAAAATTTGGTTAGTAACAGAAACAAGTACCTAAAGAGTTAACAACTATGTTTTCTGTACAAGCAGAATGTTATCCACCATAATCATCATATTTCACTTGCTCAAGAGTGAGAAATATAAAAAGTTGAGGTTATAAGCTACCCATACAACAAATAAGAGAGAATCAAACAATAAATTGATTCATATAGTGCAACCAGAGAAAAGAAGAAAGAAAAGAACAGAAGAAAAAAAAGAATGCAATTGGCAATCAGAAAACATATTACGGAGAGATTTTGCTATTTTCTTTGTTTGAGAAGCTTTGATATGATATTTCTTAGTCACTCATGGTTCCTCACATATTGGAGCATAAAAAAGCAAATAAAATAAATGCATTTTGCTATCAGAAACACATTTCAGAGAGGTTTTGCAATTTCCTTGGTTGTAGAAGCTTTGGTCCAAAACGTAGTTACCAGGTTCCCTCCAACCCCCTTGGAACTGCAATCCAGATCACACATGTCAGATCTCCAGATCTAATAGAGGGTATTTGAGATGAAATTCTGGAATTAGCGGGAATTGGGAGGGAAAGAGATTGAGAGAGAGAGAACAGTAAGAGGAGGAGGGAGAAGAGAAGGTTCGAGAGAGAAAATTAGAGGGAAAAGATTCAAGTCATATCACTCATGAATCCTCATCCACTAGCTGTGACTTATTTATAGCCTCACAGCCTCAACCATGCACCCATGTGAACATACAACCGGAAGCCATAACAGCTTCTATAGCTAAGTACAAGCATCTAACAGAAAGGAAAGGAAAATTACAATTACTGCCCTTGGAACGTAATAAATCCCCCCTCCCCCCAAGTGAAACATTTCATGTCCTCAAGAAATTATAACAATTGGGCCACTCAGGAAAACTACTTCAGGAGGTCGGGCAAATACTCCTATGTTGTATGATCGGGGTGTAGGTGAGTCTGCACCAAGACTTGAGTCAAGGGCAGGGAGTTTTGGTAGATCACCCTTTTTTCCAACACTGCTAGGGGCTCCACATCAACTGTCAAGTCCTTTGATCGGGAAGGGATATCCAAATTGGTGTTGTCAGTCGGTCCAATGGATTTCTTTAACAGGGAGACATGAAAAACCAGGTGGTTTAGTACTCCATCAGGCAACTGTAATCTGTGTGCCACTTTCCCCACCTTTGCTACTATGAGAAATGAACCATAGTACTTTGGGTTTAGCTTTGTGGTAGGGTTATAAGAGAAAATATGCTGCTGGAACCTTTTAACACTTAAGTACACCATATCACCCAACTCAAATGATCTCTCACTCCTCCTTTTGTATGCCATCTGCTTTATCTTGTTTTGTGCTATAATCAATTCCCTTTTTATAATCTCTTGCCCATAGTTCTGAAAGGCACAGCGAGGTGAAAAGGGTCTTAGAGCCTGAGGCGCACGAGGCGAGGCACACCTTTGCGAATCAAGGCACACCTTTTAGAAAAAAAACTCAAAATCTTGTAAAATCATAAAAAACTATCAAATTATCAATAATAACACGTGCATATCATTAATGATTAAATATCTTCAAATTCTAAACTAACATCATCAAAGTTGATTCATTTATCATGCAAATTCTAAACTAGAAACATCATCAAAGTTCAAACTTAAAGTCTCAAACTCAAACAAGTACCAATCATCATGCAAAGTTCTAAACAAACATATAAACACTACAAGTCCACAATCAATAAAGAAGTTTTAATCAATCATCATCAAGGAGATCATCAACATCAAGGTCAATATCTTCATCATCCCCTTCAATCACCCCTTCATCTTCTTCTTCCTATCCCAATTCTTCTCCCTCTTCCAAGTCTTCATTATCTTCGGTCTCTGTCTCACTTTCCTCCTCCTCTTGAATCACCTGAGTTACTTGCCGCTTTGAAGTCGAGGCCGAAGTTGAACCCGATTGTAATCGAGTTTGTTTAATACATTGGGTAGATACATTGGGTCTTTTCCTACTTTTGCATGTACTCTCAAATCTCTTGTTTTATTGATGGAGGACATTTTAGACAAGGTTTAGTACTCTCTACAATCAATAAACACTACAAGTCCACAATCGAGAAAATGTTTTCATTTTGAAAAATGTTATTTTTCTAAGTCTGGAAGATTAGTGCATTATAAGGAGACATATAAGAAAATGTTTTCATTTTAAAAAACTATCTTCCAGGATTTTGATAGCTAATATTCATTGTTGTTAAAATGATTTTTAATGAATTTTTCAAGAAATAGTAGGTATATATTTTGGGGGTGGTAAAATCGTTAAATCCTGAATTTGTACTAAAACCAAAATTATATTTTCTTATTGTTATGAATTTTGATTTTTTAGATATTTTTATTGAATCCAAATGGGGGGTACTTTCTTATTTACATTTATGTATTAAAGTAAATGGAAGGTAAAATATAAATAAAAGAAATGTATTGTATACATGTTGGAACTGAGAAGAGGGGAGGAATTGGGCTGCCTAGGTTTTAATTAAAACCTAGGTTTCATGAGGCACGCCTCTCGCCTCGGCGCCTCACCATGCAAGGCGAGCACCTCACTGAAATCGCCTCGCCTTGGCCCAAGCAAGGCGCTGAACTGGCGCCTTAAGGCGCCTTTAACAACTATGCTCTTGCCTCTGCTGTAAGTAATGATCCATTGCCATCTCCACATTCGAGTACTGCATAACAAAGGGCAATATAGGGGCTTTATAGCTAAATAGGGCTTCAAATGGGGTCCTCTTCAAGGAACTGTGGAAGCTAGTGTTATACCACCATTGGCTAGGGGTAGCCATTTGTTCCAACCCTTGGGTTTTAAAAAACAAACACACCGGAGGTAGGTTTCCAAGCAGTGGTTTACTCTTTCTGTTTGCCCATCCATCTCTAGGTGGTAAGTTGTTGACATATACAACTTCACTCCAAAACTCTTGAATAGTTCTTGCCATAAGTTATTGGTAAATATTTTGTCCCTATCCGAGACTATGGACAGTGGTAGTCCATGCAGTTTAACAATTGAATCTAACAGCCGTCTAGCTACCTTAGGACGGCTACCTTAGGGGCTGTGAATGGATGTGCCAAACTCAAGAGTGGCAAAATTTTGTCAACCCATCCACCACCACATGAATTACATCCTTCCTTTCTAACTTAGGTAATCCTTCCACGAAGTCCATGGAAATTTGCTCCCATACATGTTCTAGTATGTCTAGTGGTTGTAGCAATCCAGGGCAAGGAACCTATCTGTGCTTGCAGAGCTAACAAATAAGGCATTCCAAAACATATGTGGTCACATCACGTTTGAGCCCCGACCAATAAAATAATTACCTCCTCTTGCTGTATGTAACATTCAAGCCTGAATGTCCCCCTATTGGTGAATTGTGCAGGGACTGCAGGATTCTATCCTTAAGTTGGTTGTCATCCCCATTACCAGTCTTCCTTTATATCTGAGTAACCCAGTTGATAAGGTGTAATTGGACTGATCTGTAGGGTGAACGGTTAATCAAGTGATGATGTCTTTTGCCCATGTAGACTGCTCATAATTTCTTGTAATCTCCTTAACCCAATCAGGTATCACCACTGATATAGCTTGGCAACTTCCTCCTTCCTGCCTCCTGGACAGTGCATTTGCCACTGTATTTTCTTTATCCTTCCTGTATTGTATTGTATAATCTAGCCCTTATAACTTAGTCACCCCCTTCTTTTTGCAATTCTGATTACAAATTGATTGCCCTCTAAATAATACCTCCATTTTTCTACTTCCATTAAGGCCGCTAGCAATTCTTTGTCATATATGCTTAGTCCCAAGTGTTTTCGGGCTAAGGCTTGACTTAAGAAGGCCAAGGGTTTACCTTTTTGCACCAAAACAACACCTATTCCTGAGTCACAAGCATCTCTCTCCAGGATGAAAGGCTTCGAAAAGTTGGGTAAGGTCAATATTGGAGCCTGAGTCACGACCCCCTTTTTAAGGCCTGAAATGCTTCCTCCGCACTGATACTTTAGCGTAAATTATTCTTCTTAAGTAGATCAGTCAGTGGCCTGCTTATAATCCCAAAATTCTTGATGAATCTCCTGTAAGCCTAGGAAACCCCTCAATTCTTTGACAGTCTATGACCTTGGCCACTTCATCATAGCTACAATCATTATAGGGTCTGTAATTACCCCTTCTCCAGTGATAATGTAGCCTAGATATTCCATTTTTTCCTCAACAAAGGTACAATTGGACCTCTTCACAAACAATTGATTGGACTTAAGAATTTCAAATGCTACTCTCAAGCGAGTTAAGTGTTGGTCAAAAGATGGGTTGTATATAAGAATATCATCAAAAAACACAAGAATGAATTTTGTCAAGTAGGGGCTAAAGATGTGGTTCATCAATGCTTGAAATGTGGCAGGGGCATTAGTTAAGCTGAATAGCAAAACTAGGAATTCATAGAGCCTTTGATGAGTCCTGAAGACTATTTTGGGAATGTTTGCAGGACTCATCCGGATTTGATGGTGTCCGACTTTTAAGTCAAGTTTTGAAAAGATGGTGGCTCCGACGAGTTCATCCAATAAGTCTTCGATGATTGAGATAGGAAATTTGTTTTTAACTGTAATGGAATTCAATTGATGGTAGTCAACACAAAACTAGCAAGTCCCATCCTTCTTTTTTACTAATAGGACAGAAGAGGCAAAGGGGCTTTGGCTTGGCTAAATGATAGATTTAGTCAACATTTCCTTGACTAATTTCTCTATCTCAGCTTTCTGTTTGTGTGGATATCTGTAGGATCAAATGTTGTCAAGTTCTAGGTTTCAAGAGAATGGTAAGGTCAAGGAAGCGGGTTGTCAGGAGGGTTGAGGGCTCAACAAATAAATCCTCAAACTCAGCCAATAGCAAGTGTAAGGGATCACAAGGGTGTACCTCATTGAGTGAATACAGGGTGGAAGTCAATGCAAGCCATGAATGGTCTTTTACTTCTGGTGTTGCCTGCCTTCCTCTCCTTCCCCAACCTCCACCTCCACTGTATATATGGAGTGCAATTGAGCTATTGAAGCCCCCCCTTGTTGAATTAATTTTTGCATCCTCTAGCCTGTCATCATTTTGCACTCTTCAGCCTCCCAGCTTCCTATTAATGTTAGCCTCTTCCCTTCCATTTCAAAGGTTACCTCTAGTTTATTGAAATCAAAGACTAGAAGGCTTACTGTTTTCATCCAGTCCACACCAAGAACAATATTGTAGCCTCCCAACTTCAAAATCCGCAGATTCGCTATGAACTCCTCACCCAGCATTGTCCACTTTAAACCTTGATATTTTAGTTTACTTATCATTGGCTACCGTAACTGACAAAGGGAATGTAAGCCTATGTTGGACATTGCAAGTCCTCAACAATAGCCTCATCTAGGAAGATATGTGTACTCTCGCTATCAATGAGAATCATCAATTTCTTCTTCCCCACTGATCCCTTCACCTTTACCCGATGGACTACCCTGCAGTGCATGCAAAGAAATCTCACCATCTTCCTCTCTAGTAATCTCCATCTCCCCAGCAACATCTCCTTCCTCTTCTTCTTCTTCTAGCCCTTCCATTTGCTTGAGTCTAGCAAGGGCCAAGTTCCATCGTCTCCAATCTCTCCTCCAGTTGCCCCTGGTTTTGTCGAAAGACAATCTCCATTGTGTCCAAACGAGTTTCCATTTGCTTCATCCTCGTTCTTTCTGCCATCACTTAATTCACTCGTCGCCTTCAATCAATTAACTACCCAGTTCACCGAATCCAGTCGCAATTGCGTGAACTCCAATCGCCTTTGCTCAATTAACTACCTAGTTCACCAAATCCGATCAATGGATGTTTCCCATCATAATTGTGCTAAGCTTCGATCACTCAAAATTGTTGCTCCTAATTGTTGCTCCTTGGAAATACTCGAAACTAAATGGCTAGGACTCCCCAGGCTCTAATACCAATTGTTAGATCTCCGGATCTGATAGAGGGTACTTGAGATGAAATTCTAAAATCAGTGGGAATTGGGGGGGGGGGGGGAGGAGGAGAGAGAGAAACAATAAGAGAATAAGGAAGAAGATAAGGTTCGAGAGAGAATATTAGAGGGAAAAGATTCAAGTCATATCCATCATGAATCTCCATCCTCTAGTTTTGGCATATTTATAGCCTCACAACCTCAACCATACACCCATGTGAGCATACAACTAGTAAGCATAACTGCTTCTATAGCTAAGTACAAGCATTTAACATAAAGGAAAGGAAAATTACAATTACTGCCCTTGGAACATAACAACACACTCCGGTTTGTGGTTCTTTTGTGTTCCAGGATCATGAGGATTGTGATTTGGATCTCCCCAAATGGGGATCCCAACCAATGAGTTAGAATAATTTTCAAACAAAACTAGAGAAAGAAAGCTTTCTTACCTCACTTTCTTGTTTATTCTATTGCATTTTGAACTATTCGTTTGCATGGGATTCTTCATTCCATAAGTTGTACAAGAACATAGAAAATAATTCAAAACAAACCAACTTCTATGAGAGCAAAATATCAATCCAACTAATTTCAACTTAACTATAACTATAAAATGTATTGTGACCCAAAATACTAACATACACTGTACTTGCTCTTGTACTATGAGCCAAAACATACCATGTTCCAGGCGGTTGAACATTACATATTCATTATAGATTGAGACAACCATTACAGATTCGTGGTGGTTGAACACAATAAGGCAAAGAAGAACGCACACACATGCATACAACAATCAGTGAGAAAAATGAGAGAGAGAGAGAGAGCATCCTGAAGTCATAGGCCATCTGATCATGGCAACGAAAAAGAGAACCTAGAGGTCAAGGCAAAGAAGGGATATTGGGAAATGGGATAGCGAACAATGGTAGCACACAAAAAGAGGTGAGAAGGGGGGGTGGGGGGCCACAATTTACAAGAGAGAGAGGGGAAGACAAGCAGTGCACATGGTGGTCGGCCAGCTAACTAGTTGGAGAGAGAGAGAGAGAGAAAACAAGTGCAGCACTACGTTGAAGATTACCCTAAGGAATGGGAGTTGTAGCCCCCATTGCAAGGGGTCACCCATTACCAACAACAATCGACCATCATGGGTACTTCTTAATTTTTAAATATGTTTATATATTATTTTAGTATATATTACAAATCTTGATATATATAGTTAATATTATATATTTAAATTGATAGTTATATATATTTAGTTTATATTTCTATATCTTTAGTTTATATTTTATGTTTAGAAAACATATTGATTTATATATTTAGGCTATATTTAGTTTATATTTATATAGAAATATATATTCTTGTAAATATGTTTATATATCAATCTAAATTTATTTTTATATTTTTCAGCATAGTTATATTTTTTGCAATTAAAATATAGAGAGGAGGAAGCAAAATAGGGGGGGGGGGGGAGAGAGAGAGTAGAATTTATAAATTAGGGGCAAAATGGTCAATTTACACAACTTGTCATTTATGACATTTTTTTTTATTTTTTTTTCTTTGGGGGGGGGGGGGAGCAACAACAAAAACACAAACACACCCATACAAAGGCAGAGAAAAAAAAATGTAATAACTAAACCACACAAGGATTTCAATTCCAGGTTTCATGACTTCATCTCTGATTGATTTATGAAAGTTAACCAATATATTATATTTCCCAGTGAAAGTCACTTATACCAGGTTCAGTTAATCCAAGTATAAGCACATACTAGCCCCAGCATCTCCATATATGCCATCACTCATTTTCTCAACAATTATAAATCTGGATGCAGTAGTCACTTCTCTATACCAGAAACCTCAGTTGAAGAGGACATTTAGTCAAACAACACTACAAAGGAATTGATAGCCTGATACATCCTCTTTCCCATTTTTCAGTAACAATAAACCAAAATCTCAACAGTTGATCCTCAAATATAGAATTCTTAGAGAATATTAAAGCTATCATTCCAATGCAAACAGATGCTTCTGAAGTTGTTAACATAAAAGCATTCAGGGAAGTACCACAGCATACAAAAATGTAACTATGATGGAAGACACTGTACTTTGACCCACTACAACATCCAAAAGACAATTTCATTAATAACACCAGAACCATAAATGCTGAAAGTGATCTGGTAGCTTAAACAACATACTTTACTAAGTTGGAAATGCTGGATCAAGCAGCAGATTATTTGGACTGAATAGACTATATTTGGCCAGAAAACATGTCAAATTGTCCTGCTAGACAAATTCTTGAAAGCATATTTCCGCCATCTTCATTCACTTCAAAGTAAAACGTAAAATTCTTAGTAAAAAATTAATTAAATCAGAAGCATGTGGTTTTCTTTTTCTTTTATGTTAAAAAAAATAAAATAAAACTGAAGGTATCTCAAATAAAGACATCAAAAATGGAGTGTCCCACAAACTGCTTCTCGGTTAAGCTCATCCAGTGATTTCAAAATGTTTTAGATGGAGCTTAGGCAAAATCCTTGTCTACCAAGAGATTTCAACTGTGTTTCAGGCTCCTGAGAACTCATTCACTTTTTAGTCTGAAATTCAGTCCTAATTTTCTAGGTCCATATTCCTGGGGATTTCTTGTACTTGCTAGATATGGAATCCAAGGGATGAGTATGGTCACTCTGGTTATCTATTATAAAATATGGCATTCTACAATTGCAGTATCAATCACAACAAAACCTGCAATGCCCGGTGTCCAACTTGTCTGATCCAAGAGGCCTTGACTACACCACCTATCATGCCAAAAGCTACCCTGTCTCCCTTCCCCATGGTGCTTTCAGGGACTTATTATCTGAAGCAACATTTAGTAAAGGAAACAAACATTCTACCTGATACTGACAACAAAAAATAGAGTACCACAGGGAAGGGAAGAAATATGAATAAACCTGATTGATTGATTGGTTTGCTCCAACATCCTGGAGCTCTGGAGGACGATCAGCAGTGAGTAATAGAAGTGGTACAAAGTCTTGACTTGCCTCCACAACCTATGCAATAGTTTATAGTGAATATTGAATTAGAATGACCAAAAGCTAAGTAAAAGAATTTATATGCAGAAAATATATATATAGGTTTGCCCTTATCTATGAAAATGAATAGGCATAATTTACTATATTTCTCTTTAATTTCTTTTTCTTGAAGAATTCAAAATCCAAACATAATGTTAACAATTCTCCAGATTATGGAACAAGTGGACTACTACAATATAGAGTGTAGACCTTCTGTTAACTTTGATCTCACCCTTATATGATCACTCAAAACACTCAAACGAAATCTCTCCTTGATTCGCAAATGACCAGCAATCAGAAAACAAATCAAGAACCAATCAAGAACACACAACACACAAGAATTTACCCTGGTTCGGTCTTAATGAAGACCTACATCCAGCTTGGCTTTCGCCCCTACTTTCTCCACTATCTTGAATGTTAATACAAGATTACAAAGCACTCAAACTCAACTCTCACCTAGCCCAAAAACCTAAAAGCTATATAGAGTTGATACAAGAAAGATATTCCCTCTTCCTCACTGCTCAATCTTATCCCAAGACAGTCCACTAATCCGAGAAAGAAAAGCCACACCCAAAAGCCTTCCCCTCTGCCTCTATATATAAGAAACTAAAAGGAGAAAAGCCCCCTGACCGACTGCCCAAAATTGGCAGTTACAACCAACTCAGTCAGCCCTAGAAAAATAATAAAATCCTTCTAGAAATACAGCAGAAACATTACATGAAAATATCCCTACTATTACAAGCCCTAATCTAGAACAAATGCTTTAACACCTTCTGTTAGATGAAATGACTTTCGATAGAGGTTGATGATGAACTAGTTTATGATAAGAAGTATTTAGTAATTCATAATTGTCTGAACAAGATGATAGACTGTAATGTTTCCTACACAATATCTGTATATAAATAGCATTCAAACTCACAGCAGGAAGAAGATTTGAAACTGCGGTGCCTGAAGATGTTATGACTACTGCTGGTTTATGAGAACCTCTGGCATAACCAATAGCATGAAATGCAAGTGAGCGCTCATCAAAGCAAGCAATACATGTTGTAAGGGGGTGAGTGGAAGCGGCAACAGCAAGTGGAGATGATCTTGATCCTGGAGCTATGCAGAAATACTAGATGAAGAACAAATCAGAAACATGTAACCAACACATATAGATGGACTATTACTAACACCCATCTCACCGTCAAACCCAGTCGAGAGCATTCCTCAATTATAAGAGATGCCCACAGAGAATTGATGTTAGGATGGTCTTGAAGATGGCAGCACATTCTGCTGAGAAGATCCAGCTGACACTAGAACAAGGGACAAAAACAATTTGCCACTGAGATTTTCCTTTCTACATTTTGAACTACGAACTAAATTAGTTAAATACTAGAATGACTAAAAACTATAATAATTCACAGCTCACCTGTATCAACAACAAAACACTTAAGTATAATATAAGAGGTATCCAGCATGGTAATTATGTATTTCAAGGTTAAGGAAACAAGGTGCCATGGCAATGAAATAGTTTCCTGATTCAAGTACTCCAATAATGAGCAACCATTCTATGTCATAAAAATTCTCTGTGTAATTACGGTATCCAAGTGAGGAATTCAAATTCACACTTTGACTGGAAACTCTACAAGCACTAGTAAGTTCCATCACTTCGTAAACAAATCATATTTTGTCTTTACCAATTTTAAGTCAACTCTTGTAATTATCTTCTCTCTTATAGGTATTCCTTGCACCAACCCCTCTAAGTCCTCTTAAAATTTTGTCTTTAGCTTTTCTCCTAACCCACTAATACTGTTCATAGTCTCTTCTCCTAGAACAACTTCATCTGTAATAATCTGTCTCCTATTCATTCACATCCACTACCCCATCCTTTAATATCTTATCCATAATAATCCTCACTTCTATTCCTTGCACAATCCTTCCCAGAGTACCAAAGTTTATATCTAGACTTAAAAGTCAACTTTTTCACCTTCCCACTAACCCATCTCATCTCTCAAAGGAACACAAGATTAATTATTCTCCTGATCATCACATCTACCACTTTTATCACAACATTAATTCGTTCAGAATTACCAACCATTTATGGGAGAATCAAGCACAAATGAAAGACATTAAACTTGTAAAAATCATGTCTGTCTTGGTAATAAATTGTGTGAAGCAGTGAAATGTGCGATGCACAAATTAAGACTAGCATGCTACAGTCAAGTACATTATCCAGCAGGCAAATTATCATGGATGCTTTGATAGTAATTATGATCAGAACTCCACTACATTGTCGGGGAAACTACATTCTAGATATTTAGCAAGCACATATAAAATTATGCACAAGATTTACTCTCAGACAACAACAAGCTATATGACGTAGCAGTAGCTTATATTTGTATCAGCAAAATACCACAGTATATGTGCCAATTCCTAATATAATGGTGTCATACCATATTATTAGCAATTGCCAGAGTAGGTGAAAACCTGACAGAGAACTGACAGGTAGATGGAAGCTCTTTCTGCAAGAAAAAGATGAAAAATTCAACCTAGTCATTTTCTATCAGGTGTTCTAAGAGAATAAGAATGACATCTGGGCCAAGGAAAAAATCAAGCATTTTTCCAGTCTAGCAAATAGAGTTGAGAACATAAAGGATAAAGAAGTACCAGGTTAAAGGAGATACCAGTTCCATAGCATCATTCACAAGATCCTTTCCACCCATAGAGAGAGCATTCATGTATACCTACACAATCATCTTGTTAAACTGTAGAACATTGAAACAGTCAACATGTAAATGACTTAATACCCTTAGGTAAAATGTAGCAAGTTATGTTAATCACAAAAATATAACTGCAGAATCTTAATACATAAATATGTTTCAGAGAAGCTCTTTCTTGGAAGTTATGTTAATTGGAACCTAGAGTGCAATAACACAGACCAGAAAATCAGATTAAAATATCAATGCTTTAAGTTATAAAGAAGCACAGTCAATCAGTGCAAAAAGAACACAAACAACGCAAGAAGATTTAAAGAATTTCAGAGACAAATTACTGTGCAAATCAAGTTCTAAAAGGGAGAAATATACCATTCGGGTGTTTTCATCCTCCAAGACATTGAACTTTCTGAGAGAAGATCTGATGAATTTGATATGAAATCTCTGTGTGGTGGGCCAAAAATGATGACTTGCCTGACATGTGAAATTAAATAGGGAAAAAGACGTAAAGGGGACACGATTATCTCTCAATGACAAAAAGTACCAAGAAATTTACTTCAAATAGATGACTCTATAACCCATGAAATGGGTTAAAGTGACATTTTAAAAATTCCATGCACCAAATGCAAGGGACTCTAGAGTAATGAGTAAGTAAGAGGAACTACAGAAACTTAGGGGTTGTTCTCTTCGTGTTTCAATTTTTAGTTTTGAGTTTTGAATTCATTTTCAGTTTTGTGTTTTGAATATCTGTTTTGAGATTGCTGAAAACACGTTCTTTCTGTGTTTCTGAAAAACTGTTTCTCAAAACAGAAAATTAAAAAACACGTTTAATTGGGAATTTTGAGAAAATTTATTTAATATATACATTTCAAAGTTGGTGAATCTTGCAATATTTTTTTCCCGTTACAAAAATAAAATACAAACAAAAAATAAATTAACTTTTGCAATTCATGGTCAAAGAGGCGATCGGAGCAAGGCGGGTTGTCGATGGTGGCCCAGACGAGAAGCAAAGACAGACGACGTAGGGGAACAATGAAGGGGAAAAAGAAACGACAGGAGAAGGTGAGGTGAGGCTGCGATTCAAACGACAATGATGGTTGGAGGCGGACTACGATGGTCGTTCGGTGGTCGAAGGCAGCAGATCTGTGTTGTTGGTCGCGATGCAAGGGGAGCAAACAACATCAACGACGAAAGGCGGGGGTAGTCAAACGATAGGGGGCGGTCAACGATAGCTTGGGGCATTGATGTCGGTGGCGGGCACGGTCGACAGTCAAGCCTTGAAGAGAAGAGAAGAAAGAAAAGAGGAGGAGAAGAGAGGAGTCGAACCTGGATATTGGAGAGAGAAGAGGAGAGCAATCTTTGTTGTTTTCCACATTTTGGTAATTTGAGAGTGTTTGTGATAAAAACAACCAAAACGACTTTTTGTTATTTTGAGTTTTCTTTACAAAAATTTTCCTTGTTTTCAAAAATACATTTTTGAAAATATGAAAGTAAACACATTTTCACTATTTTGAAAAACTGAAAATGGCCTAAAAACAACAAAGAAAATAGGGCCTTAATGTGCAATTTTGTAAAGAGGGCTACGTTTTGTGGAATTATATAATTGGCAGATGGAAGAGATCAAGGAAGTTAGAACAAAAGGAGAGAGATAACAGACATAATTGGAAGAGAAAACAGAGAGGGAAATTAGAGGAGGAGAGAGAGATGGAACTCAGAAGGAGAGAGAGGAGAAGCCGAGGGAGGGAAGAGCAGTTGGATCCAAGCAAGAGAGAACTTGGAGAGAGAAAATCAGAAGTCTAAATTTGATATATTTCACATAATGATTTCTTTATAGCTCTAGTAGCTTTATATAGCTACTTCTCCTAGGTAAGTAATTATGTTACAAAGTAAAACATAAAATACAACAACAAAGATAACAAAATAAGTGTTGCTAAATTACTATTATATCCTTGGGGTCATGACACATTATTGGGATGAAATGGATATGAAGCCCATTATAAAAAGAATTGAGCTCCTTGATTGGAATTATGAGTGGGATGACATCGCCATGATGTTAACTCCATTACTAGTAAAAATATATGTAGAGAGATAAAGTTAATTTGTATGAGGATGTCATCATATTCCAAGGATGGCATCATATTCCATTAACAAAAAGGGTGGGTTGTAATGAAGTAGGAGGTGGTTTAAAAGGGGTGAGATGACATGTAAGGCCTGTGATTTGGATATTGGACCTTAGAATTATTATTAAAAGAAAGGGTCAGCCCATTCTTTCCAAAACCCACTAGGGTTTGGAGGCTGGGAGGTTATACAAAACTTCCCCATGACCTCTCTTTTTCTGCAAGATACATCTCTTGAGGGCAGTCAATTGTGACTACACTGTTGGATTGTTCATTCGAACTTCGCAGGTATGTTTACTGTGGGGGTTTCTTTTGGGGTTTGTTTCTTTTGTTCTTATTTTCTTTGGTTACAGAGTTGAGTCTGACATGGGGAACTACTCCTCAGTATTTGGGAGAATTGGTGGGGGATTGGAAGGAAAGGAGGGAGAAGATAGAGAGAAATGAGAGGGAGATCGAGAGAGAGAGAGAGAGAGAGAGAGTTAGGCGGGAGAATGAAATAAATTCTATTCCAGGATGATCCAAAGGAGCAGGATCAGTTGATCTTTATACTGATCCGGGCTCAGGAAAGGCGCCGACTGGCTGCCTAAAATTCAAATATTACATTATTATTTGAAATTGAAATAGGCCACAACTGCCTAACTGTAATTCCCGCCAATACAACAATTGTCCCAAGACATTTGGTTCAAAGACTTGATTCTCTTCTCCCTCCTTGCCACGATTTCCTCTTTAGGTGTTGTTACCCAAAACCCAAATGAACCCTCAGGCTTTTGTAATTCAATTGTATAACCAACCATTTTCGTTTCAAGTAGTCAAACTATAAAAAGAGAAGGGAAAAGATAGCATTGATAAGTGAGAGATCAGGGCCCAATGTTACCTGGTCTAGTGCTAACTTGTTAGATTGAACGGCCTCCTCATATGTATAATGGGAAGAGTCACTCCAAGCTAATGTTGCTGCTAAAATAGATATGCCTTCAAACTCATTTAACTCAATCTGTGGAAAAGTATTCTCATTTCAAAAGCACGTACGTGTGCAAAGTAGCTCTCCACTAAGGAAAAAAGACGAATATAACTTAACAGAACCTATGAATGACATATACGATGTAAACCAACTTAATAGGTGAACAATGGATAATAAAAGCAAGGAAGATAATAAATGCAAACAGGACTGCTACCAGAAACTAATATGCAAAAGAATACCTTGGGTATGAAAAGATAGAATGAACCCTTCACGTGCTTCATGAAAGATGACTCTATATCAACATCCACATCCACAAAACCATAAGCCTTTACAAATGTTGAATCTACAGAGAGACATCTGTATATAAACATAAAGTCATCAAAATGCTGTGCATCTGCTCAAACAAGGCTCCAAAATCTAGTTCTTTTGAGATCACTTTGTTTAGAAAATAGAAACTCAATTTTGACCTTAAATAAATATGCCTAGGCCGCAAAGTGAAGTCCATGTAGACTCCAATAAGATTTTGGTGATACTTTTACAACTGAAAATAAAACTTAACAAAGCAAGTGCTTACTCAAAGAAACTTCATTCCACTATTCCTACAAGCTGCCAAAGGCAACCAGAACCAAGTACATATAATGGATAATAAATCCATACAAATCACTCCAAAAAGAACAGAGAAATTTCAATAAATGTGTAGAACATAATAAAAATCTGGAAATGATCTGCCAACTCCTTGGCCCTTCTGCATATACAACACTGAGCAAAAAGTAGCCCTCTTTCACAATTCTGCGGTGAGAATGGCATCCAAAAGCTATTGATGAATCTACATAAAAAGAGAAGGAGAAGAAATGGGAAGCCCCCAGACCTTGTTCCACAGAAAAGGGAAACCCTCCAACCACAAAGAAGCAAACAAATATTAGTCACATATGCTGGCACTTCACCTTGGCTTCCCTAACCCCATGGTAAATCCCCAAATACCGTTTAATTCACAATCTTGAAACCTGAAAGAAGCTCAAACACCTTCAATATTCTATGTTTGTAATAGCATTTATCATATGCCTCTTTTTTACTGCAATCACAACATATACCACTGGATCCATCCTGAAATTCATCCCTGCACATTGATGGCATGTGATAGCCATCACAACAACAACAAAACCTCTTATCCAACATTATCTTATCCAACATTACTATTACCCACAAATTTTGATCATAAGCAAATGTCTATAATTAACTACTGATTTCGACTTGGAATACATTTAAATTTCAAAAGGACCAAAAAGAGTCAAATTTTAGGTAGTTCTAGTGTAAGAAAATGTGGCTTGTCAAGCTTTTAGAGGGAACTGAAATGAAAGCTCAGCTTAGGTGGCAAGAAAGATGAAAATAACCTTTTGAGTGAACTCAACTCTCCTAAGGCACTAGAAGAAGACCCCTTGATGAGGACTGTAGCACCAATACCAAAAACCCCACGCAATCCACCCAAAGAAAGTGGCCTTAATGCTTGGTTATCCTTCTCTTTGGAAAGAAAAAACTGCGGAAACAGTCCAGATGATTCAGGTTGGCAGCAGAACCAATTCAAAGCTTTTGAACTAGGTGGCACAGCAACCTGCAAACCCAAATCACATTTGCATAATTATTCAACAGACAAAATAGTAGTGCCCGACAAACAAGGCCAGCCAACTGGCCGTTTCATGTACTTGGCTGAGTTCAATGAGCAAAACCAATAGAAGTGAATATCTAAAAGTAAGATATACCTGAAATCTGTACATCCCACTGGAGGAACGAGGAGGGTTTGACTCAAATTCATCTATGGCATCTTTAATATTATGGAGACCGACCTCCAGCGTCAATGCCGGTGGCAGGGCACGCGTAATGCAGGTAGCGAGCAGTAATTCAGCATCCTCAGCTTCCAAAATCATCGTATCACCCTCCCCTTTCAATGAACTTTGAATAACCTAAAAACCAAAAATGAATGAACCCACAACAGAATATTTCGCGATCACAAACAAAAATGCTGGGTCAAGTTCGTAGTAAATTTGCCACTATAACATTCAACTTCAAGTCAAACTTGCAATTTTACATAAATGGGGACTTCGCCATGAACATTTAAGAATGTACCATTACATTCTAGCTTGACTCTCCTTAGAGAGTCGTTATTGTGAACCTTGTTGGAAAATTGGCACAAATGAGCATTGTGACATGTCATATCAAGGATAAATTTTAAATGGGACCCGTTAAATATTTTAACCGGGTCAAAGTAGATTTTTATTCTCCATCATGAGGAGATCGATTTGGTATATTCGTATGACCAAAATGATAAATGGGTGAATGAGAAATTGATGCCCAAAGTATACCCGTTGAGTTGGGAAATATTAAGGGAATGCGCTTGTCCCACATCGGAAAAACAATATAGCCTCTTGAAGTTTATATAGGCTTACACATTTTATGGTGAGTAAGCTAGTTAGACAAGAGGCTCTCTCTTGCATGAGCATGTGCAAGGGGGGTGCAAATCCCAGGCCCGACAAACCAAACTTGTGTGCAAACGCAGGACCTGCATACACAAATGCAGCTCCGAAATGACCACCCAGGCCGGTCTCACAGCCCGTCAACCGTTGTATCCTGGGAGGCAGACACCAACCAAACCCAAGCACTTTCGGTGAGGCAGCAAATCTGTTTTAAAGGCATTGTGTGACACACAGGCCTTGGTTCTCCATCTCTATGCTATTTTGGTTCAGTTTCATATTCTGTTAGTTCAATTCCATATTTTGTTATCTGCATTTATTGTTCTTTAATGCTGTACTGTATTCCCTTCTATTCTATTATTAATTTTGTTGCACTGTTATCTTCATTTGTACAGCATCATACTTCATATTTCAGCTATTAGTGGCATTATGGCCCTTAAAGTTTGAATCTGTAGCAGCTTTCTCATTAATTTCCTGTAACTGTTTTCCTCGTTAAGAGCATTCATTTGCATTAAATTCCTATAACTGTTTCCTCGTTAAGAGCATTCATTTGCATTAATTTCCTACAACACCGCTATATTGTTTTTATTCCAGCTTGGAGAACAAATCTGTTCCTAACAAACCTTCGTTCATATTCTTTTAGATTACTCTTCCTTACACACAAAATAAAAAGATCACGCAAACTGCAACAAGAGCGATTGAACTTGAGACGGGAGAAAGAGAAACCGAACCTTAAATTCAGGGTTTCGACGGCGGTGGAGAGAGCGGAGGGCGTTGAAATTTGCGGCGGAAAGCCTGGGCCTGGGAGAGACGGAGCGGTGGCTGCGGGTGGGGGAGGGGAAGGAGATAAGAGGCAATGCGGGGAAGAGAGTGTGATTTTGTGGAAGAATTATTTTCATGGCGACAATTGCCTTCTCCGGCGATGGGTGAAGAGGATAAGGGTTTCCGCTCTTACGAGAGCTTGAGCTCGAACTCGAACTCGAACTTACAAGGACTGGACAGTTGTGCAGTCACTGTCAGACGTGGGGTCTCTGAATCTCATCTGCACCGCCATTGATGGGCCATCTGTGGTCCTCCACACGGGAGTGCAATTTTGTGCACCTCCGTTTGACGAGGGTGAACTAACCCCGTTAGTTGAGGAGATAAAAAAGTTATTTTGAGCTTCTTTTCTCAATAAATTCACCATTTTTTTTTTCTCTCTCTTTCTATGTCGCTTTCGTCTGCCTCAACTCTCACCATTGCATCCTCTTTTTTCGTAATAGGAGACAAAAATGCAGCGATAATTAACATGTAAGAGGCAATGACACCGAAAGGGTTATTACGAAAGAAATTAGAAAAAAATATATGAAAAATGAAAATTCTATAAAATTGATGAAAATTATGTACACCTCCATTAAAATAGATACATAAAATCACACTCTCTACATGACGCATCCATCCATACTATTAATAAGAGGGAAATTTATATTTTTCTCATATATCTTCATTTTTTTGTGTGTGTTTCATTATTTTAATTATGTTATTTTATTTATATTTTTGAATTAATTTAATTCATATATTTTTAAAAAATTGTATGATAATTTAAAATTTTTATTATTTTAATTACACTCATGTTATGGATATTTCCCGGAAAGAGCTAAGCGGGCTGGTCTCAACCCAGTAGGGCAGCTCAATCTCCTGAGACTCAATAGGCCCAAGGTCAAAACTTTTAGAATAAAGCCTCACGTCGCTGACCCGAGCTCATATCGTGGGTATCAAGCGAGTTTAGAATAGTTGAATCAAGCGAGCTAGTAGCGAAGCCTCCAGCTCGGTGGACGACCATGAAGCTCACTGAACGACTACACAGCTCGCTTAACAAAATGATCGCAAGATAATCGAAGGCAGGGCCCACATGCTTTATTTGAGGCAAATCAAATCCCTGACAATGTAGGATTCACCCCTGATTTTACGGAATAGATCAAGATATCCTATCTCCGTAATATTATCCTCTTATTTTTTATTTTATGTAAATTATAAACACCTCACCCTATAGATAGGGGTTAAAGCCATTGTATAATAGAGGAGAAAAACAATCATAATAACACACTGTTACTTTGCCAGAATAACCAGAGGACAGTTGTGGAGTAGGCATCATTCTGGCTAAACCATGTAAAAATACATTTGTGTGTTTCATCTTCTTCTCTTCCATATTTATTTTCTCAGTGCGGGCAAGACGAATCATGGTCGACCAATTTTCACCATCGACATTTTGGCGCTAGAGGAATAGAAGCCTGTTCTGATCGCTGACCATGGTGAGAGGAAGGAACACACAAAGCTCCGATACAGTGGCCGATATGTCGGAGATTCACTATGGTCAACCGCAAGATGTTCCGTCAATCTTGAGACCTGTTGTTTCTGTGCAGCAGGTGCCCCTGTTCCACCACCAACTGGGGTTACTGTCGATGTGCCCCCATGGGTTCCTACTCAACCTGTTGCTCCAATCCTAGGGATGGAGACGATCCATGCCTGGCAACAATGCTAGGAAGTGCTAGAAGGTATGGTCACTTAGCTTGCTGACGTAGTTAGGGCATTGGCTCAATCGCAAGCTCAAGCAGCCTAAAAGCGAGGCGAGATCGTGCCATCTAGGGGTGTCCCTCAGCTTCGAGGTAAAAGACATGTTCTATACGGAATAAAAGCTAAAAGAGCATCGCGACGAGCTGAATTGGTACACTCTTCAAATTCGTGGTCTCCAAGGTCAGAAGAATGGCGACACAGCGATGACAAACTGGTGATGCACCTCACAGATCGCAAGGCGAGGTCGAGTCGCTATAGAGATCGCTGTGAAAATGTCCATTAATGGGGTCGACGATGTGAAAGTTTGCAACAAGGAAAAAGCTCAGTCAGGGTTAGCCCAGGTCATGCCACGTATCGCAGCTCACCAGATCCCGAAGATAGGAAGCAACGTGCGTCACGAGGTCACTATTCGCCAGAGCGAGGTAGTGGATGGGTAAAACGATCTCCCACTGGGTGATCTATGAATCAAACCCCCACCGCTAAAGAATTACTATAGAGAATTCGATAGCTAGAGACAAGACACAGGGTTCATGATTAGAGGGAGGACTACGGAAAGAAGACCCCATTCTCCAAGGAAATCGAGCTGGAGCCTCTCCTACGTAGATTTAAGGTCCACAAAATCCTTTAGTAGGGAAAAGATGGCGATCCATATGACCATTTTGATGTTTTTAACATCCAGATGGACCTTTAGACATCGAGCTCGCTGGTAAAGTGCCGTGTCTTCCCCGCAACCTTAGGAGACGTACCTCGGACCTAGCTGAGGAGTCTCCATTCTCACAGTATCTGTAGCTAGGAGGAATGTCAGCGAAGGTTTCTCAACCAATACAAGGCATTGAGAAGGCAGCTCGTCCCACCGTGCCACCTCGTTACAACGTTCCAGAGAAAAAACGAGTCTTTGAAAGACTACGTCACTAGATTCAGACGCGAGATAAGCAATGTTAAAGACCCCTATGAGGAAAGCATCTTAATTGCAATCTCCATCAACCTCCGCAAGGATGGGAAGCTCTATGAGAGTATCTACAGGTCCCATGTAAAAAGTTTGGGAGAGTTTTATGAACGAGCTACTAAGAAGATTTGGTGGGAAGAGGCATTTGGCTCAAAGAAGCCCGTTGAGCATAAAGAAAAGGCTGGGAATTCTGGTTAACTTTCATAATTCTGATGATAATTCATGAATCTTCATTCAGTAAGCTTATTGCACTTTGTTTATATTAATTATTGATTAAATATTCGATTGAATGCCCTAAAAAATTGGGGGTGGAAACACCATGATTTGCGAGTTGGGGCCCAATTAACAGTGGCGGAGCCAACCTATGGGCAGGGGGGGTTGAAGCCCCCCCAATTTTTTTAAAAAATACATTTGATAGCTTAAAAAATTATTAATTTTTTTCTAAGCCCTCCCTTCTCCCCACCCCGCCAGCCCAAGCCCAAGCCCAACCCAACTGGACATCCTTTTCTTTTAAACAAGTTGGCCTTATTTTAAAAGAAGCCTAGCCCATCTTATAATAATATAACATATCTAGGTAGTGGCGGAGCCAGCCTACGGGCAGGGGGGGCTGAAGCCCCCCCAATTTTTTTAAAAAATACATTTGATAGCTTAAAAAATTATTAATTTTTTTCTAAGCCCCCCCTTCTCCCCACCCCGCCAGCCCAAGCCCAAGCCCAACCCAACTGGACATCCTTTTCTTTTAAACAAGTTGGCCTTATTTTAAAAGAAGCCTAGCCCATCTTATAATAATATAACATATCTAGGGCTCCCAGCATCAATTTTCTTGGCTCCTTCACGCACACGATCCTTCTTGTCTTTCCTGTTACAGCGCCTCTCTCTCTAGTTCATTCTCTTCAAAAATTCTGTAAATCAAAATCTAACCATTTGATCTTGAAGTTGACTGTATTATCACCGTAAAAGCAGCCCTAATTTACAAGAAGGTATGTTTTTTAGTTTTATCAGCCTTATTTTCAGTATATAATATAGAATCTATTATAGATCCATGATATGTATACGTATATACGCATTGGCTGGGTTTGACTGAAACTTCAAGCTTAGATCTATAGAGATTCAACCGTTGGATCTTGCTGGTTTTATTTTCAGTATTTTTTTTTCAATTATGGCCGAAAATTAAAAATCAAATTTATGAAAATCCAACCGTTAAATCTGTCCCATTTTTTTGTATATTAACCCCCTTGACTTGGCATTTCTAATGGTAGGCTCTGATCGTGTTGTGAAAATCTCTGAACGGTGGCACCGATTGTGGTTGGTATAGGCTATTTTGGAGAATTTCAAAGCTTACATAACACTGTGAGTTATCTTGGCTAAGCTTGAGATTATAATTATTAATTGTGATTGAATATTTGAATAAATTAAATTTTCTTGACTGGATTGTTAATTGTAATTGAATGTTTGAATTACTTTGTCTAGGATTTTGTTAATTGTAATTTATTAATTGTGTGATATACAGGTCTATTAAAATGCAAAAACAAAATATCTTTGAATACTTCACTAAGAAAACTAGTGATCAATCATCAACTAACCCAAATGGTCCCTGCAATGCTCCGAGTTCAAGTTCTATATCACCATCCAAAGCCAAAAGATCCAAGCTTATAGATGAATGTACTATTGAACCATTTGAAAGTAAGGCCTCATATTATGAACGTGATCCTGGAAAGCGAATCCCAATATCCCAATATCCATTAGAAAAACAAGATGAGGTTCGGAGAGCATATATCAATATGGGACCGTGTCAACCTATTTATGAGTATCCTTATGTAAAATTTGGGGCTCAAAATCGTCGATTTCAATCCACTTGGTTCACAAAACATCCATGGCTTGAGTTTTATGTGGAGAAAGAAAGTGCATTTTGTTTTCCGTGTTATCTATTTGAAAGTAATGCATCACAACCTGAAGCATTTACAGTCAAGGGGTCAAAAAATTGGAAGAAAGTTAATTGTAAAGATTGCCCGTTCAAAAAACATGAAGGAGATGGTAATTCACTACATGACATTGCTATGGAAAAATGGGAAAACTTGAGAAATCCAAATCAATATATTGAGAGAAGGATACATCAACAGACTGAAAAAGAAAAGAAACAGAACCGTTTGCTTGACTTCCATAGAAAGTGTGAAGTGGTTAGCATTGCAAGGTTGTGCATTTAGAGGTCATGATGAGTCTACTGAGTCTACTAATCGTGGGAATTTTATTGAATTAATCAAATTGCACGGAAGAGCAAATAAAGAAATTGATGATGTTGTTCTAGAAAATGCAACTAAAAATGCCAAGTACACATCACCGGGTATACAGAAAGAGATATTAAAAATTATTGCTGATTGTGTGCGACATAAAATTCGTGAAGAAATTGGAGATGCTAAATTTTGCATTCTTGTTGATGAAGTAGTTGATGAATCACATAATGAACAAATGGCTATTATTTTGAGATATGTTGATAGTGATGGATTTGTTAGAGAACGATTTTTTGAGGTTGTGAGTGTTAAAGATACAAATGCTTTGACTTTGAAAAAAGAGATATGTGTTGTATTAAGGCAATACAATCTTTTGATTACAAATTTATGAGGTCAAGGGTATGATGGTGCTAGCAACATGCGAGTGGAATAGAACGGACTACAAGCATTATTTCTTAGAGAATGTCCATCTGCTTATTATGTTCATTGCTTTGTTCATCGACTACAATTAGCTTTAGTTGCAGTAGCTAAGGATGTACATGATGTGTGGCTATTTTTTCAATCATTAAGTTCTATTGTCAATTTCGTTAGTGCTTCTGCTAAGCGCCATTCTCAATTAAAGTCAATTCGAGAGAATGAAATTGATAATTTAATAGCAGCAGGAGAAGTTCCAACCGGCACTGGGGCTAATCAGGTTTGTACTTTGCAGCGTGCTGGAGCTACTCGTTGGAGTTCACATTTTGCCTCTGTTAAAAGATTTATTGAGATGTTTGGTTCTACTTGTACACTTCTTGAAAATCTTATTAATGAGGGGTCGAACAATAGTATACGTGGAGAGGCTAAATGTGCTTTGAAAGTTATGAAAACATTTGATTTTGCATTTATCTTATTGTTGATGCATGAAGTGTTAGAAAGAATCTGATATTTTGTGTCAAGCATTGCAAATGAAAGATCAAGACATTTTGAATGCAATGCATTTTGTCTCAAGTACAAAGCTTCTTCTTCAAGAGATGCGTGATGATCGGTGGGAAAGTTTTATATGGTATGTGGTTGAATTTTGTAGAAGTGATGATATTGATGTGCCCGAATTAACTGATCGTTATATGGATGGTACAAGACGTTATTGTCAACAGAAAAATAATATTACAATGGAAGACTACTATCACTTTCAGATATTCAATGCTGTAATAGATTTTCAGTTGATGGAGTTGAATAATAGATTTATGGAGAAAACAATAGAACTTCTTAAGCTATGCGAGGCTTTAAATCCTACAGATGGCTTCAAATCATTCTCTATAGATGCTATTTGTGGTCTAGCCGAGGAATTTTATCCTTTGGATTTTAATAAAGAAGAGATACCAGATTTGAAGAGACAGTTGGATCACTACAAGTTTGATGTAATTCGGAATCAGCAATTTCAGAATCTTAATTCTCTTCCTCAATTATGTCGGATGTTGGTTGAAATGAAGAAATCACAACATTATTTCTTGATCGATAGGTTAATTCGTCTAGTGTTGACTCTTCCAGTTTCTACAGCAACAACAGAACGAGCTTTTTCAGGGATGAAACTAATCAAAACATCACTTCGCAACAAAATGGAGAATGAATTTCTAGCAAACACCATGATTATCTACATTGAAAGAGAGATTGCTCTTGGTATTGATACAGAGATACTCATTGACAAATTTGAGCTTTTAGGGAATCGCAGGTTGCGGCTTAAGTAATTTTACAAGGTATTTATATTGCACATTTTTTGTATTTTTGTTGTTTTTTGCCTTCTCCTTTTAAGTTAATGAATTATATTCAATATGATGTAAAACTCTCCTTTTAAGTTAATGAATTATATTCAATATGCATGTAAAGCTAATTAGATTCTCATTTTTATCGCTGTATTTTTCTCTTATTGGTGAAACTTATGGCTGGAAAAAAAAAATTGAAGCCCCCCCAAATAAAAAATCCTAGCTCCGCCCCTGCCACTCATCTTAGCCTCCGTGTTATGTTTTGCGACTTATTTGAGCATTCATCTTGGTCCTTCCCCAAGTCGTGGTTTACGAGCTGAGACCCATTCATCTTGATTTAATATAATAGTTTGGCACCTACTGAGCAATCACTTCCATTAATTATTTCGAGCTAAGGGTTCATTAGCTGGGGTCATGTCATCTTGATTCAAGTCATGGTCTACGACTTACATGGGTGTTCCCTCTCAGTTCGTTAAACTTGCAAAAAGCCATAGTATGTTAGGTGAGGTTGCAACGCGATCTACTTTGACATATATCTTGGCAGGGTTTCTGATATGATCCAGATATATTATCTCTCTATGACGCATCAACTGAGACTTTGATCGATTTGATTATCATCTCGCAAATGGATCATCATTATCTTGCCATTACAACTGAATTCATCTTGATTTCAAACATGCCAATTGACATTTCTTTGGATTCAAAATCAGCTAAATGAAAGTCATGATATGTTAGCTGAGATTGCAACGCGATCTACCTGGACATATATCTTGGTAAAGTTTTCGATATGACTCGTATATTATTTCGACAGGGAGTGTTCACTATGATCTGCCTTGATTTTCCCATGTATGCCTATTCACGACCTACTGGACACATATTTTATTATGTCAATCAATGATGAGCTATTGCAAATGTGCTTAGTCGCAAGATGGGAATTTATTTGGGTCTATCTTAACTTATATATTTGGTAGAATTATTTCGAGTTTATATTTTGAAAACTTTTTCCAAGTTCTACTCTTGGGCTTATCTTGACATGCAAAAGCTTATTGGGGCTCATTTTAAATTACATCCGAAAGATTGGTTCAAGTGCCATCTTGTCGAAATGTCACTTAAAACTCCGAGCTCGATTGGGCAAAGGTCTGACAAACAGATTGGTAGCTCGTGAAGCCCTTTTCAAATGGCTTATATCAGTTCTTAGTCCAAATATCGGACTACAAGCTGGGGGGCTTATGTTATGGGTATTTCCCGGAAAGAGCTAAGCGGGTTGGTCTCGACCCAGTAGGCTGACCCAATCTCCTGAGGCTCAACAAACCCAATGCCAAAACCTTCAGAATGAGGTCTAACGTCACTGGACCTGAGCTCAAATCATGGGTATCAAACGAGCTTAGAACAGCTAAATCAAGCGAGTTGGTAGCGAAGCCTCTAGCTCAATGGATGGCCATGAAGATCGTTTACCAACTACACAGCTCATTGACCGACTCTGCAGCTCACTTAACAAAGAGATTGCAGGATAATCGGAGGCGAGGCCCACTTGCTTTATTCAAGGCAAATCAAATCTCTGATAATGCAAGATTCACCCCTAATTTTACGGAAGAGATAAGGATATCCTGTCTCCATAATATTATCCTCTTATTTTGGATTTTATGTAAATTGTAAACACCCTCACCCTATAAATAGGGGTTAAAATTGTTAGATATGAGTCATAAAGACCAATTCTAGTGACATAAAAGGACTCGATCTTGTAATTCTTTAAATATTATTTAAATTGCAAGTTTATGTTTTATTTAAATTGTAATATAGTTTAAATTATAAAACATACATCCATTAGTGTAATAAGGAGTGGATACCATTCTTAAGCGTTAAGAATACGAGTTACGGATAATCCACAGTTCGTTATACTATAAACATGTTCCTCGTCGTAGAATTCCTAATCTGGATAATAGCAACTCGTAAAGGCCAGCACATCGTCTTCTTCCTTATTCAGTATGGGATACTGAAAGATAAGGTTGGTGAGTCTCGTGCCATTCTGTATAAGATATAGAAGGAAGATGAGTGAGTGCTCGTTACAAGAACGAGTTCACTGAACGGGACTGTTAACATTAAATCATATGGGTTATTTCTCACGAGTCACTGATTTAATGTTAGTTACGATTTTTGCAACTAGTCCTTAGACCTGAGATGACATGAATATCTGTGTATTGGTGGATTAGGATATCAGTGATATTATGTGGTTGTTCTAATCAAGGATAATCATACGTATCTATGTGCCTGATTCAGTGATACATGAGGTATGTGTGTATCAGGCATGGAATCTATCATCTCGAGATTTATGAGGAAGATATCTTATGCGATTCAGTAATCACTTGATAAATTATTGGTCGAGATAATATGACGATGGAATTTGTTCCATATGGGTTGTGTCATAATTAGTCAATATTGATTTTGGATTTGGTCATATGATGAGATTAAGAGATTCGACCCATTGACCATGATCTCATATCTTGTTGGGATATAGGATGATAGAGGGACCAAATTGCATGATAACGTAGTAAAAGATTCATAATACCCACTTCCAATAAATTGGGTAATCATGATATATTGCTAGATATCACTCGTGATTTACAAGAATTAATTGTTGATTATTCTTATTGCTAATTTATTTGTGAACTCAGAAAGTCCCACCCAAAAATAAATCACTTTCAAAGAGTAAATAGATAAATTAGTAATTTTATAATTACTAATAATAGTGCATTTATTTATAAGATAAATAAGAATAATTAAATAATTATATTATGAATATAATTGTTTAATCATTAATTGGGTTGAGCCTTTTGCTAGCACATTAGGCTTGGCCCAATAGCACTATTGGATTCAAGTTAACTTAAATGATTTGGGCTTTGTCCAATTACATTAAATAGAATGGGCTTGAGAAGCCCAACCCATTTAATGTATATATATAAGCTCTCAATCTCTTCATTTACTTCACTTGATGTCTTATTAAATCACTTGAAGGTTGAGAGAGTTTTGAATAAGTGTTTTTGAATCCAAAGAGGTAAGTTAGAAATTTTTATGAAAATTTTATTTGCTTATCATTCTCTTTGAAAATTCTTAGATATAAGTGATTTCGGGTGAACTGACTCGGCATCCTACACTTGGAGGATTAAAAGGCGAGAAATCTAACGGTGAAATCGGATTTTATCAAAAGAGGTAACATTTCGTTTTTGTTTCCAATTAGTTAAACCATAATTTTTGAAAAACGGGATATCTACAAACTAAATTTTAATTCCGCTGCGCATGTGATAAGATCTATGTAATCCCAACAAAAACCATTGTATAAAGAAGGAGAAAAACAACCATAATAACACACTGTAATTATGTTAGAATAACCAGATGATAGTCGTGGAGTAAGTTTCATTCTGGCAGAACCACGTAAAAATACCTTTGTGTGCTTCCTCTTCTTCTCTCCCATATTTATTTTCTCAGTGCGGGCAAGACGAATCACGGTGGACCAATTTTCACCGTCGATCAACACGCAAGAGGCAACGACAACGAAAGGGTTGTTGTGAAAGAAATGAGAAAATAAGATATGAGAGATGAAAATCCCTTAAAATTGATGAAAATTATGTGCAACTCCATTAAAGTAGGTGCACAAAATCGCACCCTCTACTTGACGCATCCATTCATACTATTAATAATAGGGAAATTTATATTTTTCTCATATATCTTCATTTTTTTTTTTGCGTGTTTCATTATTTTAATTATATTATTTTATTTATATATATTGAATTAATTTAACTCATCTATTTAAAAAAAATTGTATGATAATTTGAAAATTTGATTGTTTTAATTACACTCATATATTTATATTTTTTAGTTAATTTAATTCATATATTTTAATACGTAAATAAAAATATAAAGTAAGATGAGTCAATTTAATTTTTTTTATGCGTCAAAGTATACGAGTTGAATTGAATAAAAAATGCAGGTTTATAAATGAATATAATTAAAATAATAAAAATTTCAAATTGCAACCAAATAAAAGTTCAAAAGTTAAATTTACTTGAAATGTAGATATATTGATGTAACTAAAATAACAAAAAATTTAAATTACCAAAAAAAATATAAAAGTATTGAAAAAATATATAAGTTTAACCATTACATTATTACACTCGTCGTCATACAAATATTATCCATAAAAACTAAAAAAATAAATTTAATTGTTAAGTGTGTTTTCTAACTTGCAAACACAAGTAATTATCTTTTTTTTCATTTTTTATAACTATTTTATTAATATACAATAATAAATTTGTAACTTAAGAATATTCTTATTTAATCTTTAATTTCCGAGAGACCTATAAAATAAAAGATGATTAGGGTCCAAGTGTCTTCCACAATTATAAATGTTTAAGTGAACATCTACAAAAAAATATATAAAATAAAAAGAATTATAATTTGAATAGTATTTTAGTCATATATTCGAAAGAATTACTATTTATTTATAATGATCCAAATGTCTTCCACAATTACTATGTATGCATATTAATCAAAATGTATACGTACATATTTGTATTATCAAACAATTTAACAAAATATAGAAATAAATACATACATATCCAATATTTTATTACACTATTGTATGCATGTATAGAGTGACAATCTGTATGTATACACATACATTATATGCAACAATACATATAATATATATATATTTATTCAATTTTTAGTTAAAACTTAAGATGGAATCAAAGTTATCGGGTAAATCACACCAAAAATCACTAAATTTTAGTGTATTTTTTATTTTGATTACTAAATTTTAATTATTTTCAATATGATCATAAAAGTTTAAAAAAAATTGTAATGTAATCACATATAAGATTTTTCAGCCACTGTATAATCGGAGTGAGTAATATGACAAATAATAAAAATATTGTGTAATAATATTTTAATATAATATTATTATATATTGATATGTGACACATTCGGATTGATTGTCGTTGTATAATAATTTTTATTATTTGCTACATTAATCAGAAAATCTTATATATGATCACATTACAAAATTTTTTAAACTTCTACGATGATATTGAAAAGAATTAAATTTTAGTGATTAAAATAAAAAACACTAAAGTTTAGTGAGATTGGGTGTCATTTACCCCAAAGTTATCTGATCCGGACTAAACCAAAATTATCAATTCGATCTGATTCAAATGGAAATGTGAACGGCCAAAGAGTATACGAACCATTCGCATTCTCTGGATAGCGCCAAAATGGCTTCCAGATATTCTCCACTCCCTCTCTCTCTCTCACTCACTCTGATCCTATCTTCCATTTCATAATCTGGGGTGCCCTTTAAGCCCCTTCCAGATTTAGGAGTCAGATTTTTTTTCTTCAACTGAAACAACAATGGCATCTTCACTCACCCCCATCTCAGCAATTACTTCAAACACCCAATCATTGCCCGTATCCACAAGGAAACCTTCAGTTTATTCTGCCCTGAACGCAAGAGCCATGGCCAAAGAGCTCTACTTCAACCATGATGGTTCAGCCACTAGAAAGCTCCTGGTCACATTTCACGGGCAATGTTTACTTCTTTGATTCTCCCAATTGAATGAATTTTACTGGTTGAATTGGAATTGTTTGGTTTGGTGCAGGCAGGGGTGGACTTGGTGGCAGAGTTGGTGGGAGTAACTCTGGGTCCAAAGGGCAGGAACGTGGTGTTGCAGAACAAGTATGGGCCTCCCAAGATTGTCAATGATGGTGAAACTGTTCTCAAAGAGGTAAATCCTTGTTCTAAATTCTGATTTAAGTTGCGGGTTGTGTCTTGAAGGATGTATCAAGTTGAAGATGAAGAAAATGGATCAGAATCTAATATAGATGTGAAATATTAGACAGATTTAGGTTTTGATATTTTTGAAGTTTTTTATTGGGTTGATTTTTTAAATTATTTTGTATCTATGAGATAGGCCTTAGTGAGTAGGTGTATTCATTTTTTTCACCAGTGTAGAGAGTTCAATTCCTCTACCTAAGTCTCTCTTGATTCTCAATAGTTCTTGCACCTTTGTGATTCAGATGAATCAGATCTTGACTGTAGTGGTTCTAAATTTGAACAGAACTAAGAACTGGTTGTATTTCTGGTTGGTCAAAATGGCAATAAAAGAATGAAGATTTTGGACTGGCTTTGAAAATCATCTCGAGGCCTTATTTTGTGCATAATCAATGCAATAAAGTTCTCATTCGTTTGGAAGAAAACCCTCTTTACCATGCCCTCAAGGTTTAAATTTGATCCATCAATGTTACAAGGGTGGATTTTGATAACACCCATCTCGAAAACCAGTACATTTCCAGTCAAGCTGTATATTTAAAGTTTCTTTCTAGTTGCATGTCGGCTACCCAAAAGAAAACATCCCTGTCACTGCTCAACAAGCCTGCAAAATTTCAGCCAAATCAAAGAACAAATCACCAACCAAAGGGATAAAGATCACTAAACCCTACAAAAACGACTTTCTTTTTTGTTGACTCTCTCTCTCTCCAACTTATCGCATATGCCACTTTCTCTAACTTCTGTTTTTACATGCGACGCAACTAGTTGGAGATCTCATAAGAAGCCTTTCATATACAAAGAATTTCAAGATTTCCATCAATGAGAGAATGGGCTTAATATTTGTTGGGCCACTTGGCATAACCAAACCAAGACATCCAAGTGAACCCAAAAATATTTGGGCCAAACATAGTACGGAAGCCCACAACAGGAAGTAGCCCTCAGAATATGTTTGAAGAAATGCAAAGAAACTTTGTACTAAAATAGTACATCAAGATGCAATGTGAATGAAATTGATAGTACAGTTCGCCTCAGTGGAAATAAGTAGAGAATCAAAGGTTGGATAACAATTTAATAAAGTCAAGTTGCCATGCCAACAGTGACCCAGCTCAAGATAATCTTTGTTCTCTGTTGGGATCACTTCTGTGCATTATTTGTGGACATAGATATTGATTTTTTATGAACTTTCATGTGGCTTCTGTTTTTATTTTCCAAATATTTTGATGCACTTCCAATTTTTTTATTGTTTCCCTTATTTTTTCTGAAATGTTTTTGTTCCAAGCTAAGTGAAACAATACGCTGAAACAATATTTTGATCCTTGCTTGTGATGGTATTATAAATCATCAAAACTGGAGGTTTTAGACTAGCAAAAAAAAATAATAATAATTGAGTTTTTAGAATCCTCTATTATATGAGATGAAGGCAGCTCATCAATTTACACTTTTTGGATTGTGAATCTTCTCTTAAATAACTTTAATTTGTTTCAATCAGATAGAGCTGGAAGATCCTTTGGAAAACGTTGGGGTGAAATTGGTGAGACAAGCTGGAGCAAAGACGAATGATCTTGCTGGTGATGGTTCCACTACATCAATAGTTCTTGCTCGAGGTTTAATTGCTGAAGGTGTGAAGGTATGAAAGCAATGCCACTATATGAGCAATGGATCATCATATTAGAAGTACCTGTGGCACATCGACAAAAGAGGAGTACAGAGACCACTGTAGTTGAGAAGTAGGCTTTCTATATATTTATTAATAAGCGGAACTGATAAATTACCTTCCTGAATTCCTTTCTATGGTTAGAACTGCAGTTCTGTAGGTTTCAGAAGAGTGAATATTTTCTGTTCCTGCCCATATCCACTTCTTATGTGCTATGTACTGAATGGTCCCATTCTCTAGGTTATTGCAGCAGGCCTGAACCCCATTCAGATCTCCCGAGGAATTGAGAAAACTGCAAAGGCCCTTGTTTCTGAACTCAAACAAATGTCCAGAGAGGTATTCAGGATAAAATTTGCAAAAAAAAAAACGTAAGCAGGCATTTAGTCATTAGCTCATGCATCCATGCTTGCCAAAATTATCAGCATATTGACTATAACACAGGTGGAAGATCATGAGCTTGCAGATGTAGCAGCTGTTAGTGCAGGAAATGATTATGCCGTAGGAAACATGATATATGACGCACTTCAACAAGTAGGAAGAAGGGGTGTAGTTACAATTGAGAAAGGAAATTATGCTGAGAATGCTTTGCAGATTGTAGAAGGAATGCATTTTGATCGTGGATACTTGTCCCCTTACTTTGTAACTGATAGGCAGAAAATGATAGTGGAGTTCCATGACTGCAAGGTAAGGATGTTAGCTTTCTCGAACAATTCAACATTCTCCTGTGGAGTATTCACAGGGTGTGCAATTCTTTGGTTGCAGTTACTTCTGGTCGACAAAAAAATCACAAACCCAAAGGAGATGTTTAAATTATTGGACAATGCTGTTAAGGAGAAATACCCAATTGTGATAGTTGCAGAGGGCATTGAGCCGGAAGCTCTGGCTCCAGTAATTAGGAACAAACTCAGGGGCGTGCTGAGGGCAGCTGCTATTAAAGCTCCTGCCTTTGGTGAGCGCAAGAGCCACTACTTAGATGACATCGCTATCTTGACTGGAGGTAGCACTAAACTACATGACAATTTATGTCTTTCACCTAATAGTGCTTCTAGTTAATTAAAAGATTCAAGGCCGACATTATGACAACTAAGATATTATATACTTAAGATGCCAACAGACACCTAATTGCAAATGCCAATTTTTTATTTGTTTCAGTTTTTGAAGGGGTGTCTGTCATTTCTGGTAAATCCTAAATTTATGGCAATGACCATTGTGATTGTGGCAGTGGGGATGATAATATCATGATAAATGTGGTTAGACATGGAATATTTTAAATTTAGTTAATTCTAGATCTTCAAAGTGCTTTACATCCATGTGAAATTGCTCAAATTGTGGCCATACATTTTTACCCTAAAGTCACTTAACTTTACACTTTGTTGTAGTTCCTGACATGTTTAGTTGGTTTGTATTATGAGTATAATGTGTCCCTTCTTTGCTGTGTTTTGCAGGGACTGTAGTCAGGGATGACATGGGCTTGTCCCTTGAAAAGGCTGGAAAGGAGGTACTGGGTAGTGCTACCAAGGTGGTGATAACTAAGGATTCTACATTGATTGTAACAGATGGAACCACTCAAGAGGCTGTCAAGAAGAGAATTTCTCAAATTCAAAAGCTTGTTGAGGTCGATAGAATATTCTGTTAACTGTTATCCATGCACTAGTACCATAAGATGAATGTTTTCTCTTTTTCTGTGATAATACTGATGGACTGGCTTTCTTCCCAGAACACTGAAGAAAAATTTCAGAAGAAAATACTGAATGAACGAATAGCAAGGTTATCTGGAGGAATTGCCATTCTACAGGTGAACTAATAATGGTAGTGGAATCTTGATAACCTTGATTTTCTGAAACTGATTGCTTATAGAATGAGACATTTAATTGCATGGAACACTTATCAGGTAGGAGCACAAACACAAGTGGAGCTGAAGGATAAGCATTTGAGAATTGAAGATGCTCTTAATGCGACTAAGGTAGCCAGGTTTCTTTTTCCAAATATATTTTAGTGTTTATTTTGTCTGCTTCTTGTAAAGTTCTGAATTTACATGTTCCAGGCAGCTATTGAGGAAGGCATTGTTGTTGGTGGTGGTTGCAGCCTTTTGAGGCTATCTTCAAAAGTAGATCATATCAAGGAAATTCTGGGCGATGAAGAGCAGAAGGTTAATCTTCTCTCTCTTTTATCTTTATGCACCCTTTTCTTTCAAACTCAATATTCTGTTAGGATTTGGAATGCCCTTAGTGAACTAACAATCTTCAGCATGAAACTTAATAACGATACTACATTCATTTGGAAGTGCTGATTTCTTTTATTTGATAAGAAGTCTCAAATTCGATTGAATGGACGCCATTTCATGAAATCTATCATATTACTATTATTTCACATGCAGATTGGAGCCGAGATCTTCAGGAGAGCTTTGACCTATCCTATAAGGCAGATAGCTAAGAATGCTGGTGTAAATGGCAACATTGTTATAGATAAGGTCCCCTCTCATTAGTACATCATATAACTAACTACATATTATAGAACAAGCAAAAATAACAGTTAAAAATAAAAATAAGAAAAAGTTGACTTGAAAGTGGAGTTCAATCTAGTAAAAAGCTCTGCTGAGGTTTGTGGCCTTTGCAGGTTCTGTCCAATCACGATTTAAGGTATGGGTACAATGCTGCAACAGACCACTATGAGGATCTAATGGCTGCTGGAATTATTGATCCATCAAAGGTAGTAAACCTAACTCAGCTAAGCCATTCCCCAACCTTTTGTGGTCAGCTAAATTGATTCTATTCTGCTATTCCTCTCTATCAGCCACCTGCCAATACCTTTATGATGTAGCAAGAGCTATTGAGATTCTTACATGTTGATGCTGAAAAATGAAACAACACATGCATTTGGATGTTGTTAAGTAAAGTAGCAGATATATCAATTTGCTTTGGCATCTAAGTTAGATGTGAACCAAGAACTTTAAGGCCCTGTTCAGTTTCAGAAAACATTTTCTAGTTTTCTACTCTAGTTCTATAACTAAATAAGTTTTAACATTTTATGTTTCAAAAAGTCATAGCATTTATTTTCAGGAAATTTAAAAAAATCAAAAAGGATGTTTATGATGTTTTCTAGTTCATTGTATAAAGTTGAAAAATTAGAAAATCAAGTTTTTTATTTTTGAATGGGAAATTAATTATTCAATAAAAAATTGTAGTTGGAAAACAGAAATGAACGGGCCCTAACTTTTTTTATCATTATTTTGTATGACAGAAACCCGGTCTATTGAATACATCAAAACATGATTAATACCTCTTGACTTTCGCATCTCCTTGAGTCATGGTTAAAGCTTCTTCTTCCTCTTCTTTTATCAACCCGTGTCTTTTTCTGGCCTAATTGTGCTGCTAGGGTGGAGACTTGGTAACCAATGCAGGTTGAGAGCTTATGATTATCAAGAGATGCAAGCACTTTTGAACTATACATGAAAATCTAGCCTATTTCCTGTGTATTTGCAGACAATTTATATTGATTATCAATCAATACAAAACAGGTAGTTAGATGTTGTTTGGAGCATGCAGCATCTGTTGCCAGAACATTTTTGACATCGGATGCAGTTGTTGTCGACATCAAGGACCCAGAGCCCGTCCCGATTAGAAAACCTATGCCGACATCAGGTGACAAACTTGCCTTCTTGTAATCCTAGTTTGCTTCTTCTGAATCTTATTGAAGTATAATTTCGTGTTCTTTTTTCTCTCTTAAGTTCGTGCAGGCATTGGACCCGTTGGGTTTTAGTTCGTGGGAATCCATTGCTATCTCATATTTTTACTGTTCATGCTCAAGGTCCATCATTTCAGATAATGAGTTATGCCAGAGCTCCAAAACAGCTTAACACTTGACCTGAATTTGCACCAGCCATTATTCATCGTGGTCTTTTATTTCAAGTAGACTTGCCAAAGGAGTAGTTTCAGTTCATTCCTTCAGATCATGTTGATTCCATGTCATGTTGACAAAACAAGCATTTTAACTGCAGATTGCACCAAATGAAGGCTAGTTTCTTGAAGAGAATGATGCACTCTTTGTCTGGTTTGACTTGCAAAAATCGAGTGATCTCATGAATAAGAGGATCTAACATATGATCACTTTAGCTCACCGCGAGTAGAGGAATAGCATGGACCCTGAAGCTTGCTACCTGAGCCAAGCCAAATTTTGTAGGAAACAACATCACACTGGAATGCCTGAAGGAAAAACCTTAGCTTTGTGCTATTGTGGTATTTTTTATATTCTCAGTGTTACTTGCACTTAATCTTGAAACCATACTTCTGAGTCCTGCTGATTCAAGAAACTATGTGCATTGTGGAATCTATAATGATTTATTTGGCTGTTGAGTAGTTCCACAAAGGGTGAGAGCAAAACTAAACAGTGAACGTTACGGTTAAAATATGGTTGCATTCTGCACGAGATATTGTTCATTTTGACTAAAAGACGTGCACAAGCGTGGTCATACGTTCTTATCCTAAAACAGGCTCTTGTTGAGGAAAGTGATCATTTATTTATAGGTTATTGTTCACTCTCGACTCGCATTGGTGTGGGATTAGCCCTTCCCAATGGTAGGAGATAAATATAGAAAAATTGATAAAAAATTTGGGGAAAAAAATAGTATATGATATTGGAAAGTGGAAGTTCAAATTTTTAATATTATCTAGATCAAGATGAAATTGGACTTTGTGTGACTCATTGGGTTTACCAAAATGTCATCTTTCTACTTCCTACTTATCCTACTTACCTTTTATCACATTTGTATTAAGTCGTATATTGCTTTTTGGGGGTGGTTATGAGGAAGGCTAAAGACTATAAATGGCTCTTTGTTTAGGTGTCTTAAAAATAATTGTTATTAAATGTAAATAGTTGAGGGTTGTGTATATTTGTGATATTTCATCTTTAATTAATGTGAGACGTCACATTCTCTCTTTTAAGTTATATTTGATATGATAAGATTAAACCGGGGAAATAAGAATGTTTGGTATGAGTATGAATAGAATGATTATTTTATTATATTATTATGTTTGGTATTTTTTCATTTTAATAAAATGAATTAACTATTTGACAGAAAAGTTATTTTATAATAAAAAAATTAAAAAATTTATAAAAAGAATCATATAATTATCAAGTGCGTGTAAAAATATGCAATTTTAGCTCAAATTACATAATAGAAATTTATTTAACTTTTAAAAAAGTTATTTAATTGCAACCTGCAAATGGTGGTGCTGGTGACGGAGGAGGAAGCCAGGAGGGTGGTTCACCATGGTGCCAGTGGCGAATGAGGGGCAAGTTTGAGTAAGATTTCAACCAGATTTGATTATGAGAAGACAAACTGTTGCTATGGATGGCGAATGAAGATGAGAGGTAGGATGCTGTGGGTTCAACCAAATTTGTGAGGAAGAGACAGAAGGTTGCAGGGATGGTGGTTATTAGTGAACTTTGGCAGATAAATAAGGAATGGTGGGTTATAGTGGTGCCAATGGATTCCAGCCAATTTAGTTATGAGGAGGGGGACACTGGGAGTACCCGATGGCAGAGGAAATGAAGTTATTGGTGGTTCTTAGCCAGAATTGGTTTGGATGTGTCAAGGGATTGCTTTAACCAATAATGGAACATGGATAGAAATGGTGATTCAAAGTTGAAGCTACATAGCCGATCATCATTTTCTGTCTTAGATTAAGTATCTGCAAAAAGGGATAGGTACTCGCTCTCCCGTGATCTATCTGACGCTCAAATTAGTTTACAAAGTTATGAAAACTAGAGTATTTAATAGAAGCCGAAGAAAAAAGATCCCTCCACCTATCTTGATCACTTGAATTTATAAAGTGATTCCCCCTCTTGTTAAGATAAGATCTCTCATTTTGAATTAGAGATAACCTCGATGCGTCAAAGGAATTTTTGCTGGACTTTCCTATGTTGGTGAACTGGAAAACTGTCTTTTGAACTTTCGGGATAGGAATTTCGTCAATTGCGAAGCCATGGTCTTCGATGGAATGGATATGGTGATCGGTTTCCAAGAGGGTTGGGCTAATCCTCGTCCCCATGAACTTCGGAGTGATAGTTGAGGCCGAGGATGTCGAGAAGTCCTCGTTGAGCAAAGGTTATGATTGCCAGTCGTTCTATTGGGACGGATTTACCACATGTCCATCTCAGATTTAGGCTAAATGATGACTTTGGCTTGATTTTCTGGCGGACACATGTCTTCATTATCATTGGCTGATTTGCAGGGTATTGGGTAATTATGAGCCCGAGAGTATTCCCCTCATCAAAAGTGAAAGACGATGAAATATGCAAGAAACCTATATCGACAATGGCAATAGGGGTAGATAGCGATGCGTGGTAGTGGCAGGCAAGCTCTTCTACATTGCCCAACAAATTCTATCGAGGGGGTTACTGAAGGTGTCAAAAAGACAAAAATGCTTTCACCTAAATTGCAAATTTGCAAATCCTACCATTGGTTTGCCCGCTTGGTCTTTCATCTCTATTCCTTTCCCATGACTGATGATGCAATCGTCAACTTTTGCTACATTCGCCTTGCTTATCGCCGTTGCATCCTCAGTGGAGAGAGGATGCGACGATAGTTGGTGAAATGACAAGGCGATGGCAGCAGCAGTCGGCAGTTGCATCAGAGACCATGGGAAGGGGAGAGAGAAGAGAGCAAGCGAGTAAAACGATGACAAGGTTTGCAAATTTACAATTTGGACGAGAACATTTTTGTCTTTTTGGTGCCCTTCAATAACCCCTCAGGGACATATAATTTGTGGTAGATGGCGATGACTGGAAGAGGTTTTCACACATAATGGCTTGATGAATGGTGAAAAATGATGGAGTTTTGACTTATATACGTGGTATTTTGTAATTAAGATAAAAATATAAAAATAAAATTGTCATTATAATACATACTCTATGGAATGAGAAGTCTTTCCATCCATTTTGTGATTCCATCCATTTTGTGATAGAAAGCTTTTACACCATTTTGAGAGAACGAGCCATTAAATTCTTTCGTACCAACTAAATGAAAGAATGAGCGAATTTCTTTCCTTTTTTCTTTGTTTTGATATATCAAACACAACTTAATTATTTAATATATTTATTTATTTTACTAACGTAAGATTATATCAAAATAATCAATCTTATTTTTTCTTATAAATACTCGTATCCAGATAGAATTATGATTATTGATCTCCCATTTTTTTTATCAATAACATTTTGCATGCCGATCTTATTTTGCACTTTTGTTTAAAATGTATTTTAATAATAGTAATAAATTAAAAATAAAAATCTATTAGTGTGAATTTAAAGATTATGTCAACCCGTCTTTTTTTTTTTTTATAAATACTCAGAGACAGAACTATGATATTCAATCCCTTATTTATTTATTAATAATATTTTCACATAGGCCTTATTTTAAACGTTAGTTCAAAAAATTATTTTAATAATAAAAAAATTAAACATAAAAATATATTAAGATGAATCAGATGATTATGTGTCAGTCATCCCAGTCCTCAAGGCGTCTACGTGGACAACTCCCTCTCTCTCTCTCTCTCTGTATGAATGGTGATTCAGAGAGACCCATTGAGCCGTTTGAGGATCCCGTGGAGGAGCCAGTTGCTGCGAGCATAGATACAGAATCACATCCACATCGGAGATGGTAATGGGAGTGAGCATTCAGTGCTTAGTGGATCTTGTGGTAGCGGGAATTTCTTTGGTGATTGGATTGGGGATCTTCGCTTTCGTTGCTTCCATCCTCTGCTCCGCCGCCTTTCTGCACCACGCCAAGGCCTTCTCCTGAGACAGATAGGTAATCAATCCCTTCTGGAACTTTAGCTACATTTATCTCGATGAATTTTGCACGATTTTACAGCTTCTTCGGTCCTGAAGAGCTCGTTCGATCTTTTCAGTTTTCTAGGGTTAATTTCCTTGATTAATATGATTGGGAATTTTCTTGAGTAAGTAAAAGAGATGCATTTTTTGATGGGTTTGACGCGTCTTTGTTTTTCTGCTTGTAACTTTGGGGTTTGTGTAGTGTGGATGTGAGTGTGTTGCCTTTTCTGGATCTGTTTGTAGTTTTAGACCTAATTTTTGTTATCTTTTTCAACTGGATAGAGTAGAGTAGCTGCAGTAGCATCTGACTGCAGTTATTTAGACCTAATTTATTATGGCTCCCAACTTTTTGAGCATGTACAAGAATAGTAAATTGTGGTTTTTAGGTCTTAGGGTTAGTTAAACTTTTATCCACTGTTCTGAAACTGGATTAGACTGGCCGATTGAACTTGAAAAACAAGGAACCAACCGCCAGACTGTTCCCTAGGACCCAGTTCAACCACTAAGCCCCCTGATTTTCCCCAATTTTTTTTATGGTAATCGCCTTTCACATCCTGAGAGTAGAAGACCTTGTACTTGCTGGTGGAGGCAAAAGGCATGAGGTTGGTGCCCAAGGGGTGAGCTCGCTAGCGATATTGGCAGTGAGAAAGTCAAAAGATCCACACACAGTGAGAGAAAGAGAGGGGGGGGGGGGGGGGGGGGGGGAAGAGATTGTATAACGTGATTTTAACCAAGGTGAGCCACTATCATTAAGGTGTTATTTTCCCTCACTAGAATTGTTGTAGGGCTAATTAGGGGGTGTGCAAAAGTTTGGGTAACCTGAACCAACCGATCGGTTCAGTTGGGTCGGTTCGGTTTGGTTACCAATTTTCCAAAAAATTGGGTAGTCAATTCGGTTTGGTTATTGCAGTATAAATAACCGCAAAAACTGAATCAAACTGCTTGGCCCCCCCGCATAACACCTCCCCAACCCAACACCCAACCGAGCCCCGCTACACCTAAATGCCCAATCCCACCCGAGAGCGAATTGATTCGAAACCCTAACCCTCACCCTTGCCGTCCGTCTGAAGACTGGGAACCAATCGCTATTGCCCCCCCTCCCCACCCAACCCAGCCCCCTTGCTCCTGAATCCCACTTGAGAGAGTGAATCGAAGCCCTAAGTCCCTAACCCTCGTCGTCAGAACCAATCGCTATTGCTGTCGGCTTCTGAGTAGTCACCCACCCCACTAACATTGATAAGCGAGACCGATAGACCCAACACCGTCGTCGTCACCCCTTCATCTCTTCTCCCTCGAGCAATCATATTCAGAGCACAAAAGGAGAGAAGAGAGACAGTATCGAGATCAATATCGAAGCTTCCGTCCACTTCAATTCCTTGATTGATTTAGACTTGAAGGTTAACAGGTACATATATGTGTATATATATAGTTGTACAGTGCATATACAAATGAATGATATGTATTGCAAGGTAGGTTTTGTGTAACTTTGAGTGAATGATCGTAGAAATCAACTAATGCCATTTTATTAACCATGAATGAAATTTACCCAATTTCCCTTCAATTTTAGATTTGGATGCAAAGGCTTCTGTAAATAAATGAATGTTGATGTTTAGATTGATGTTGTGAATGGATGTTGTGTGTTTATATTCATTTATGTGTGTTTAGATTGATTGATACTGTGTGTTCGGTTTATTGTATTTGAATTCAGATAGGTAACTTGTCTTCGGTTTGGTATATCGGTTATGGTCGGTTATTGTGCTAATCGGTTTGGTTTTTTAGGCAATTATATTGGTTCGGTTACCAAAAATTCAAATTCAGTTAGTTTGGTTATTAGAGTGTTGTCTCGAGAAATCCAGAATATAGACAATAAGAATGCATTGAAATTTAGAGGATATAGATAGGCGGTTACCAGCTTGTATTTATGTATTTATAATTAGGTTGGGAGGTCAAAATCGGTAATGTCTATATTGGTTATAAGATTCCTAGAAGTTATCGTCCTATTATTCTATAAATAGGACAATGGTATAGGCATAGAAAATGTATCATTCTCACGAGAAAGTAGAAGAGAAAAGGTTGTGTAATAAAATAGTTATTTGTAATCTTGAAGACTTGTAATCGTGAGGGTTTGTACTGATCGCATTCTGGTAATCAAAGGAAGGCTGTTCTTGGGAGGTTTTAGAGGTTGGATGTAGGATTGCATATTGCAATTTGAATCAGGATAAAACTGTTGTCTCATGTTTGTGGTTTGCGTTTCTTGTTTCTATTATGTTTTGATTACATTTATTTTTTGTTGTGATGTTTGTGTCTAAACCGAGAGGATTGTGAGAGTGTTCAAGAGTGAACATATTTGTTGGTTCTTAGGGTGATTTCTTGGATTGTCAGTGCTCCCAATTATAACATTGGTTTCGGTTATTTCGATTAATGAATAGGTTCAATCGGTTTGGTTTGGTTTTATGTCTAGGTTCAGTTAGGTATTTTCGGCCCGGTTTGATTCGGTTATAACTGAATGCACACCTCTAGGGCTAACAACAAATCACTCCCAAAATTTATCAAAATTACGAAAATCTATGGCCAACAATTTTTGAAGATTCCCCTTTATTTTGAGAGAGAAAGAGATAGAGAGAATGTAACACCCCAATCCTCCAATGCATTATTGCCTTGAAAATTCAAGATTTTTTAAATTACATTTATGCCCACCAATTTTCATGAATTCCCTTTTTAGCCCCCTAACAACAATTAAGATAAATAATCAGAGTTCTACAAGGAACATAGTTTAAATTGAACCTTATTGAGATTTAATATAAAAAATTAAAGCATCAATTAAATAAAATTTAGTCATTACATCTCTCCAATTTAAGGAAATTAAACAATACCGTGAAAAATTATCCAAATATGGGAATATTATTAAAAAAGTCTGTCTTCTAAAGTACATTATTTGGAGAACTTCATTTAGTCACCTTAATTATTGTTAAGGGGTTAAGAGGGGAATTTATGGAAATTGGTGGGTGTAAATATAATGTTGAAAAATACTTAATTTTTTAGGCAATAATGCATTGGAAAAACGAAACATTATAGTTGGTATCAAAGCGAATCAATGAATGCTTTCTAAGCAAGCAAATCAAGGAATATTAGAGTTTTAAACAAGAATTTCCCTCGACTTGTTGAGCTATAGTAGCTTGGTGGATTTAGGCATCTTAGAAGGGGTTTATGGAGGTGGAGGATAGCATATTCGATCTTTTGGATTCCACAGCTGAGTGTAATACCTTGCCCACATCTTCTTCCAAGTCGTAGATTACGTGATGAACCTCTTGTGTAATGAATGGGCATCCATAGCACAAATGATCAATTATGACAATTAGTTTGATTACTTTTTGGAATTCACCGAACTTTTGTGAGATGAAGGAATGATGCAAAAAGTTGAGGATGATAAAATGATATCGATGAAAAGGAGGAAGAAGAAAAAGGACTCGAGGAGTTGGATATGTTGAACCACTCTAGCATAGAGGTCTTTTATGAGACCAAAGGCAAGACAAAAGGGATCAAATGAATTTGACAAAAAAGACCTATGAGTATTGGGCGAATACTCTTGATTGAGAAAGAACCTGTTGATTTCTTGGGCGAGCACTCTGATTAGGAGGATCTTGTTGAGTACTAGGACGAGGATTTAGAGTAGAGTTTTGACTCTTGGGACTCGACATTTTTGGGTCTCTGGATCATAGGTTGGAGTCCCTGCATGAAACCTAACATGTTTTCCATCAATTGCTCCATCTGGTTATTTCCTTCCTCATTGTTGTGGTTTCCATGCTCGCTCCTCGTGAGCTCTCTTTGCTTTCAAACCATCTTTGGTTATTACTATTAAGTCAAGTATATTCAACTCATAAAAGAAGAATAATGCATTTCATTGAACTTCCATTAAAAAAAATACTCGTTTAAAAAAAATAGTCGTGTATAAGCTGCCTTTTTTCTTCTATTATGAGTATACTGATTTATTTATAACTAGTTCAATTGATTAAAAAATTATTGAGGCTCTTAAGGGGTCAAAAGTGTACTCTAAATCCTCATTTAAGTATTCATTGGGATCATACTAATCGGAGTACTCACCTAAGAAAGACAAGTTCTTCCTTAGGAACTTTTTTTTGGTCCTCTTTGTCAATCATCATTTGATCCCTTTTAAGTGGTCGATCCACTTCCGCGCCTTTGGTCTCATAGAAGACCTCAATGCTGGAATGATTCAACATATCTAACTCCTCAGGTCCTTCTTCCTCCTTTCTTTGTTGGGTATCATTTCATCTTCCTTGATTTCTTGCATCATTCCTTCATCTCGTAGGAGTTCGGTGAATTCTAAATAGTTGTCGAATTGATTGTCATAATTGATTGTTTGTGTTATGGGAACCTATTTGTCATGTAAGAGGTTGATCATATAATCTACTTGGAAGAGATTTGAGTGAGGTAATACGATATCAGGTGGAAAATCGATCACCACCTCGTTTATGGGATCCAAAAAGTCAAATGTGCTATCCTTTCCCGTCGTGGCCCTCCCTCTATGATGCCAAGTCCACCAAGATGCTACAGCTCGACAATTCGTTTCTATTTGTTCAATATTTCTCTCCGTGCTTCAAGCAAACCCAAATTAGAAGTTTAAAAAAAAAATTGCACAAGTCGAAGGCAATTCTTCTTCAAAACTCTAATATTCCTCGATTTGCTTGCTAAGTGAACATTCCTTGATTCACTTTGATACCAACTATAAGGCCTTGCTCTTCTGGCGTGTTATTGCTTGGGGACTTTAAGAATTTTTTTTGATTTTTTAAAAATTACATTTATGAGGGGTTAAGATGGGGAATCTATGTAAATTGGTGGGTGTATATGTAATTTAAAAAATATTTCCTTAGTTTTTGAGGCAATAATGCTTTGGAAGAGCGAGGCGCTACAAAGAATGAAAAGTAATTCACACTTCCAAATGACATGGACTCATCCATTCATAATGGGTGAAAGGACATGTTCATTTGTCTCTAAAGTCATACCTCTTTCATTTAAACCAAAGAACATGTCCGTTTGTAATAGTTGTGTCCCTTGAACATTAAACCCCAAAAGTATATTTCTTGAATTTTAAACCAAAAGACATGTCTCTTCACTTAAACCAAAAGACATATCTCTTGAAACATAACTAAATCCAAAAACCAAATCTCTTTGTAAATGGTTATAACTTTTTGAACTAGTTATGTCTATTCACAAAGAATCATGTCCCTTGAATTGTAATTAACTTTTAGACAAATTTCTCAATTACACTACCTTTTATTTAATAGTGTAAATTATTTTGACATATGTTGAATCATCTGATCTTAAAATGAAAATGCACAAAGTATTGAAAGTAAGTAGCGATAATGCCAAATCATCATTCCTATCGTTCAATACCTAGGGAACCCAACACATCACTTTAGCCACCAAGCTTCACTAGGGAACTAAATCCCTTAGCTCACATTAAGCCACAAAGGGAAGTTTCTAGGAGCTCTATTTGTTTCTCCAACACCTTCACATCACACACACATGTATGTTTTATATTTTGTTGTGATGTAAATTTGGCTTATATTTGTATATTTAGGGGCTATTTTAGTACAATACCTTGAACACATGCTTCAATTTTTTAGATTGAATGATAGTTTTTGATTTAGCATTCAAACATGTTTATCAAATTGTTTGTGTTTGTATTAATTTACTTGAATTTTGAAGTTTATTATAGAGTTATGTGATGAATTTTAATTTTTAGATCATAGTTTTAATGATTATATTTTTATTAATCTGGTTTGACCATTGACCTTGTTGATAAGTTAATCACCATCTTATCTAAAACTTTAAACTAATAGATAAAGGGTTAACTTATCTTTTATATTATTATTTTTACTCCACATGCCCTCTCACATGTGGTTAGGCTTCATTGCAGAGCTGGTTCAAACACATGCAACAAATGAAATATGGGGTTTGTGGTGAGGTTTGAATTCAAAACTTTTGTTTGCTTTGATATCATGTTAAATTGTCAATTACCATCTCATCTAAGATTTAAGCTAGTAGGTAGAGGATTAACTTATCTTTTATATTATTATTTTTACTCTCAACAGACCTTTGGCCTTATCCCTTTTCAATGCCCTAGTCTAGTTTTTTGAACATTGCTTTTATCTCCTATCTAAGAAGCATGAAAAATGCCGTATACACTGACTTGCCAATGTTCAAGAAAATTAAGACCGGAACAAGGAAGAACATGATAAATAGTAAATTATAGTTTTGTATGTGCATGTATTAGAAAAATAGTTCTTCTTTACACGATAGGGAAAAAAATGTGATTAAAAGCTTTCATATGTATTCTAAAACACTTAACGATAAAAAGTTTTGAAATCTATTAATTGAAATCTACATTGTTTTTATTAATTGATTCTCAACTTGTTTCTTTAGAATTAGAATAAACTTTTTATTTATTTAATCAATGAATGTTTAAGATCTCAAGATACAAATAGGTCTCACCCAAGTGTTTGTAAAATGTCTGATAGTAAAAAAATTAAAGAGGTAATAGGATATGTTTGGTTGAACGGCGGACAAACATTTGGAACAAGGGTGGATTTAGGATTTTGTTTAGTGAGAGTAAAATTTAAATAAAATCATATAGAAAATCTTTTTTTTTTCATTGACAGTTAAAGTAATTAAAAATAAATATTTAAATATTTTCTAAAACAAATGGCAAGGTATCAAGTGTTAATCCCTCTAGGTGGGATTGTCCAACCTAACTTCAAATATTTGTTAAGAAATGAAAATTTTGATTAAAAATTCTAAACTTGACACGAGAAACCAATAAACAGGATTCTAACTACAATTTTATGCACAATGTATTGTTTTATAAAGTTTGTTCTTTATTGGTAAGAAAAAATAAGAATAGCCTAAACCACGAAAGAATGAACTAGTAAAAATAACTTAAGGTACCAAATATGTAATGGTCTATGTTTTTTCATTTCAATATTTGTTGGATATAGTTAATTACTAATTTCCAAATCAAATCATTTTGCTGAACACAAGCAAAGAACAAGAAAATATCTTGGATGAGAATGACAAAAATGTATTCATGGATTTGACGCAATCTATGTTCCAATATGGATTTGTTCTGTAAGTTCTTCATCAAGGAAATAGTTTGTATTCAAAATTTAGATGGATGTGATTTTATCTTTTATCTTTAATATGTATTTGTTTCCAAATTTTGGCTATACACAACTTTATCATAATATATGTGTATGTCTGTTTCATTATCTCATCCTTTTTTTTTTCTTTGTTTATGCTTCAGATTATCTTTTAATATATCTACTTGAATAAATATATTTCTAATTATCTGTTGGACTTCTAATCCTATGGAGTTCATCTTCGATAAGGAATTGGTTTGTATCCAAAATTTGAATAAATGTAGCTATATCATTTATATACTTGCATACCCATCTAATTTGTTGGATATCTAATACCATTAGAATCCATCTTCAACAAAAGCTGGTTATTCAAGTTACATTATTGCTAATCCATATATTATTTAGATGTGTTAAATCTTAATTTTCAAACTCTTTATCTTCACTCATTATACACATCTAATCCATCAAGAACTGGCATTGTAAAGTCTATCATCCAATAGGTTTTGGATTATTTTAATTAGTTTAGTTATTACTGTTATTATTTTCTTACCACTATCCTAATTTCTATGTTTCTTATAGTCTTATAGATATCTCTCCATATATATATATATATATACATACATACATATTTATATCTTTATATAAGACATATCGCCATATATATATACATATTTATAACTTTATATATTTTTATTATTTTTCCCCCAAAATTTTGGGCTTTTACAGAAGTACAAGTGTATGTCTTGTGAGCACCTTCCGAACTTGTTGCACAACAGCCATTGTGAAGAGCAGCAGCTGATTTTTGAAGGGGAAATGCTATACCTGCAAATAAGCTTGACAAACAACCCTCACAAATTGATGTGACACACAAATTCATGATAATTCTATCTAAATTTATAATAGTCCTACCTAAAATTAACAATAAATCTACTACCCATTATTGTGAGGGTAGAACTATTGTTAATTTTGGGTAGGACTATTATGAATTTGTGCCATGTTAGTTTGTGATCACTGTTTATCAAACTTATTTGTGGGTATAATATTTCCCTTTTTAAAACCCCGACTGGCTCATGGAAAGGAATGTAAGAAGAACCCGTGTGGGCTTTGAATTAGATGAGATAATTAAGCACTTATCATCTGTCTTCTAGTGTTTATCAATGAATTAGACTACAAGGGGAAGAGTTGACTTAGAACGGTCATTTAAGCTCTTATCTACGTGACACCCACTTTGATTGGGGGAGTTTGTCTCCATTTGTAAAGATTGTTTATCCCTTTTAATCTATTGTAAGGGTTGTACAACTAAGGGTGTCTGTGAGTTGAGTTGATTTAGGTTTGGCACCAACTCAGAATCGAACTGATCTCCATTGGATTCATAAAATTGGACCCAAAATTGAACCAACCCATCCCAATAACAGTTGGGTTGTTTCTGTTGGGTTCTCGATTGTAATTATATATAATAATCTAATTAATCTCAAATTCTTTTATATAAACTTTGAAAAAAAAAAAGATATATCAATGGGAAACAATTTGCACTTAAACACACTAAAGTAGTTTGCAATTTGCTTTAAACAAACAACTAACATCGAATGATTATGTATTTATATTATATATATTTAATTTATTTACATATATTAATTGGTTTGTGTTGGGTCCAGGCCCCGAGGCCAGGTCTTGGATCGAAAATCGAACCAATCTTTGTCGGGTCCATTTTTTTGACCCAGGACAAACCGGTCTATTGAAAAACACACCCATGGACACCCCTAGTACAACGGAGCCAACTTTCTCAATTCAACGCATCATAACACGTGACCCTTTAAAATGGTTGACTTTTTGCAGAATTGTCCAAGAGGTCCACATGAAATGTCTCAGAATGTTAGTTCTATATGGCTTGTAGTTTCAGTCTCAATAGAAGTACCCTTCATGTGTAGACTCACACATCACATGCTGTGTAATAATCTTTAGCTGATGGCTTGACGTACAAAGCATGTAATCCAGTAGTAAAATGCCTTGTTTTTATTTTTCTTCTTTGAACAAATAAAATACCCCAGTTGAAAACCCAAGGATGTCTGGTTTCATCTGCAATATCTGATGTAAATACTAAATGGATAGTAATTTTTTATCCTTCTTGTGGATTAGTACTTTGTACATCAATATTGCACTATTTGTAGAAATTGCTGTTTCAAAATGCTTTTAGGTTGCTATCTGTCTGCTTTAGAAGCAGTAATCTTGTGGAGGCTGTTGTCTATTGTGTGTGTTGCATGAAATTTGGGTGCCAAGTTGTATATCACTTTTTGTTAATATCATGAGGTAGAATTCATGTAGCCGACCCAAATAGTAGAACAAAGGCTCGACATATTGTTGTAACAATTGTCAAACTGCCTTGTATGAGGGGTGAACCATACAGATTTTTCACTTTCCAAATTTGATTTTTAAGTTGCTATTAACTGTGATTCCTTTTGGCATGTTAAGTACTCCTTGGTGTTCCAAATTGAACCACTGTGTCTGTGACCGTGTTCTACTTCTGAATAGATCTTTGTAGATATGCTCTTTCCAGCAGGGAGAAACGTTGTTACGCAAGGAGTGTGGACCGAATTATCTGATCAACGACGTGACAATTTTTAGGAGCAGGAGGATGGAGCCCAGAGGGTTCATGTGGCAGGAGTATGTAAGGATTTTCATTCAAGAACAAGACTACTTGATGGATGAAAGCGCAGGATTTCTTGTAGATAGTAAGAGGGTTCAAGGCCTGTTTTTGAAGTGTTCCCACTATGTTAGCAATGATCTGTCTGTGTTCTAACACCCCCCTTGTTAATGTAGAAGTTGTAATATATTGTTGAGTGATACTTCGAGTACTTTTGCAAAGAGACGGTTTTCATAATTCGAACCCTTTCGAAGTGAAAGGGCAAGATCACAAACCCATTATTTGAATCCGTGACCTAGTTACAAACAAATAACCCTATTGTTACTACGATAACTCAAACTTTCTTTTAGGATGAATCTATCTTGGTTATTGGAAAGATTTGGTCATGCAACAGTACTGAAAACTTGATTAGAAAATCCCAAATTTGTCATAAGTACAAGAAAAAGATTAGAATCAGAAAAAGAATAATGAAATGATGATTGATTCATCTTATCTTCATTTCTTCTTCCTCTGTTGTTTTCTGGAGTAAACCATTGCCCGGATCCCATCCGGATCCGCAACAAATCCTAGAGGCCTGTAGAACCCTAGCACCCGGGGCTCCGAATAGAGCGCGATGTTGTTGATCCCCTTCCCCGACAGATCCGCCACCAACCTCTCCATCACCGCCTTTCCCAGCCCTATCCCCTGGAACGACGGATCCACCACCACGTCCCAAATGATGGCGTTGAACACGCCGTCGCCGGTTGCCCTCGCGAACGCCACCGGCCGCTGCGTCTTCTGGTGCTCGATCCACAGCAGCGCGTCCGTGTTCTCCAGCGCGATCCGGATCTTCTCCGGGTCCCGCCTCGGGAACCCGACCGCTACGAACACCGAGTTTAGCTGCTCCATGTTCAGCTCCCCGACCGACCGCCGGAGCGAGAAGCCTCTCGACTCGAGCTCGTCGTCGGAGATCGAGTAGCTGTAGCTCGCGGCAGGCTCACTTCTCTTGGTCGGCGGCAATTGCGCCGAAACGGCGACATTTCCCCGGTGCACGCCGCAGGTCCTGAGACGGAGCGGCGACCGGAGAGGGACCGAGATGTTTCCGGTCAGAAACATTTTTCTCCCGGCGAGTCTCTATACATTGACATGTATATAGATATATACATATATTAGTTGACGGCCGTTGTTGAGCGTTAGAAGTTTCCGTTGGATATATCCATCTGCAATCTTAAAGCTAGGCCTCATGTTCTGCTGCCACTGGCCCACTTGTATTGTTTTAAACTACTTGCCCCACTCAAACGTCGTCGTTTTGGCATTATTATCCTTATTTATTTCTCTTGTTTTTTTTCTAGTTCGAAGGGACATGGCCCATGGTATGACTTGTAAGATTAGGCTGACGAGGCTTAGAGTTGATAAAATAATATATGATAGGGATAAATAATTAACTCATCAACTAATCTCAAAGTGTCATATGGCTTAACGAGGTATATGGATTAGCAAAAAAATGACACATGATGTGATTCTAAATGTCATTTAGAAGACATCTAGGCCTATCACATGACAAGATTTGGTGCCCCACAATTAATGAGTATATTTCCACCGACATAGCTTCGACTCTTGGCATCATATTCTTATCATGTATAATCACGTGTTAGATAAAGTTTTTAGTAAAAATCATAGTTAGACTATCTTCTTTACGAGTTTTAAAAACTCTCAATTTTCTTGTGATAGCTATGCGTATAATCTATTTTATTCGTTAGTGTGCTCGATTTTTTGTTATTGAATATTAACTTAATTATTAGAAATTACACCAAGAGATAAAAAGTCTCGAATTTATAGGAGATTGATAAATGTTGCGGTGAGTCCAGTCTTAACAACATTATTTCACTATTACCATGTGTTATTTATGAAACCCAACAACAATATATTAAATCTTTAGCTTGCTAGATGAAAATAATTATATGAATATTAATTTATAAATTATTTCTATATGTAATCAGTAATCTTTATCATATAAAGATAAAAGATAACCCAATTTATCTAAAGACAAAAACAGATTAATTAGGCCCTTTAATTTTTCAATTTTGATCAACTCAATTTCTATTTTTTTAGTGCAAATAAAATAATTCACTTTCCAATGAAATATTAAAATTTTTTTTATAAAATTTATTTTAATATAATTATTGTCACTTGAACATAATAATAAATTTAATGATTAAATTAAAAAATATCTTTATTAAGACGTTGAAGTTTGCAAAACAAAAAATTGTAAGAGAAGGTAAAAAAAGCCCAACCTCAAACAATCTAATTAAAGATATGAAAATTTATTCACACGAACTCTTTTAAAAGGATCAGGAATTAAACCAATTAAAATTAGTCACATTGAACTATACTTTAGCAATGAGGTCTCAACTTTAGTAATTTGATAAAATAAGATTGATTCCATCAATTTTAACTCTCTGCCAAAATTTATCCCTTTGATGGAGAACGGGAACCTCTATGCTGTGGGTGCCGAGAAGTCGGAGGAGCACACCGGCGGGTTCTGTTTGCCGGTAAAAGTCGGCTTGACGTTGACGCAAGGGCTCGTCGCCGGGCCGCCGGTTCCGACGTTTGTCAGGTCAATGTCTCCGATCGTCACATCTTCGCACGGTGCGCCGCCGCTGCAGGCTATCGTGACGGCCTCCCGCGTCGAAGAAGTTCCCCGGATGTTGTCATAGCTCACCTTGCTGATCTTAACCAGAGATGGAGCCTGAACGAACAATTCAAATTCAATCCAATCAAATCAGAACGATATTATTTTCGAGATCGATCATGTCGTGTGTGATTTGCTTGATTCGTTTAATTACAGTTTGGATCCTACCTTCTCCGTGCATTGCTTCCCCGGGCAATACAGTTGATCGATGAGAATCGGATTGGCGACGTTGTTCATCACGATGTTCTCAAATTTCACGTCGGTGACGACGCTAGGGTTAGGCGATTCCGGCTTCGTCTTTATTCTCACGCCATTCGTCGTGTTCTTGAACGTGCAATTCCGAACCACAACGCCTTCAACGGGCGCTTCGTTCGGGGACCCTCCGAGACTTCCAATGCTGATGCCGTGGCCAGGCCCGCAGGTCACTCTCTCCACCGTCAACTGTGTGGTACCGTCGCCGACGGAGACGCAGTCGTCTCCGGTCATTATCGTGCTGTCCAGGATGCTGACTCTGTTCGAGCGTCCCATGTGGATTCCGTCGGTGTTGGGGCTGGATTCAGGCGCGATGATGGTGAAGTTCTGGAAGGTGAAGTTGTTGCAGCTGATGACATTGACGTGGAAGAGCTTGCTGTCCAGAGAAGTTATGTCCTGGACTACCGTGTCGTTGAGGAAGTTGAAAGCCAGATTCTGTTTACCGGTCATCCACCGGCGACGATAAGTGGATCGGAATTTGAATTTACGGTTTAGAAATTCAACTTTACGAAGAAGAATCGTCTTACCATGGCAGACCTGCGGCATTTGGAGTTCTTGATGCAATCGTTTGCGGCCCAGGCATCGGCGCCTTGGCCGTCTAACGTTCCGGTGCCGGAAATGGTGAGGTGACTGACTTTGTTGATTGTAATCCACGTAGCGGATTTGAATGCAAGCGGATCGGCGGGAGCCTTCAGGGTGCCGTGGACCTGAATGTTGATCGGACCCTGGCATGGGCCGGTGAGGAGCACTTCGTTCAACAAGTATGTGCCCGCCGGAATCATGATTGTGCTCGGAGTTGTCACTGCGCAGGCCTCCTTCCAAGCAGTCAACAGAGCCTGCAACAGAGGAAAAGATGATGAATTGTTTCAAATAAAGATGCCAAGATAACATACAAATAAAACCATTATCGACTCATAAATAAGAGTCTCTCGTGCGCTGAAAACTTCGTCATCTTATGGTTGTGAATTACCTGACTGATGTCTTCGTCGCCCTGCTTTGCACCGAATTTCGTTATGTCAAAAATGCCAGGCTGGGCTTGTGTTAGCTGATGAGTGAAGATGAATGAGAAAGAAATCCAAATTGCTGCTATGAAGGTTAATCTCATCACCATCTCCATTACTTTGCCTTTGCCCCTCTTTGATTTGCTTTCTGATTGTGTTAATTAACAGAACTAATGGTGAAATCTGGTCTTAGCTTTGGGCTGTCTCTCTATATATACACCATGAATTATTTGCCATGGAGAGCTTAAGACCACAAAACTGTAACCAAATTGTTTGGGTTTGCAATGTCAGGTAGCTATTTTTGAGATGGGTCAAGCTATTTGTACAGAACAAATCTTACAGAAATTCTAAGCCCTAAACCCTAAACAAATCTTACAGAAAAATTTATAGGACAACCAAAATATCAATTTTGCCCCTGCAATTAATAACCCAAATGCCCCAAATGCAGCATCTCTCTCTCCCTCTGTCTCTCTCTCGCTCTCCTTCTCACACCGTCGGCTCCAGCAACAGAGGCAGCGACGAGGTAAGGCGCAGCCGCAGCGGCGAGGCGAGGCGGGGCGACGCGATGAGGTGGCAGAGGCGACGAGGCGAGACGATAGAGGCGACAGGGTGAGGAGGCGAAGGTTGCAGCGGCGAGGCGAGGCGGCTGAGGCGAGGGGAGGCAAGGCGCTGGCGAGGCGAGGCGACAGCGAGACCAGGCGGAGGCGAAGAACGGCCGCAGGTGAGGCTGCAGCGGCGAGGGAAAGAGGGAGAGAGAGGGGAGAGAGGGAGGAGGGGATGAACTCAAAATATTGCGAAATATCGCGATATTTTGATGTCAAAATATCGCGATATTTCGCGATATATCATCCCTGTACATTTTCTATAACCAAGTTTTTGTACAAATAGCATTTTCCTTTTGAGATTATCGCCCTTGCATGGTTAATTAGGTAGTTATTTTTGGTATTATGAATTTGTGGGTAGAGAAATAAACGAAATTTTATTTAGGTTAAATTTATGTGGAGCATCTTAATGTTTTAAAAAAAAACAAAAAGAAGAAGAAACTGGCTAAACACGTTGTAGATATGAAAGTGATCTTTCTTTATTTTATAACACTAAGTTACATTTTTTTTTTTCGTTGTTAAAATTGTTAATTGAAATAATTGAATTAAACCAATTAAAATTGTCGATTCAGTTTGGTTCAAACTAAAGGTCCATTCAATTTGATTTTCAAATTTGATAATTTCAATTGTTTTGGTTCTCTTCGATTTTCAATTTATTTGGCTTTGAATTTGTTTGATTGATTCAATTCGATTTTTATACAATTTTAAACTATTTGATAATTGAATTAATTGAATGCTCGCATTTACTCCCTTTATCCTCTTCTTTTGCCCGACCATATTGAATCAGAAAAAAGTGACTGACTAACAACATTTCAACTAACTTATCATGCAAGGAGTAGAGATAAATATTAATTTAAGTAATAGAAACGACAAAAAATGTGTTAACCTTTTACAAAATCTAATAACAAGAAAAGCTAGGGATGTGTGCAGTAATTTTTTATTTTTTAGACAAAAGCTACCTAAGTGTCTGCCCAATTAAACAAAACACATGCAATTGTGATCATGCAATTAATTTTTATTAATGCCAAAGGGTGTTATTTTTTATATTTTCTTGAGAGTTTTTTTTTTATAATTTTTATTTTTGTAATAACAAAACAATTTTTATCAATATTTTTACAAGCCAAATGCTTTTGGGTATAATTTTAATCGTACTCTTTAATTTATTTATATTTTGTTAATTGCACATTTTATTTTATTTATATTCTTATTTATATTTATTTGTAATGTATTTAGTTAATTCCTAATTTCATATTTAATTTATTATTTTAATAATGTTTTTATATCAGGTACATTTTAATTGAATTCTCATTCATTCCAAACGTAAGGGTAAGCAAAATTTCTATTAAACCAAAATAATTAAACTAAATCTGTTAAAATTGGGAATTCAATTCAATTTGTAGATCAATTTAATCGATTTTAAATTTGATTTTTTAGTTATTTCGGATCGGTTCAGTCTTCTTGTTGAAAAAAAAAAATTAAAATAACCAAACCAATTAAAATGTCAAAAACGATATCGTTTTTTATCAAATTAAGAAGTAGCGAATGACAAATTTGATAGAGCTACATAAGAAGAAGCTATTAAATAGAACATAAGCATTGTTTTTGTTTTTTTTTTTTAATCATTTGAGAAATTATTCTATCTATTTGATTCGATTTTATTTATTTATAAAAAATAGTTCTATTTATTTTGTTTGAACAATTCAGTCAATTTGATAATCAAATGGATCAAATGTTCATCTTTAAAAGCAAGTAACAATAGATTAGCTTATTATTATTAATTTTAAATAAAATTATTATAAATTATATCAATTTTTAAAAATTATTTATGTATATATTATTTTCTTTTAATTTTACACACACTCTTTTAAAACATATAGGCCCGAAGTATCGATATTCAAAAATAGGGTTAATTACACCAATAATCACTCAACTTTACATTCTGTTACTGTTGGGTCACTAAATTTTGAAATGTTACCTGTTAGTCACTAATATTTCAAAACTGTTACTTAGTTATTGAATTTTAAAATGTTACCTATTAGTCATTAATATTTTAAAATTATTTCTTACTCATCACTCGTTAGTCACTGAACTTTAAGTTTACGAGTGACAAATGAGAAATAATTTTAAAATATTAATGACTAATAGATAATATTTTAAAATTTAGTGACTAAACAGTAACAGTTTTGAAATATTAGTAACTAATAGATAATATTTCAAAATTTAATGACCAAACAATAATAAAATATAAAATTAAGTAATTATTGATGTAATTAATCATTCAAAAATACCATAAGAATACTTGGGATAAAATACTCATTTTACCGTTAGTCAGAGGGCAAAATAGACATTTTAGCCACTCAGACACACTCCCATCGGTCAATATTTCATTGGCCACAATGAGAAAGGGTGAGCATTCGATCGGGTTGCCCCCACCGATTTGTGAACGTTGAATCAACAGAACCAGTACAGTAGCATCGCAGCAAGACAGAACCAAAATCACGGCCTGTTATCGCTTGTAGAATCCAATTGAAAGAAGACGATGCAGCATTAGCACCGATTTCTGGTTTGCCCCACCGATTTGTGCTGTTACTGGGAAGAAGCAGCAATGGCTGTCGCCGAATTCGTGAATTGGGAACAAGAATCGGACCCCAATTTCGAAGATTTCCTTGCCCTTCCCTTCTTCGTTCTCTTCTTCCCATCCGTTCGTTTCTTCCTCGACAGAGTAGTATTTGAGGTACGCTTATTTAGTTCTAGTAGTTCCTTGATTTACTTTCACAAGTTCGATCAGTTGGCACAGAAACGCAGCTATCTGTAAAATTGAGCCGCGAATATCTTAAATGTTGCTTCTGTGGTTCTTTAGAATGATGGGAAGCGACTCCTATCTGATATCTTTTTGGCACCATTGTATAGAAGCAAAGCTGAATATTTTTGGGTTTGGCCTTATAGATTCTTTGATTATGGAATTCTTCAATAATGAATTCTGCAATTTTTGCGCTTAAATCTTTATATACTCACTGTGTGAGGTAAGTCTGTGATGTAGTTTAATTGGCTCAATTTTGTGCGGTTACTGATTGGAAGTTCCAATTATAGTTACCTTGTACAAAGCATTTCATAATTATCAGATAAGGTATATCAGTGGCAATTTAGTTGGATAAAGCAGAAGGCAAAAATGTGTGGGAACATACATGATGGTGTAGATGGCTCTATTAGTGAGTGTTATATCTAGAGTACGAAGACTTTTGAGTACTGAAGTGCAACACCAAATTTTTTATCTGTTTCAAGTTCAATTGCAATTGAAAATTTCCAGTTAAACGTTTAAAATTTTACTTTAAATGTTGGATTTTTAGCTTCCATTCTTAAAAAATGTCAAACTTACAGGTTGGGTAAATAAATACTGGTTCAACTAGCATTTCTTCCCTTAAAATGCTGGTTCAAACAGCATTAACAGGAGGCACTAGTTGAACCAGCATCTCTTGGGAAGAACCACTGATTCCCCGCTACAAAATTGCCATGCTAGATTTTCTAGCGTGACATGTGAGGTGGAAGTTGGAGTAGTATTTTTTTAAAATAATTTGGTCTAATTAATATTTTTTCTTAAATAGTAATATTTAAAAAATTGCCAACTATATTCTGTAGTTGATCCTGTACTTGACTATCTCATCGACTATCAGCTGGATGTACCATTCCTTTTAACAACCGACTCTTTAGTCAACTAGGTTGTATTTTACTGTCCTTGTGTTTTTTTTTATTTTTATTTGAGAGGACATAGTTCACTTATGTTCTAAAAGATTAAACACAGAAACACTCTCCTCTTCTTTTTGTTCTCAAATCTCTATCCTTTACAATGATGAATTATAACTTATAAACTGGATTTTGAATTTCATGAGCAAGAATAAGTGTTAAGGATTGGGTATGCTGTTGTACAATCGTCTTCCTACTTGCACACTTCCACAACTATGTTTTAGGAGTGAGTAGTTTAATAAATCTTCACAGTGATGGCAACTGAATCATGAGTTTGATAGTTTCTCATCCTAAGCCAGGGTTCTATAGACAGTATTTTTGTGCCATAAACAGCAAATCGTGCTGCCTGTTCTATGTCTATTATTTAATTTCAGAAACTCCCAGATTCCCCTTCACCCTCATCCCCACCCCAACCCCCACTCTTTGATCTCTGTAAATCAATTCGGAAGTAAATCACATGTTGCAGAAGTTGGGCAGACGATTGATATTCGGGAAACAACACCAGACACTGGACTTTGCAAGAGGTGTGAGGAAAAGGAAGATAAGAAAATTCAAGGAATCAGCTTGGAAATGTGTTTATTTTCTTTCAGCGGAGATTCTGGCACTTTCTGTTACTTATAATGAGCCGTGGTTCACTAATACAGTATATTTTTGGGTTGGACCAGGGAATCAGGTCTGGCCTGATCAGAAGATTAAGTAAGATTTGAAATACCATACATACTTAAGCAGTTATTTTCTATCCTCTGGCCTTGATCTTTACCAGGCTTTAAATTGGTTCTGTGGCTGTTTCTTGGAATATTCAGGTTGAAACTAAAAGGAGTCTACATGTATGCTGCTGGGTTCTATACATACTCCATATTTGCTCTGATTTTCTGGGAAACAAGGCGCTCTGATTTTTGGGTATCAATGGGTCATCATGTTGCATCTGTTATTCTAATTGTGCTTTCTTATATATTAAGGTATGTTTTAGAGAGCTCAGATGCAGGTCATTGAACATTTGGTAAATAATAGTAGACAGAAAATGGGTTGTACTCCAACTAAGATGCAAATAAGTATGAAGAGAGGTCTTATCTGATATCATTAATATGTTAGTTGAAAGTATAGAAAAATATGGGTGCAATCTTCTTATCATTTGTAAAAATTTGGAACTCTTGCTTATGAAAGTGTGGATTTCTTATTAGATATTTATAGTCGATTCCATTTTTTTCCTGCAGATTTGCACGTGTTGGTTCAGTTGTTTTGGCTCTTCATGATGCAACTGATGTATTTTTGGAAGTAGGGAAGATGTCTAAATACAGTGGCGCAGAAACTATTGCTAGTTTTTCGTTTATTATTTTTGTGCTGTGTTTCTTCCTACTCCGTATCATCTATTATCCATTTTGGGTCCTCCGTAGTACAAGGTAAGCAAATGTTTATATGTTCATGCAATTGGCTATCTAAGACCCCCTAATTTCTTTGTCCCAACACATGAAATGGAATGGATTAAATTAATAACTGAAGCTAAAATCTTGTTTCCATTGAATTTAATAATGCTATACGACAAAATTACATACAGAATTCATCTACAGAATGATGTGTCTATTTTGGTTTCATTATATATCAAATGACCTAATATTAATTGATAGTAATAAGATGACCAGTAGCGGACAAACCAGAACCATCAAAAACTATGAAGTAAAACAGCTCTTCAATAAAATGAAACAAAGAAAACGAAAAAACACAAAGAAAAATAAACAGAATCAGGTCTCGACAAAAAATGAAATGACGATAGAAATTTCAGGTATCAGTAGAATGCTCCCCACCCTCAAAGGCTAAATTAGTCCTTTCTTGCTGAATGTACCACACGACAAAAGGAGGCAAGAGAAATGAAAATCATTGTTAAACTGAAGACAGAGAACAACCTCAACCCAAGAAGACGAAAGATCCTTCACTAAAAAGCTGCATTATCCATTGAATGCTACAAAATGTGGAAAATAAAACCGCAAGTCTCTCTAGCAACTATGAAGCCTCGAAACTATGAAGAAGCAGGCGACTTATCAACTGATCATCCTCCTTTCTCATATTGGACCAATCCAAGAACAACAATAACATTTCAAGCCTTAATCTCGCTAGGTGGGATTGACTACATGAGTTCTCGATAGCTAATCATCCTATCTATGGTCATTTCTTCTATAAGCCCCTTATAAATCACATCATACCTAAGAGCTTTCCATTGTTTTCCTCTACCTCTTTGGCAAAAAGAATTTTTCCATTCCATCTATTCTCCTCACAAGAGCCTCTATCGGTCTTCTACCCACATGTCCAAGCCATCTTAATTGTGTCTATCTTAACTTGAATTGGGCAATTTTGACCTTATTATAATAGCCTCATTTTTTATTTTAGCATTTCTTGTATGATTGCACATCCACCACAACACCCTCACCTCTGTTATACACTTTTCTTTTTGTTGTTGTTGCAAATGTTGGTGTTTTAAACATTCTATGCCATACAATGAAGCTGGCCTTATATAAAATTTGTCTTTCAACTTTATCACATAAAATGCCAATCACACGTTTCCATTTTAACTATTAGGCCTTAATTATATGGGCAACATTCATTAATCTCTCTATCTTTTTGGATGATTGATCCAATGATTTTTTTCTTGACGTAACTTGATCTTGAAGTCTCACCATAACATCATCTAACTTATTTTTGTAAAGCTTATATTTCACATGTTCAATTTTCTACCTGCTGAACTTAAAAGCTTTAGATTATATGGTATTCCTCCATATCCCAAGCTTAACCAAGACAATATCATCTGCAAATAGTATACACCAACACTATGATACATATTGGATCAATACAACAAGAAAATATCCTTCTTCCTTCCTCAAGCTATAATTGTTTGGATGGCACTATGAGAAGCTGTCCTTCCTCAAGTTATTAATTGTTAGGATAGCACTATAAGAAAATATCCCTTGAAGTTGGGGCCTGAATTGCTTTATAGCAACTTTGTTATATCATGCTTCAACTTTTGAATCTTCCATTGCTCAACATCCATATTTTCTTAAGCTTCCTTGAGCTATTAGGGGGCTGCATTACTGGAGACTATGCTTGAATTCGACTGCAATTCTGAACCAGTTAGTTTTTTTTTTTTTTTTTTTTTTTTTTTCGGTTTGTAATAGTTACAAGAATTCCAGTCTTGATGATGGGAGAAATTTCAATCTGCCCTTTTGACACACATTTCTTTCCAGCCTCAGTCATAGATGTTTTAATGATGACATGTTTTCCTATTGATTTCACTGTCTTCTATGCTTATTAACATCTTATTATGTGGTTTCTTTCTCTCTACTAATATTGTTATATTAATTAATATCGTAGCCATTTATATTACGTTTTATGAGTATGCAAGTATTAGTCATGCTTGAAGGGCTTTTACATTATTATTTTTTATAAGATTGTTTTTCTCCATATTGTAGTTCTGAAGTTGTCCTCTTCTTGAACAAGGAAACGCACAAAGTGGACGGACCAATCTACTATTATGTGTTCAATTCTCTTCTGTTTAGCTTGCTTGTCCTGCATATATATTGGTGGGTGTTGATGTACAGAATGCTTGTGAAACAAATACAAGCAAGAGGTAAAATTAGTGAAGATGTTCGATCTGGTAAGTCAACAATAATTCAATCTTTCTTTCTATGATAGAAGCTTTTATAAGATAGTTCATTTAACATAATGGGTTAGGAAAATAGAAAACATTTGCTGATAGTTAGGATGCACGAACACTTCATATTTGGGGTTGTACTCATGCCTGACATGAATAATTGTTGGAAATCTTGGTGTCTATGTCAAACATACAACAACAACAATCACAAACCTTAATCCCATTAGGTGGGGTCGGCTACATGGATTTTGGATCTCCAATGAGTCCAATTACAACAACATCAAGCTTAATTCCGTTATGTGGGCTCGACTTGTGTTAACCTTAGCTCGCCAATCATCTCTATCTATGATCATATCTTCTATAAGATCGTTGTATCCCATGTCACCTTACTTCTAGCAAATAAAAAATGTACTTTTGATATCGTCATTTCTTACTTTGTGCTGTATTGCTATATCACGTGTCTGTATCCTTATCTATTTCTATATTCATATCTGTTTGAACTGCTTAGATCAACAGGGAGTCTATTATTCATACATGATACTCTTCATATTATCCCTGAAACGTTGATCAGTCATTGCAAATGTCCTGTTGAAGAAGCTTGCTGTAAAGACTTCCCCATGGACATTACACTGAAATCAATTGATTTCACTCACTGTTCTGGTAACTGGGAACTCCTCTAAGGCAGTGGGTCCAGTGAAAAGTTAGATTGCTTCACGCAAATGTCTAGCCTTTATAATTCATGCTTCATACAAATGGCTCTATGCCCTTTTTATTTGGCTATGCATGAAATGGCGACAGGATATATAAATATAGCTACTGAAGCTAACTGTAAAGGCACCTTTAGCATGGGAGTTACAGTGAAATGATGATTTCACTCACAATTGTCGGATTGCTTTGACTTCCTAACATTTTGCTAAAACTAGTACCACAAATGTGGAACCTTATGCATAGTAATTATAGTTATATGATGAACATGATGCAAATTGAAATTGAATGTGTAGTAACTGGGAACAAGAAGGGTGGCAGTACAAAATCATGGAAGTATTGTACCAAAAAATAGTTTATTTGTGTTATCTCAAGTTGCACTTGATATATTCGTTTTCTGTGGCATGTTAATATGAATTGGAAAGAAATGACTATTTTGAAAAGGAAAAAACATGAATCTATACTCAATTTTTTTTGTTCAGGCTGTAAAACGAGTTAAATAATTGGTAAATTACACTAACCACACCACTAAGGTTTGGCATAATTATAGAGACCTCCTCTTTAGTTTGAAAAATTATAGGGACCTCCCCTGAGGTTTAAACTTGTATCAGCCAATACCTCTGTAGTTACATAAGGGCAATTATTTTTTTTTAAATGTCCAGAATGTCGTCCTATTTAAATCTCTCTCTCTCTCTCTCTCCTTCTTCATTGTTGGTAGTGGCGGGCAGTAGCAAAGATATTACCGTCCTCTTCCTCCCTCTCTCTTGCAAATCGAAGAATTTAATCTGAGTTCTTTGAATTGACTATGGGCTAAAAAGGCTAATAAAGAAAAGGAGCTGATGGAACCAAGTAATATGCATGATAATAATTCAAATTTGGAGACATGGACCGGGATAAATAATGAGGAAAGGAGAAGAGGGTGTGCAAAGCCACCCAAGCTTCTTCTGTAAAAATGGTTGCTATAATATACAAACACGAAATAGATGCGATATTTACGACTGGCACAAATAAGGCACAGTTACTTGCTCAGCGCCTCAAAATGTATTGGTTTAATATTATGCACATTTATATCTGACATTATTCGACAGACAACTTAGTTGAAGTTGGATATACTTGAAAGTTGAGAATGCATGCCCGAGTACTGTTTGTGTTCCAATTATTTTGTTTGTTTTTTTTTAATTTTCTTGGATTGCAAATTACCATTTCCATGTTCGAGTTTGATCTATGCCCGTTTTTATATCCAAATTTAGCTTCTCAGATTGGCAGTTAGCTTGCAACCAACTTTTTTTTTTTTTTTTAATGAAAATCAGTTTCTTTTTCAATTTAGCTTCTTATATTGGCAGTTGGCTCGCAAGAACTTTTATGAAAGTCAAGTTTTCTTCATTGGTGCTGTAACAAAAGCAATTCCTAGTATTCTGATGGGCAGCAAGAACAGATTATTAGTAGAACTATATATCTTTGCTTTTCAAGGAGGCTGTTTTCCATGACTAAAACCTGTGATCTTAAGCAACCTTATCGTGGCACGACTCACGCTCCACCCATTTGGACATGCTTTTGAAATTTAAAACTATTGGGTTGCTCAGTTATTATTAACATCATTGTTCTGGTGTCATCTCTAACTGGGTTATCTTCCACCCATGCAGAGTCCGAAGGTGAAGATGAACACGAAGATTGATCGTTGTACAGATTGCTGCCCCTGCTTGATACATTTTGTGTCTGAATTTGAACTGGGCAGTCCCTCATGCTTATTCAAACGCATCGATGATATTAGTTCGTGGATCGTTGGGATGTAGTCGTTTTTACTTAAGTCTCCAGTGTCTTTGCTTGGATTGAGAAAAGAACCCTTCTCATTGTTAACTCTTATAAATTCTTAGAACACCACCCATCAATACTAAAAGATCAGATTTGCTTGTTAATCTGAGGTAGATGTAAATGCAGGTGAAGCAGCTTAGCAAGCGGATAAAGTTTTGCTTTTGTGATTTTTGGAGGTTGTAATTCATCAAGTAAGCATCTCGGTTACTCCCTAAGATAGTCGACTGCTCTTATTTGTGTTCAAGAAAGATTGGTCTTAATTCATTTTTAGAATGCATCAAATGAGATCTCAGATGTCTGCTATATTTGTTAAATTTGGATTTTAACAGATTAGGATTGATTTTGTCCTATATCCTTGATTGGAGGAATGGGCTAATGGTAAATGGTAGTGATGGTGAGTAGGAGATTTTAAGTTTTGAGTCTTAGTTATTTTTTTATTAAATTTATAGTGATATAATTTTATTTATTAAAGAAAATAAAGTTTTACCTTAGATTTAAATTAGTAATAGATATGTTTTCAAACATTTATTTCTGTAACCATGTATTAAATTTTAGGGCTAATCATGAAAATAATCTAATTCTTTTTATGAATTTGCAATTTTATCAATCATTTCAATTTTGATAATTAGGTCTAAATTTGCATAATTGAGGATAATTTTATCCAATGTGTAAAATTGATTTAGATGAAGTGTATTTATGATAACTTGGCAAGACATGTGTCATATAATAATAATATTTGCGGGACTTACATATACATGTAAGTAAGAAAAAAAAAAGTAATTTGTTCCACATAATTTATTCTTTTATAATAAATTTTTTTTTTTACTTATGTGTACATGTAAATCCTATAAATATTATTGTTACATAATATTTGGTATGCCAAATCAGTATAAAGACACTTTCTCTAAATGTATAGATAAAATTGTATCTAATTGAGCTAATTTAGACTTAATTTCTAAAATTAAATAAAATTATAAATTTGCAAAAAAGATTATATCATTTTCATGATTAGCCCTAAATTTTAACTTGCACGAAATGTTTTCATATTAAAATTTGTTTTTATAATTGTTGCTATATAATTTAAATATTTGATTTTAAATTTTATTTTATTTTCATCATAAATTTGTCTTAATATTGTTAGGTAACCTTTTTACTAATTGTACGAAAATGTTACTTAATGTATTTTTAAATCTATTAAATATTATGTAATATATTTTACTTTTTAAATACTTTAAATTTAAGTTCTATTTTTATGTATTTCTTTAATAAATAAAAATATATATCAATTCATCCTCGATTAAACTTTAATTTGATGATTTTTATTAATCATTAATCCTATCAATTCATACTTTAAATGATTTTGTTCGAACCTCGTTGAGTACATATGAAAGTTAATTTCCAACAAGATTCCTTGGGGCCACGCCCACCATGATACATGATAAGACCTATGTGTCTATGCAAATCGCATGTGATTAAGAGAAACATTTGAATTAATAGCTGTGTTTGGTTAACAATAATTCTCTCGAATAATCTGAAAAGAGAAAGTGCAACACACTATAAGATATCGATGTCTCCAATCTTCAAAATGTCCCTTACTCCATTTGTTTTTACATTCTATTGTTCACAATATTTCTGTTATATCGTATTCTTATATCACATTTTTAAAGTTTTAAGCGAACAAATCTACTCGTGAACAACTTCAAACTTGAGTTTGATTTTTAACCTTGTTCAGCAAATGAGTTGATTTGAAGTTTTAAGTTCATAATGATTTTCAAATTAAAGACTTATGAAAAAACTCATATAAAATTCGCTTAAAATTTATTTGAAATTTATTTAAAGTACATTTAATATAAATAAGCTAAGCTTAAGTTTGATAAATTTTCAAATACACAAGTTGAAATCTAAGGTTATGTTCTCTTTACTTTTCAATTTTCAGTTTTAAGTTTTGAATTCATTTTCAGTTTTCTGTTTTGATAGTTTATTTTTAGAAAATTAAAAACGCGTTCTCTTTGTCATTTTGAAAAAGTGTTTTTCAAAATAGAAAATTAGAAAACGTGTTTTTTTTGAAATTATTTTTTTAATGATATTTTATTCAATAAATTTGATTATTAAGTAAATTATAAATATTTAATGTTAATATATTATTAAAAATATATATATTTTTTAAAGTTAATAAATTTTGTAATATTTTTTTCCATTACAATAATAAAATATGAATAAATAAATAAATAAATAAATAAATATGTTTTGAGTTTATTTTGAATGAAAATACTTAAAATAATTTTTTGTTGTTTTTAATTTTCTTTATAATTTTTTTTTTGTTTTCAAAAATTCATTTTTAAAAACAGCAAAGATAACGTGTTTTCATTATTTTAGAAAATTGAAAATTAAAAATGACTTAAAAACAGTAAAAAGAACACAACCTAAATTTTTAGCTCAACTCAAATTTGAACTCGAACTCGAACTGAAACTCAATAAAATTCTCAACAAATAAGACGGAGTTTTCATGTGTGGGTGAACTCCACTTTATTGCAATATTGTACCCTTTAAATGATGGGTACCTAAAAGTACTCCAAGGATACCCTTGGTCCAAAAGGTGAAATGGCTCACCTCGGGCGCCCCTACACCCGACCTGACAGGATGTGGGGGAGGTTAATCATGGTGATCCAACCGGACGCAGTGGTTAGACCTGAGCTCACCGCGCATAAGGAACCCCCTCACTTTGGAGAAAGATACCCTCACATTACCGCTTGCGAGACTCGATCCTCAGTCTTAATCTAAAATTTATCTCGAAAAGTATTTTGTGCCCCTTTCTTAATCAATTGGGCTGCCCATGTGGGCTACTACAAGGTACCCTTCTTTCATGGTCAGATGGTCCCATGTGTTGTGGGTCTGTACCATCCCCAATTTGCAAAGGGAATCAAGTCGCTCTGTGGTTTTCAGGTTGTACCCTGCCCTGCGCGTATCCATTCAATTGGAATCAGATTCTGTCCTCAAGTGAATGAGATTTGAATTGGGGGGGGGGGGGGGGGGGGGCAGTTCGTGGGCCAACACATTGCACCAATGATTTGATTCCTTTGAATTTGTTTTTTGTTTTTTTTTAGGTTAAAGAAAAATTCAATTACACTAAAAAAAAGTTAATTAGTAAAAAAAAATATAATTAAAAAATAAATATAAACATAATGAAAAATACTATTAGTATACCTTTGTGTACACTTTAAATTATATAATGGTGTATCAATAACAAAAAAGTCCCTCATGAGGTGCAGGATATTTTGATCATAATATCCTCTTATGTAACCCATGATGTACAAAAAGATTGTACATCTAACATGATTCAAACATAATTATGGTTAAAAAATAAAAAAATGACAGAAGACTATCAAAGAAAAAAAGTGTGAAAAAGGAAAAAGAATAAGATCGAAAGAACTGACCATGCAATAACAATGGTAGCAATGTTGATTGAGAAAGAGAAATGGAAAGAGTAGTGGACATCGATAATGGGAGATGAGATTTGAACAAGCAACAATGATGACTATGATGTAGCCGTTTCAATTGAAGAAAAAATAAGAAAAAGACCTTAATAATAAAATGTGAGATATGAGCACGCGACGATGGTGGTGGTGTCAATAAGAGAAAGATGTTAACAAAATATGATGGAGTTGGAAGAGAGTAGTTAGGGAGTTGGATGCATTTTTTATATTTTTCTTAAGTGCACACTAGTTTTTTTATTGTTCAACTCTAGAGCTTTTAAAGTAACTTAAATTTGCAAAAGAAAAAGTTAGCTGCGAGATTCAATGGACATTTTCATAAAAAAAATCCTAATTATTTTTATTTCTTTGTAATTTTTACTATTTTCTTTCTGTCCCTTACTCTTTTTCGACAATCCATCGTCGCCCAAATAACTCTTTTAAGGATAACAACGAACACCCATCCCGACCCACAAATACTTGTCAAACTCAAAGAATTATGTAATAAACTAAATATCGATGCTTAAAACAAATGATAGTTATTAAATGCATTAATGTTACTTTTAAATCAAAAAATAAATAAAAATTTAAAATATTGGTTAAACACCCAAAACAAGTTCATAATAAAACCCGATATTCAATCTAATTTCTTGAATCAAATAATTTTATAGTTGACTTTATATTTAATTTCAAACTTGATGAAAGAAATGCTAACTGCATCTAGAAAATAGCATGAAAACAATGCAAAGGGATTCACAAATTCAAACATGAATTTAGTAAGTGTTTGACATCTTGAATTGAAGCTCCAACCACTGCAATCTTAGATGATTGTCCTTCTTGCTAGTTTTTTCAAACTCCTATATGACATTTTCAGCTTCCAAATAAGACCTTAATCCAAATTTTGTTATCATTTTGGTATTAGTTTAGCAGTTTCGGAGTGTTTTTTTTTTTTTGATAATTTAGATTTAGGATTCAAATCTCAAATTTTAGTTTATTTATGGAATAACCCAAATTTATGATGCTAAAATGAGCGTTGCGATGAGATTGAGTATATTTTCTTGACAATTAAAATGATAATGGGTCGCTCATTTACCCAATTATATAATATCTTAATTTTATACCTATCTTAATTTTAAATGGGTAATTGTGACCCATTGGCCATTTACATATTTGTTTTAACAAATTTCAAATAAACTTTATCCTTATATTCCAAATTTTATACTTATTTTTAATTTTAAATGAATAATTGAGACCCATTGACATACTTATTGATAGTAGTTATGAATAAGTGATTAAGTGAGAGCAAAAGTTCGGTCTACTCAAACTAACCAAATTGAATTAATTGAATTTGTCGGTTTGGTTCAATTTTTTTCTTGTATCGGTTTGGTTCGATTAACTTTTTGCAAAAGTTTGGGTATTCGGTTTTGATTCGTTTTTTTGGTAAAAATAATCGAACTTTAAAACAATGTCGTTTTGATAGTTATATGTTCTTATATTTGATTTTTTTAATTTGGTTTTTCGATTACTTTTGTAGTTTTCAGTTGTGTCGATTTTTTCAATTTTTTTAAATATTCAATTTTTTTGGCTCGTTCAGTCTTCGATTGGATTGGGTTTTTTGTGTTTGCTTGATTTATTCAATCGATTCATTTTTTCTTTTTGTTAGTTTTTTTTTATTTTTAGTTTGTTCAATTTTTTGGTTAATTTGATTAGTTCAATTCGATTTTTTAACTCAATTCAATTTTTTTAGTTTTTAAACTTCGATTGGTTCAGTAACTGAACCGATTGTTAGCACACCCTTAGATATGAATCGAATTAAATATTCTCTAATAAGGAAGAACCTTCGTAATCATGTCCATAAAAATTTATTACGCTAATCACTCCAATTTATTTCCTTCACTCAAAAAAAAAAAAACAGCTATTTCCTATTTTTCTTCTCTTTCAACTATTCCTTATTTTTATTAACAAAATACTCATTGAGGAATGATATTGTGTTGTTTATTGATTTGATATCTCCACTTAATTATGTTTCATTATTTAGGCTTTTCAAAAAATACAATATCATTAATTATAACATTTTTCATATAAATAAATTAAATATAATATATTTAATTTGCTAGTTCAAACTACCAAAATTCCCTTTTTTATTATTGTAATAAATATTTCTCCTATGTTTTTTCCAACCCCAAAAATTCAAAATTGTGAAAAGTTACTATTCTATCATTTTTTGTAATATTAAGTCTACATTCAATTTTGACACTTAATTTTAATATTTACAAAATTAATAATAATTCTTCAAGAAATTATTAATGCTTCTTTTTAAATTATTAACTATATTTCAAAAATTATAAACACTTTAAAAATGGGGAGATTTCAGTGGTAGTCTTACTGAGCTCGTTGTGTGACTTGATCAATATCTTCTTCTACTGATTGGATTGATTTTGGTCCGTTCTATCAATTAAGTTTTATTGTTCGTCCCATTTTTATATAATGGATTATTTCTAATTTATTCAGTTAATTTTTTGATTTCTTGTTAAAGTCGATTTCTAACTATCAAATCAAATCGGAATACCACCTATATTTATCCTTCTTAAATGTTGTTGTGGTGATTTTATTAGACAAAAGTGTTCATGTTCTACACTTGTGTTTCAATAAAACTTCTATGAACTTTAATGTGAGTTACAGTAGTGAGACAATGAATAGGCACAACCATTAATTGATTGTTAATGGTACCAATCATTTAATAGCTAGGGATTTCCCATTGATTTTGTGGGTGTGGATTATTTGCTAAGGTTTCCTTAATTAATTAGTTCCTTAAGGATTTGTATGTAGATAATTGTTTGAACTCGTGTCAGTTATTTTAGATGAAGATACATCCGACATAAGTTGTTTGAAAATAAAAATGAGAAATAAATATGATACGAAACGAAAATAAGAAAACGATATTTTAAAAGAAAAATAGAAACTATAAACGCAAGAAAAACATGTACATAAAAAAAAAGAGATTTTTTATAAATATATTTTTTAATATAAAAAAATATACATTAAAAGTTAATATATAATATATAAATTTTATATTATATATTATAATATAAAAAATTCCCCTACATTTTTATATTATATAATATAGATAATTTTTTTTTTTTTTTGAAAAAATTCCGTCTCTAACCTAGTTATCTCTTCGTGGATGGAAATAGGTTCTCGATAATTTTTTTAATATAAAAGGCCTCTGAAAATTTGTTAAAATTATAAAAATGACCCAAAAATATACATATATTTTTTTAATGTTTCCTCAACGGTTCAGTATAAAAAACATTTCAGAAGCTCTGAAAGAGCACTGGCGAGGCGTTGCCATGCATCATAGCATCTGGCAGTGTTTAGAAGCTGAGGCTGTGATGAATTGGTTTGTTTAACTTGGTAATTTTTGGCTCTTTGCATGCACGTCCATTTCAACTATGATATATGGTTTGGAGTTTTTGTTTTGTGAGTTGGATAGGGTGACACTGAATTGCAAATCTAACAGCCAATGCCATTACTTCTTAGAGTACAAAGAACGTACAATTCTACCTTTCACACACATATAAATAAGATTGAATAAGGATGGACCCATATGGTACAAAGAAATGGTTCTAACAACCATGCAGACGAAGTGTGATGGGTGATCATTAAATTACAGAATAACAAATTAAATGACAAAATAATAAAAATAACATTTATTAAAAAGTACACAATTCCCAAAAAATAGTAAAAAATTACCTATTTTTTACGTGAAGTATAAAATACATATACACATACACATATATAGAGCCCATGGGAAGACTTCAATGATAGTCTTGCTGAACTTGTTGTATGACTCTATCAATATCTTCTACAGCTGATTGAATTGATTTTGGTCTATTCTATCAATTGGGTTTCTGTGTTTATCTCATTTTGTGTAATGGGTTATTCCTAACTTATTCATATGAATTTTAGTTATTGTTAAAAGTCAATTTTTAAATATCAAATCTCAATAACCCGAATAACCCTTACCAAAGATCAATTCACAGATGCCAATAAATTGGCCTCCCTAGATGAGTATGTCAATTTCACTTAGCTCTCACATCAGTTGGGTGTCGGACTTGTGCATTTGTTGGCTTGGGGCTGTGATGGAGTTTTTAGTTTTTTTTTTTAGTTTTGTGTTTATAAAAATAAAAACTTAGCACGTTGTCGAACGATATTGATTTATTTTTTGTTTTAAATTTGTGCTCCCATCTCTTTTTCAATACTAATAATCGGAGACTCTTGTAATTATTTATTGAGATGCATCAATTGATATCAGTAATGAGAGTTGTTGATAATTTTGATTGTTATTTGTTGGTAGCGGAAGGATAGTTGTTAAGAAACGCCAATCGACACCTTCAATGAGAGTTGTTGGTGTTTTTTATTATTATTTATTGGTAGCGAAAATATAGTTATTAAAAAATACCAATCGACACTGTTAGTGAGGGTTGTTGGGAATTTTAATTGTTATTTGTTAGTAATAAAAGGATATCGGGGACAAGAGGAGAGTCAAAATCAAATAAAAATTATGAAACATATTTTTGTTACTTTTAAATTGTTTGAAAATAAGAATGAATAATTGAAAAATTATTTTCTATTTTATTTTTCAAAATAATAAAAGTAAGGTTACAATGTTAATGTAATACCAAACTTTGATGAGACTATCAAATTTATACTGAATTAAAAAAAATATTAAATTTACTTTTGAACTTATTATTTTACAACAAATATATGAACTATGGTTGATTATGTGAAATTTACAAAATTTTCATTCCCAAAAAATAAGAGAAAATCTTATTTCTTTTTACTAAAAAAATAGTAAAAAAGAAATATATATATATACACAAATAATGCTATTGATATACCTTTGTGTATATTTTGAGCTACACAAATATATGCTAATAATAAAAATGTCCTTCATAAGGTGCATAGAGGCGCGTGATGAGTATGGAGACAAGGGATATTTTAGTTATAATACCCTTTTGTATAGTTCAAGATGTACAAAAGTAATGTACTGCATGATTCTATATACACACTTAGAGCCCACAAATAAGAAGACTTTAGTGGTAGTCTTGCTTACCTCGTTGTGTGACTCGATCACTATCTTCTTCTACTGATTCGCGTTGATTTTGGTCTATTCTATTAACCGGGTGTTGTTGTTCGCCGCATCTTGTGTAATGGGTATGGGTCATGCCTAGTTTCTTCAATTGATTTTTGTTGCTTGTTAAAGTGGGTTTCTAGATATTAGATCGAAATAACACTTGATCGTACTGGGGACCCTCCCCCTTTCTGCTTCCTTTCCCGTTGAATTGGATTGATGTTGATAATCTCATCTTGTCAAACGTCTTGTTTATTTTTCATTTACTGGTGTAACTGATCTTAAAAGTGGTGGGCTTTCGGCATAGTGAAGACATGCGATTTAAGCTTCTGTAAATGTATACATATATAATCTGATCCTTTGCATTGATTCGCAGTGTTTGCAGAAGGGGCAATCAAAAGTGGAAAGGGTTCGTAAGCACTGCAGCTAGGGTTATCAAAACGAAAGCCCCGATCAATTGTGGGTGTGGTGGAAATCTGCACTAAACAACTATTATGGGTTAAAACTATTCGTCACATCGTTGGGCGGTGATGAACAGCGAAGAGGAAAAGGAGAATAAAGGGTTCCATGGCTTTCAGTTGCTTGTTCGGTTTGTTTGCTTAACAATAAGGAACAGAGGCTGTGGGTGGGCTTAATTTGGTTGCTAGGTATAGAAACTCGTTTAATAAAGAGACAGAAACTGAGAACTTTATGAGCAAAACATCTTAACCGAAATCGAACTTGCGATCAACAACTCTTCTTCTCTTCACAGGTCATTGCCAATCCTTTTCCCCCCTCTGTGTTTTGTAATTTGTTTCAATTGCTGTGTGAGCTTTCTAACCCCCAGCCTGGATTTCTATAGATTGTTAGTCCTAATTCAATTTGATTCTAAGTTGTTACCGTAAGTGCGTGGATTTCTCTCTTTTGAATCCTCATCTGTTGTGATACAACCATTCTTGATTTCCAATCTCTTATTTTTGGTATCCTGAATATGTGATTCAGCTAAGGATTAACATTTCAAAAATTCAACTTTTAGTAGGATTTATCTTAATTTTTTTATACACTTTGGTTATTTATCCTAATTTATCTAATTATTATTATTTTTTTCAGATTATCATATATATATATATATATATATTTCTTCCCGCATATATACACATCTATATGTAGTGTTAGCGTATGATTATAAGATTCATGGTGCTTCTGTATGCCTTTCTTCAAGTACTTTGTTATGCTTACAGAAATGGCTTTCAGTTCCTTTTCCACAAGGAGACATGCTTGTATGGAATGTCCAACTAGATTATTGTCCGAGAAACATGGTGTATCATTTTAGTACCATGACCCTAATGCTTCTGTTTATACAAATTGTTTTTGTGTGTCTATTGCTTCATTCCATTGCTTGTGACATTGGTAGATTGTGTTTCTGTAGCAATCAATTTAGTATCTCCATATCCTTTTATTTTGTCTGTCAGAAATGAGGGCAACGGGATAATGAATAATATAGACTTGGTTGTACTTGTATTCTCTTAGTCATTACTGACACCGTCTCCATTAAGTTGATTGCTGTTTTAAGTGTTAATGCATTTTGAGTTGTCTGAGATGTCCAACATCTGATCAATTGATATCAGGGTGGTGTCCCTTGATACAAGCAATGCATCTGATGCGCCTTTATTTCCAATTTACTTAGTTTGGTCTATAACTGGTTTGCTATTTCTTTTAATCAGGTTGAGGTAGCAATTTTTGCTATGGCTCACGGTTCTTCTGGTGGTGAATCAAATCATAGAAAGCCAGGTCTCTTGAAAGATCAGGTTCGGTTGATTAAGCGAAAAGATTGTGATCGTTACGAGATTGTACCCATCCAAGATTCTCTATCATTTGAAAAGGGTTTCTTTATCGTTGTTCGCGCCTGCCAATTGTTAGCTCAAAAGAGTGATGGACTGATACTAGTTGGTTTGGCTGGTCCATCTGGGGCTGGGAAGACTGTATTTACTGAAAAGATCCTCAACTTTTTGCCCAGCATTGCTGTCATATCAATGGACAATTACAATGACTCTAGCCGAATCATTGATGACAACTTTGATGGTATCCTCTTTTTTTTTTTTAGATTAATCTGATAGTACACTGATTTTTGGACTATATTTTCTCTCCTCTCTATTTGCTTCAATGATCATTTTAGGTTATTATAGATAAGAAACTGGAAGGTTTAGCCAAACCATAAGTGATCTATTACAGATTCTGAACAGTGCCTTTGACTAGGATGGCTATTTAATAAAAAATACTAATAATAATTTGATCACACTCAAATTTGAAACTTAAAGACAGAGCTACCATCATTGTTGCCATCATCATGCTTAGCCTTTTGATTTTGGTTTTGATTTTTATTTGTATGGACCCTCTCTAATCCCTGACAGATACAAAAATTACCCTAATTTTCTAAAATTATGTTACCTGCTATGAGTTTCCACCAACTTATTTAACCTACTTTGTTGACCTCACTGAGAAAGGTATTCAAAGCTGTTGTATTGGGTGAATGGACTTTATTAACCTTGAAGGGATTTGAAAAGCTACTTCAAAAAAACACTATAATTGATATCTTTATGTGCTTTTTAATCCAGTGTAATTGATTAATTAATGAAATCTACATTAACAACTTCAGTCAGCAAACAAAATTGTAATTAATTATAATTGTTACATATTTTTTTTAAAATGATGATAATTAAATGAAATTAATGGAAAAGTAGTTGTATCTTGGCAGGCTACCTTGATTGTAGAAAATCTACTTCTGTATCCCTAATCACTTTTGCAAAGGGAATTGTATATTGGTAGTCTAAACCAAGAACTTTTTTACTTTATCTACAATTAGGGTAGATTATATCACTCTTGTTGGAGCAAGGAAAGAGATGCTATGGATGAAATGAGTTCACCAAGAGCTTAATATTGTGCTAGAAGAGTATGTGGTGTTTTATGATATGGCCAAATTATGATCAACTTGAGCAAGGATTCCATGTACCACTCTTGGAGCTAACACATTTGAAATTTACTTTCATTGGATATATAAAGTGATAAAAAAACAACTATTGAAAACTAAAGAAGATTCATGTTGAGAAGAATCCTTTTGACATGAAGATAAAGATGCGACCGTCCAAGAGACAAGCTTGAGCTTTGTAGGGGCATAGCTAGAATGGGCTCTAGTTGATGAGTAATGTTTAACTTTCCCTTTAACCATAGGTGTGGAACCAGAGATTTGTGTGATCCACTGCCCATGGGAGATTGATTTCCATTGGGGTTGTGGAATTTCATATTTCATTAAAGTAATAAATTGTGTGAATAAATTAAGGTAGTGGCATTCATTTAGTCCAACTCTTATTGGGATTCTTAAATTCCAAGTGGAAAAAAGAACTTTTGAACCTAAAAGAATCCACCATAAATAGGTTTTTAAGGTTTATAATGAAAATTGATTCAAAAAGATTGGAATTACTATTGATTTGTGGTTCAAGAGAGTTAGTAATTTCTTTTTAGTTTAAATGTTTGGGAGAAGGAAAATGGTAGTGCTTTTGTCTGATCCTATCCCACAGTGGTAGTCTTGACTTGAGTACAGTATCTGGTCGTAGGAACTCACAATTCACCTTCAGCTAGCCCTTTTGGGTGAGGACCTATGTGTTACAAGTGGCATTAGAGCCAAACTGGGACCACTATTGTGTGGGCTTAGGTCAAGAAAGTGTTTGTAACTGACTTTTGTCAGATTAAGATATAGGATTTCTGGTTTGATAAGGATGCTAGGGTTAAAAGAGGGGAGTTTGTGATGACCCAATTCTACATCATTCGTCTATTGGGGAGGTTTTAGGTATGTTACTTGGTATCAAGCACCCAAAAGTTTCACCTTTAGCTATTTTGGGTGAGGACCTGTGATGTTATAATTTTGGTACTCCTAGTGTTGAGGCAATTTTGATGGTATTTTGTTGGGAAATACAGGCAATGATTGCCTAAGTGTGGATTAAAGAATAGTAATGAATGCGAAGAAAATTAACTATAACACCAAATAACAAGCACAAGCCTTAATTATCACAGGGTGGGGTTGTCTACTTGTCTAGACTTCCAATATCTTTTGCAATGCTATTATATACCATGCCGTGTTTAAGAGTTTTACACAAAGTTTTCTTTTGTTTTCCTCTATTTCTTTTGTTATAAACTTACTCCATTTCATTCTAAAGTGTTTCTCCATAATTCATGCTTAAAATTCATGGATTCTTTTATCTCATTAACCAAGATAATGTCATCTGCAAATAGTATATATCAGTGATCTTCTTCTTGGATGTGTTTTGTAAGTTCGTCCATTACAAAAACAAAAAGGGCTTAATTTGTATCCTTGATACAATCTAGTTGTCATAGAAAAAGTCTTAGAATCACCTACATAAGTCTCTTGACATCCATTTTTTGTTGATGAAACATGTTTGTGGAGGCCCACCCTTGGTAATGTCTTCTTTTATAGTGTTGTATTATTTTTTTTTATACTCAATTATAGTGTTCTGTGATTAATGTTAACTGTTTTGCACGGAATATTCACTATTCACATCTTCAACTATTCTTTTTTTTTTTTTGCTTCTTTCTTTCTTCTAGTCTCTTGTTCTATTTTTCCTTTTAATTTTTCTAATGTTGTGTTGTTTTTCTTTAGTACAGCTTTATGAAACTAATTTTTTTGCCATTATAAAACTACATGTTTATTTATTTTTATTACATTTAGGTTTGAAGTTCAATTTGATGACTAGGATTGAGAAATGAGTATAGTGTGCAATTGTTAACATGTGAATTGAGAAGATAGACAATGATTTAAAAATTACTTGTGATTTGTTATGTTTGAAAATTGTTTTTCATTTTAATTAGAAAAAAAATTGTATTGCATTTTTCTTCTCTTCATTTTATGAATTTGTCTAAATTGTGTTGAAATTTGAATAGATGCTTCTTGTTGATGTTCTGGATTTATTGTACTTTGTTGAAATGATATTAGTTCTTAGGGTAAATTGCAAAGAATACCCCTGAGGTTTGGCAAAATTGCAAGAATCATACTTGATGTTTGAGAAATAGCAATAATTACCTCTGCTGTTAAACAAAAAGACCATTTTACCTTTCATCTCTCTCCTCATTCTTCTCTTTCTCACGCCCGTCTCCTTTGATTTTAAAAAACAAAATAAAAAAAACAAGCAATCAATGGTTGCTGGCGATCATTTGGAGAGAGACTTATTGTTGTCGTTGTCTCTATTGAACCATTGCCTTCATCTTCGCCAAACCATCTGATAGAACCTTTACACAATTGATTGAATTGTAGGTCTAAAACAGTAGGAATTTCTCAATTACAGTAGCCTCAATAATGGATATAGGCGAATACAATGAAAGAAAACAAAAACAGGCCTATTCGAGAGGGCCTCACTCTCCAACTACTTCTTCAACAAATTTTCCAGATGCTTCTCCCTCTTTCTCTCCTCCCTTTTTTACCAACTCCTCTGCTCGTTCTGGCCACATGCCCGATTATTCCCTTCTAACTAACTTGTGACTCTTTTAGCCTCGAGTCATTTTACTTGGTTGCCCTTGTGGTCCCCCCCACTTTTCCCCTCCTTATTTCTTCTCTGATAAGTTTGTTTAGTGGGGGTCCTAACAACACTCCCGCCCATAAGTCTCACCTTGTCCTCAAGGTGGAATTCTGGACATTGAAGTAGAATCTGATGGTAAGGCTCCATGTTGCTTCCAATGAGGGCAACCCCTTCCATTGAATAAGGACATTAAGGTTCCTTAAAATTTTCCTTGTGCCTGGCCTTATTCCCAACAGAAATTCCGGTGACACTTTCATTTCCAGCTCAGTTAAAAGCTGATAAGGAATTTCAAGGGTTTCCCTAATTGCTCCTTCTGCCTTGCACAGCTGCGACACATGGAACACAGGGTGGATAGCACTAGAAAGTGGTAAGGTCAGCTTGTAGGCCACATTCCCGATCCTTCTCTCCACTGGAATAGGCTCATAGAACCTCGATGATAACTTCTCATTCAGTCTATTCGCCAACATCTTTTGTCGATAAGGCCGAATTTTTACATAAACCATATCGCCCACGTCAAACTACACATCTCGCCGCTTCTTATATGCTATTTCCTTCATCCGAACTTGAGCCTTCAATAGTTGGGACTGCAATTCATCGAGAATTGAGTCCCGCTCCAACAGTTGCTGTTCGATTGCAGAAATTGCTGTAGTACCCTTCTCAAATCTCAATAATGGGGGAGGTTCACGCCCATAGACAATCTGGAACGGAGTTAATTTTGGGGATGCATGAAAGGAAGTATTGTACCAATGTTCGACCCATGGCAACCAGCTGCACCATGCCTTAGGTTTGTATGAACAAAAACAATGAAGATAGGTCTCCAAGGTGCGGTATAGGACCTCCGTTTGTCTATCGGACTGTGGATGGTAGGAGTTGCTCTTGTTTAGTTGAGTTCCCTGCAATCGGAATAGCTCCTCCTAAAAATGACTTACAAAAATTTTATCTTTATCGGAGACGATAGAGTTTGGAACCCCGTGTAGCCTAGCAACCTCCTTCACAAAGATCCCTGCTATGCTTGCGGTTGTGAATGGGTGTTTTACAATAATGAAATGTCCGTATTTGCTTAACCGATCAACCACCACCATTATTGTATCCCTCCCCCCTGACATTGGCAACCCTTCAATGAAATCCATGGACACGTCCTCCCAAATTTGGTGCGAAACTGGAAGCGGCTGCAGCAACCCACCAAGTGATAACGCTTCATATTTATTCTGTTAGCACACAGGGCAATTACGAACATATTGTTGAATATCCCTCTTCATCCCCACCCAATACACGTTCGAAGAGATCCTTTTATAGGTCTTGAGAACCCCGGAATAGCCTCCAATCTGCCCATCATGCCCCTCTTTCAGCATTAAAGGAATCAAGGTGGAGTCTTTAGGTAGATACAACTTCCCTTTGAACAACAAATGACCATCTACGAGGGTAAACCTAGGTTTTCTAGTGGGATCAGCCTTCACCTCCTTAACTATTAGTTGGAGTGTCGCATCCTCCTCCACCTCCTTCTTAAGTTGGTTAAGCTGCACCACTTGGGGAATGATGAGAGTCAATAATGAAACGGGAGATTTGAGGCATGAGAGGGCATCCGCTGCCCGGTTCTCCAACTCGGGTCGATATTGAATCTCACAATCATATCCCATCAACTTCATGACCCATTTTTGACACTCCGGACTGAGCACCCTTTGTTCCATTAAAAACTTTAAGCTTCGTTAATTTGTTCGAATAACAAATTTCCGCCCAATCAAATAGTGTCTCCACTTCCTCATCGCAAATACCATGGCCATCAGCTCCCTCTCATACACTGACCTCTGTCGACATTTGGGATTTAGGGAATGGCTGAAAAAAGTGATAGGTCGTTGCTCCTGCATCAAAACAGCTCCCAAACTGTGCCCGGATGCATCAGTCTCCACAACGAATTCATTGGAAAAATCTAGTAAGGCCAACACTGGAAGTTCGATCATCACTCTTTTAGGAGATTGGAAGGTCTGTTCTGCTAACTCATCCTAGAAAAAATTCCCCTTCCAAAGGCGGTCTGTCAATGGCTATGATAGCTTCCCATAATTTTTCACAAACCTCCGATAATACCCCCTAAGACCAAGAATCCCCGAAGCTCCCATAAGGATTTAGGACTAGGCCATTCCATGACTACCTTAATTTTAGAGTTATCTGCAACCACCCATTCGTGAGAAATGACGTGTCCCAAGTACTCAATCTCTCACTACCCAAACGGACACTTCTTCGCATTAGCATATAGTCAATGCACTGCTAGTAGCCCCAAAACACACCTTAAATGTTCCTTGTGCTCGGCCATATCCTTAGCCATATCCTTACTGTAAACCAAAATGTCATAAAAAAATACCAAAACAAATTGCCTCAGTTGCTCCTTAAAGATCTCATTCATCAAGGATTGAAATGTGGCGGGGGTATTAGTTAACCCAAACAACATAACCAAGAATTCATAATGCCCCTCATGTGTGCGAAAGGCGGTCTTAGGAATGTCCTTAGGATTGATTCGTATTTGATGATACCTTGTGTAACATCCCGATCGAGCGATAAGAAGGACCGGAACAACTTATCCTAATGGGCCTACACGAACTTCCCAGGGGGGTCACCCATCCCTGGATTACCCCAGGTCAAGCACGCTTAACTTGAGAGTTCTTTGCCAACATTCAGCTCAAAAGGTATCCAGCTGGTGTTGTTTCTTTTCTTACACTATCCTCGATATATACTAACTTCTCTGAGCTCTCGGGGTATTACATTCTCTCCCCCTTAAGCACATGACGTCCCCGTCATGCGACTTTACAACTGGTCCTAGATCTCTCCCCCTTTGCATGGCCGATGTGGGATTCGCCTAAGGTGCCTACATGCACCCCCCATAGGGGCCTACACACACCCCCCTCGGGACTCAGCCTCCTCGCTGAGGTTTGCCCCACCACCGCGCTCAGAGGCTCGGGGGTCGGCTCTGATACCATTTGTAACATCCCGATCGAGCGATAGGAAGGACCGGAACAACTTATCCTAATGGGCCTACATGAACTTCCCGGGGGGTCACCCATCCCTGGATTATCCCAGGTCAAGCACGCTTAACTTGGGAGTTCTTTGCCAACATTCAGCCCAAAAGGTATCCAGCTGGTGTTGTTTTTTTTCTTACACTATCCTCGATATATACTAACTTCTCTGAGCTCTCGGGGTATTACACCTTGATTTTAAGTCCAACTTGGAAAAAACAACAACCCCATTCAATTCATCCAATAATTCTTCAATAACTGGAATGGGAAATCTATTGGGAATGGTTACCTTGTTTAAAGCTCTGTAGTCAACACAAAATCTCCAACCTTCATCCTTCTTCTTGACCAACAATACTGGACTGGAAAATGGACTTACACTTGGCCTGGTAAGCCTTGCTGCCAACATCTCACTAACCAGCCTCTCAATCTCATCTTTTTGAAAGTGGGGATACCGATAAGGCCAAACATTCACTGGTGGCACCCTCGGTTGTAGTGTAATCACATGGTCCTGCTTCCGGTGCGGGAGAAGATTCCCTAACTCCTCAAACACTTGTTTGAACTCTGTGAGTAGCTCCTGCAAGCTGTCTGGAACTGCCCCTCCAGCATTGTTTTTTGTAGCAGTTAAACTCCCCAATTCAAATAGCACCCCTTCCCCATTTTCTCTGAATGCCCTCATCATCGATTTCAATGTTACCAAGGTCTTACTAAGGCTGGGATCCCCTTGTAGTGTCACGGTGGGCCCCCTGCCTTAAATCTCATCACCAATGAGCCCCAATCAACTTGGGTCTCCCCTAGGGAAGCTAACCACTTCATTCTGAGGATCACGTTTAAACTCCCCAGCTCCAATGGCAGAAAATCCTCCACTATTTCTATATTTTGCAGCATTAAGACTACTTTCTTACACACTCTCGCCCCCTGAACAACCATACCCGACCCCATGATCACCCCATATCCTCTTGTTTGTGTTCGGGTCAGCCCTAATTTTTGCACCAATTCAGCTGCTATAAAATTATGGGAAGCCCCACTATCAATTAAGACCACCACCTCTTGTCCCCCCACTTCCTTTTTTACTTTCATGGGGAGTTAATCCCACTACCGAGTTGAGGGATAGCTCCACCACCTCCCTTAATTTGACCGGGTCTCCCCCTTCCCCTGAATTATCCCCTATTTCAGCCTCCTCTATCTCTTCTTCTTCCTCATCTCTTTCCTCCTCATAAATCACCATCACTTGTAGCTCCCTATTCTTGCATTTATGGCCCACCGAATACTTCTAGTCACAAGGGGAACATGACCCCTTCACTCGTTTGGCCTGCAACTCACTCTCACTCAACTTCTTGAAATAGGGGAGTGCTCCACTTACCTGCAGCCGGCGACCGGTATGAGGTAGACACTTTGGCTGTCGGTGATCTCGGTGACGCCGGTGGGGGATGGGTAATCACCACCTGTTGGTGATTCGGAGATGGACTGGAATGGCTAGAATGAATTGGTCCCCTGTTCTGGCCGGTACCAGAAGGGCTTCCCCGAGCCACCTAATTCCTCTCTTCGATCCATTGGGCCATGTCCATCATTTGCTCCAGCCTACTCGACCTTAACACTCTCATTTCATCCTAAATATCCGGCTTCAATCCATTGAGAAATTGGCCCTCTAGCAAAGTCTCCGGCATGTCTTCAAGTGGTGAGGCTAGTGTCTCAAAGCCGAGACGATAGTCTTTGACGGACCCCCACTGCCTGAGAGCCAAGAACCTCTCCTCCATCGTGCCCTCTTGCGTGGATCGAAAGCGTCTTCTCAGCATCGCCTTGAGTTCCTCCTAGCTCCTAACTCTACCCCACCTTTGTTCCCATTGAAACCAGGCGAGTGCCGACCCATCAAAACAGAGAGCCATTGAGTCTAATTTCTTGACTTCCGTTAATTAGTTGACGGTGAAGTACCTTTTAGCCTTGAAAACCCACCCATCAGGGTTGCCCCCTTCGAAGATCGTCATCTCCAGCTGTTGACTTCTACCGTCTTGCCTCCAGGGAGCTTTATCCTCCGTTCTGACCTTGCAGCTACGTTCCTCCTGTGCTGGTGATCCTCCCATGGTAAGGGACGAGTCTGCTGGTACGTCTTCCTTGCCTCGTTTCCCCTTTCGTCCCCTCTCCTGCTTTCCCCATTTCTCCGCTAGCAAGTTAAATTGTTCCAGCATCATCGCTAAACTCTTCTTGATTCCTTGCACCCTCTGAAACTCAGTCTTAAGCGAGTCCATTCCTGCCTGTAGACCATCCATCCTCCCTTCTGTTGGCTGTTGGTAAGTCTCCAATCTTCCCTCTAGCTCGCCCACCCTCTTCGATATAGACACCCCCATGGATCACGCTCTGATTCCAAAATGATAGAACCTTTACACAATTGATTGAATTGTAGCTCTAAAACAGTAGGAATTTCTCAATTACAGTAGCCTCGACAATGGATATAAGCAAATACAATGAAAGAAAACAAAAATAAGCTTATTCGAGAGGGCCTCACTCTCCCACTACTTCTTCAACAAATTTTTCAGATGCTTCTCCCTCTTTTTCTCCTTCCTTTTATACCCACTCCTCTGCTCGTTCCAGCCACATGCTCGATTATTCCCTTCTAATTAACTTGTGACTCTTTTACCCTTGAGTCATTTTACTTGGTTGCCCTTGTGGTCCCCACCACTTTTCCCCTCCTTCTTTCTTCTCTGGTAAGTTTGTTTAATGGGGGTCCTAACACCATCACCTTTATCCCATGTTGAGAATTTCAGATTATTCCAAATCTAGAAAGACGCGAAAGCCAGACTAGATCTAGGTTCATCGTAGGGGGAGGGGGAGAGTTGTTGTCATCTCTACTATTCAGAATGTTCCAAATCTGGAATGATCATTTACACAATTGAAACTTAGAGAGGGAAAGGAATGCCACTTTCATCATCGCTGTTGTTGCTAGCTAAGAGAGAGAAAAAGAAATAAAGAAGAGAAATGAAAAATAAGGAAAAAGTCTTTGAATATAAGGGTGTTTTGGACATTTTTTAATGTTTAATGGGAGTTAACCAACGGTAAGGGAGAAATTGCAACACAACATTAAACCTTAGGCACATTGTATTTTCTCAAACATTAGAGGTATCTTTTTGCAATTTCACAAAACATCAGGGGCATTGCATTGAATTTACCCTAATTTTTATTGTATGGTTGGTAATTTGTTATTCATGATTTTATGAGTATGCATTTATTTCTTTGTAGTTATATGTTGAAAAGAATGGTGTATAAGTTTTTTATACACATTTATGAATAAATGTACACCTTGTGTCTATGATGCTCATGCTTACACCTTGTGGCTCGACTCCAATCACTCTTTGCAACTTGGTGCATCTTGCACCTTTGACAGCTAGGGGTGAGACCTGTTGGCCAGTAGTTCAATATTACCTAAAACAGGGATTGTTTCATCTTGTGAAACCTGGAATGGATGGTAGTTGCACATATTTTTGTAGAAAACCATGTGTAGAAATATAGGAACAGTTAGGCAGTTAGGCAAAATAATAAGGATAGTTTAATTGATTCATTATATAGTTATTTGTTTTCCTAAGTTAGGTAGTTTTTTCTGTGTTTAATTGTCTCCATAGGGCAGTTACCATTTGTAATATATATATATATATGTGTGTGTGTGTGTGTGTGTCCAATCTGAATAATAGATTAAGGAGTTTTACAGTCCAAACTTCTTCATGGTATCAGAGCATTTCTGATTAGAAAATTCCTCCATCTTCCCAATGGCGTCCTTCACCACAACAGTCTCTGCTTCTTCATTTCAAGTTCCTATTGTTTCTAGTTCTAATGGACATTTAGTTATGATGTTCATAAGTGGCAGAGGAAAAGATGACTATCTTAATGGTGAAGCCCCTTAACAAGCCCTTACGTTAAGGGTTGGGCAATTGGCGGAATTCCAAGAAGAATTCCGGGGGAAGACAGAAATTTAGGGAGAAGTAGAATGAAAGAAGGGAAGAGAAAAGAACGGGAGAGCTGGAAGGAGGAATTGAGACAAACGAGAGAGAAGAATTCTGTTATTCATCAACGATGTCGTTCTTCGTCTACAACAACCTACTTAAGGCCCCTTTTCTTACAATTATGATGGCTAACTAACCTCCAATTAGTTACCCTTAACTAGTACATGGTTACACAATTCTCTTATTACACTTACACAATCCCTTTATTACACTTCTAATCCCTAGGTTGTAACACCCCTAAACCGAATTCAATAGATTTGAAGTACAAGACATGGAAGACAGAACACAATATGGTAATGTCATGGCTTGTCAATTCCATGACTAATGAAGTCGGAGAAAATCTCATCCTCCACAAGAAGGCACAAGAAATTTGGGATGCCACAAAGAAGACATATTCTGACGCTAAGAGCACAACAGATGCATTGTCAAGTAGACTTCTCAATCACCAATATTTTAGTCGTCTAATTAAATATTGACAGCAACTCAACATGTTCAAAGTAGCTTAAATAGACAGGCACTTCATAAAAAGAAAAAATTGAAGGTGGATTTCCTACATACCAAAGATCTATTGGAGATTTACCTATTGAAAACTTAGTTTGAAGATGTGAAGATCCAAGCTGAGTTTACTTCATATTTACATCCCAACTTGAGGGGGCATGTAGAAAATGATGTGCAAAAATATAGAAACAGTTGGGTAGTTAAGCAAAATAATAAGGACAATTTAATTGATTCATTATGTAGTTATTTGTTTTCCTAAGTTAGGCAGTTTTTTGCTGTGTTTAACTATCTCTATAGGGACAATTACCATTTGCAATATATATATGCGTCCAATCTAAATAATAGATCAAGGACTTTTACAGTCCAAACTTCTTCAAGTTTAAAATGTGGTATGAAAGGACTAGAGAGTGGAGTGTATAAATTACAGTACTTGAATGCAAGAGACTTGTAAAGCAATTTTCTTTCAATAATTCAAGACATATAGCAATGGTAACTATAGCTTCTTTTCCCCCAATCTGATATTGTAAAAACATAGTCAATTGTTTTGTTCCTGTCAAAAGATCCACTCTCCATAAATTTAGACAACGACGACATACCAAGCCTGTATCCCACTATGTGGGGTACGACTACATGAGTTCTAGATCTCTATAAATTTTAGTTTTTTATTTTTTTCCTTAGGGAATCTTTAAGACATGAATACAAAATTATATATATATATATGGGATCACTTTCTATTGATTAATTTACTGTTTCTGGAAAATGCATACCGAAAATCTCTAAAATGTTCATGTTTTCTGGTAACTGAGGTTGATCCTTATAATTATGCATGTATATGTTTGCATGTTAGCAATTATGTTTCTTTGATGTGCATTTTGGCTATTAATTTCTTTAGTCTCTGGACATTGAACGTACTTCTACTACCTATTGCGTAAATACATGCCTCTACGTGCACCAGTTAATACACAAGAACTTACAGAGGAGAAGTGTTTCAATCATTGAATGCAAATCAATTGAAGTGCTTGGGTAGTCACATGAATGGACTATGCTTTTTTTTTTCCCCTTTCTTTTTGTGAAGTTTTATCTGAGTATTTATATATATCTATGTTTTATATCTGATGGTTATTCCTGGTCTTCATTTTTCTAAAACAGACCCACGCTTGACTGACTACGATACGCTGCTCAGGAATATCCATGACCTAAAGGCAGGGAAAGAAGTTGAGATTCCAATATATGATTTCAAGTCTAGTTCCCGAACAGGATACAGGTTGAGTTCTTTTCATTTTAATGTGAATGTCTCGAATTTGTACATGGGCTCGTTTCAATATATCTATTACTCAAGGCCAATGTTGGCCAAGTGATATGGTTAGAAATCAGAATTCTATTTTCTTGTCAAATGTATGAATAACAAGACTGAAACTAAAAAGTTCATTTCTTCGATCTATCTTGATTTTTCCCATTTTATTGTGTGACAGCTTCCCATGGAGAGAACTAAATTATTGTTGGTGCTGAGAACCTTGATTTTCATGTTCTATTTTATTTCTCCCAAGCAGATTCCTTGATGTATCACTTAGAATGTTGGGTGGTTAGCTACCAGCATATGTGTAAAATAAAAGACTGTGAAAGTGTATTTCATAAATGAGGTGCCCAACTATTTATATACATGCATCCTAATTTAATGTAAGAAAACAATATATTCTAAGGATAATACAAAATACATACAAATCATCTAAGTATATATAGTTACTTAATATAAAGATCATAATCAAATATCATAATTCTCTTAACACTCTCCCTCAAGTTGGAGCATAATTGTTGATTATGCCAGACTTGGTGCATATGTAGCTCACATGAGGACCTCTGATCATTAGAACTCATAAATGATGTGGCAATATCTCCAAAAAGCAACTTCTCTCTTACAAAATAATAGTCAATCTTGATATGTTTAATTCTTTCATGGGACACATGATTGGAAGCAATATGCATTGCAACCCAATTGCCACAAACCAACTTCATACACTTGAATGAGCTAACTCCTCAATGAATTGTTTCAACAATATCAACTTAGATGTTGTTAGAGTCATTGCTCTATATTCAACTTCTACATTGGACAGGGCAACAACACGTTGTTTCTTACTTTTCCAAGAGACTAAGTTACTACCAACAAACACACAATTTCTAGATGTGGACCACTTATCACTAGGGGATCCTTCCCAATTAATATCTATATATCCCACAATTTAACTATGCCCATTATCACAATATAACACACCTTGGCCAGGGTCACCCTTATTGCACAGAAGGATTCAAAACATTGCATCCCAATGATTGTCACAAGGTGAATCTCGAAGTTGGCTACCCCACTTATAGTAAGTGAAATATCTGGACAGGTGATTATGAGGTAGTTAAATTTACCAACCAACTTTTCATAGTACCCAAGGTTAGAAATAGGCTCCCTTTGTCCCAATAATAGCTTGATATTTGGATACATAGGGATATATACTGGCTTGCATCGAAGCATCCCTATCTCTTCTAGCATATCTAGAACATTCTTTTAAGAATATAAATGCCTTGTTTCGAACATGCCACCTCAATACCCATAAAATATTTCAATTGACCTAAATCCTTGGTTTGAAATTGTTAATGGAGATGTGTGTTCAATTTGGTGATACCAACGTCATCATCCCTTGTGATAACTATATTATCAACATATACCGCTAGGAGAATGTGACGACCTGATTTAAAGAGATAAAAGACTGAATGATCAACCCGACTTTGAGTTAATCCAAACTCCAGCACAACTGAATTGAATCTATCAAACCAAGTCTGAGGAGACTGTCTTAGGCCATATAAGGATTTTCGAAGGCAACACACCATCTTGACTCTCCCTAAGCAACTAAACTAGGAGGTTGCTCCATATAAACCTCCTCTTGTAAGTTGCCATGAAGAAATGGATTCTTGATATCAAATTGATGGAGGGGCCAATGGGATTAGAAACAAGAATAATCGAACAAAGGATATCTTTGCAATAAGAGAAAAAGTGCCCCAAAAATCAAAGGCAAAAAATTTGAGTATACCCTTTATCAAGAAGGCGGGCCTCAAGTTAATCAACTTGGCCATCTAGACCAACCTTAACAGTATACACCCAGTGACATCCAGACATCTCTTCAACCATAGCAACTCGCCACCTTAAATGAAAAAGGGTTTCTTTAACAATCTTAGGATAGATACAAAAGATAAAAAGAGATAAAAGCAGCATATCTAGGAGGTAAAGAACACAATAATTAACTAAGTTTGAAATGGGATGCTTAGTAGTGCATTGACGAGTACCTTTACGAAGAGCTATACACAAATCAAGATTAGGAGGTGAAGGAGATGAATCGAAGGTATGAAGCTCAATTGGCACGGAGAATGAATTGGCGGGTTGCTCCATTGGTCTGTCTACTATTTGCTTCATTGGTGGGGCGACAGGCCAAAGGACGGAGTTGATAAGTTTGAAGATTAGGGTGATCGAGGTGAGAGGAAGGTAGAGGTGGAGTAGAGGATGGAAGATCAAGAAAGGGGGCAGGGAAAGGTAAACTAGTTGACATTGACTCAAACAACCTAGGTGATAGGGAAAATAAGGGGATGGGATGACTCAAAAAAGGTAACATCAGTAGAGACAAAATATTGAACTAACTCAGGAGAATAGCATCGATACCCCTTTTAAAGACCAGAATAACCAAGAAAAACACATTTAAGAGATTGAGTAGACAACTTATTGCAACTAGGAACAAGTTGATGGGCAAAGCATGTACATCCAAATATACGATGAGGAAGAGAGTATATCTTAGCCTGTGGAAAAAAGAACATAATAAGGGGCCTAGTCGTTAAGGATGGATGAAAGCATTCGATTAATCAAAATAACAAGTTGTTAAAATAGCATCATCCCAATAATAGAGAGGGACATTCATATGGAGAAGTATTGTGCGTGTAGTTTCAATTAAATGAGGATTTTGCCTTTTAGTAGGCCAATTTTGTTGTGGGGTGCTAGGACAAGTTTGGTGAAGAATCCCTTTGGAGGCCATGTAAGATTAAAAGGTGCGAACAAGTATTCGAGTGCATTATCACTACGAAGAACATGAATTGACACATTGGATTGAGTGTGAGTTTCAACACAAAAGTTGGTAAAGATGGAAAATAATTTTGAATGATTTTTCATTAAATGTACCTAGGTAGTATGTTAAACCATCAATAAATGTGACAAAATAATGACTTATTTTGAAGGAACACAACTAGGATCCCACACATCTATGAACAACTGAAAAGGGAGATCTGGCATGCTTATTGACTCTACTAGGGAATGGACTACGAATAAGGTAGGGAGATGACTCACACTAAGGTAGGGAGATTGGACAAATTGGGAATCATCTTCTTTAGACTAGACAGAGATAGGTGTCTAAATTGATAATGTACCTTTAGGGGTGAAGTAGTAGTAGTGTGAGCCATAGAGGGAATAGATGAAGAGAGAGTGTGTGTAATCCTCGAAACTCGTGCCCTGTGCCAATCACTTGTCCAGTCCTTCGATCTTGAACAAAGACAGAATTAAACAAAAAGTTATGCCACAATTAAGATCACAAGTGATTTGACTAACAAAAAGTAAATTAAAGACATTGTAGTAAATGTAGTACAAATGACAAGGGAAAGGTAGGAAAGGGTTTAACTCTCTCAATACCCTTGACTAGTGCTTGAGAGCCATCAACCAGTGTAATAGGAGGTAAAGACCCTAAAGTTTGCATGTAAGAGAATAGAGAATTGTTACTAGACAAGTGGTTAGTAGCACTTGTGTAAAAAATCCATGAACCGTGAGAAGAGGACTGTGCAAAACAAGTAGTGGGGTTACTGGTGTGAGCAACAGATGCTATAGATATGTCATGTTGTGTTGCTCGACATTGAAGGAACTGAGTGTGCTCTTCCCTTGAGATTGCCATCTAAGAAGATCTACTAGGGGTTGTATTAGTTGCCCAAGGATGAGCATGTCCGCTGCCATGGTGGCCACCACTACGGCTAGAGTTGTGAGAAATCTCAACTTGCCAGCCATTCTTACTATCAGTTCACAAACTGCATTGTGTGCATCCCTATGGCCATCAAAGTTGTTGGTATTTTTACGAACTTCTCAAGCAATTTTATTGATAATCAAAGTACTTATTTATACAACTTATTTAAAACAGAAAAAACATAAAAAGTGCAGCCAAATCTGCTGAATGTTACATAATAGAAAAATTCCTAAAAAATAGCTGAAAACTAAATCAAGCCTAACACAACTTTGACAACTTCAATTCCTTGTCAGCATTAAATCCTAACTTATTTGACTATTTCAGCAGCATCATAAGTCATTATTTAACACTCCTCCTTGACTTTGAGGGTGCAAATGCAAAACATTTTAATTTTGGCATGTCTTGGATATGGCATATGAGCATTTTATGGTTTATAGTTTTGAGACATAGGTATGGTTATGGGTTTTGGGGCATAGGCATTTTTTTGGGGGCATAGGCATGGATATGGTTTTTTGAGTAGAGTTAAAATAACTCCTCCTCCTCATGTTGGTCAGCAGTAGCTCTAGCTTCTCCTTCTTGTTGTTGTGATCTGCACACAATTGTGATGTGACCTAATTGACCACATTTGTTGCACTTTACATCGGGCCTCCACAAACACTTGTGTTGTGGATGATTGGTTTTTTTGCAGTATGGGCAAGGTGGATAATTCCACTATTGTTGTTTCCAGCATTTGCAAGCTTCTTGTTGTGATTCCAAACCTTTTTTTCACCGGTGGGCTTTGTTTGTGCCTGCAAAGCTCCTTCGATGGCTCCTCCTATCCTCACAAGCCTTCTTTGTTCTTGAGCCTGTAAAGCATTAAGTAACTCTGCCAAGGAAATGCTTGGCAGATCTTTTGCATTTTCTAGAGAAGAGATGGTGACTTCATACCTCTCTAGAAGTGTAACAAGTATTTTTTCAATGATTCTTTGATCAGGAAAATCCTTACCTAACAACCTCACTTTATTAGCAAGGCTAAGCAACATATCAGTGTACTCCTTCACAGTTTTTGACTCCTTCATTTTTTACATTTCAAACTCTCTGATCAAGTTTAACACTTGCATATTCTTCACTCGTTCATTGCCTTGGTATTCTTCTTTGAGATGATCCCAAATGGCTTTTGTTGAAGACAGGTTCATGATTTTTGTGAAAATATTGGGAGAAACTGCAGCATACAAGTAGGCCATGGCTTTAGCCTTCCTTGTCTTCCTCTCATTGTGAATCTTTATTTGGTTCATGGTTGGATTGGCTGGCAAATCAGCGACTTCGTAGTCTTGATCAGTTGCTTCCCAAAGATCTTGTGCCTTGAGATAGACTTCCATTTTGATAGCCCATACCTGGTAGTTGTCGCCACCAAATATTGGTGTTGCCGGCATTCCATGACTTAATTCTGCTTCCATTTTTGCAGATTGTTGGCTTGAATTTTCTCTTAACTCACAGGTCCCTCAAGAAAATATGCTCTGATACCATTTGTTGGTATTTTTATGGACTTCTCAAGCAATTTTATTGATAATCAAAGTATTTATTTATACAACTTATTTAGAACAGAAAAAACATAAAAAGTGCAGCCAAATCTGCTACATGTTACATAACAGAAAAATTCCTAAAAAATAGCTGAAAACTAGATCAAGCCTAACACAACTTTGACAACTTCAATTCCATGTCAGCATTAAATCCTAACTTATTTGACTATTTCAGTAGCATCATAAGTCATTATTTAACAAAAGTCAATAAAAGCATAACTTGGCCTTTTTGTAATCCAAACATTGTGCGTAACTCCACGCACACGAAATTCATCTTCAAGCTCTTGCTTAGTGACACATGGGTCTAAGTTTCCAACATAGGCACAAGACATTTTGACGCAGTGTGTAGCACATGTGTAGAGAAAACACGTGAAAGAAATCCTTAAAAACAAGCTTCAATGGCCGAAGCTTGGCTTTCAAAGAGGCGCAAAACTGAACCTGTTTTTTTGGAAAAAAAACCCGAATATGTTGCTGTAATTGAATTGATAAAAAGTTGATTACAAACTCTAGTTTCTAAGCATATATATAGTGTTCGACTAATCCATCTAATAATTGTAAATAAAATCCAACTAGAATCCTAATAGAAATAAAACCCTAATAAATATGAAGTAGAATTAAAATCCTAAAAACTTATGAAGTTTTGGCCCTATGGAATTCGCCCCCCCCACCCCATGGACTGTTTCACTACTGTTTGGGCCATTTTGGACTACCTAGTTTAGGTTAGATCGGCCTTGAGCCGGGTCTTGGACGGGCCGGGTCGTCAGCCTTGGGTCGAGTCTTCAAATAGGAACAATGACCACATCATTTACCTTCACTTGAGAATAATTCGATCTTGAATTATGATCCGAGTATAATAACACAACATCTAGCAAATACAAAAAAAGATTAACAACATTAAAGGTTTTGGAAATACCTATATGATTAGGTAAATTCACAACATAGGCATTGTCATTGATCTTCTTTGTAATCTTGTAAGGACCATACTTTTTTGGCTTGCGGTTGTTGTGCTTTCATGCTGGAATCCTTTCATTCTTCAAGAATTCCATGACTTCATCTCCAACCTCAAATACTTTGTGCTTCCTATGCTTGTCAGCTACTGCCTTGTACTTCTCATTTGCCTTGTGCAACTTTTGCTTGACATCCTCTTGAATCGTTTGCACTTGCTTGGCTAAATCACTAACAACAACACTAAAACCTGGTACCTTTGGCAACTTTATCAAATCCAATGCATGATTAGGAACTTTCATGCATATGATGGAAAATGGTGATCTTCCTGTTGAGTTATGCACGACGTTGTTGTAGGCAAATTTCACTTAAACTATGACTAGGTCCCATTGTCTTGGTTTGTCTTTGTAAACACTGCGAATCAAATTTCTCAAGGTACGATTCACCACCTCTGTCTATCCATCAATTTGGGGATGCGCTATGCTACTTAAATTTAAAGATAAATCGAACACCCTCCACAAAGTAATCCATAAGTGACTCAAGAACCTTGTATCACAATCTGAAGTAATGGTTTTAGGTACTCCATGTAGTCTAACAACCTCCCTAAAAAGCAGTTTGGCTGTGGCTATTGCATCTGCCGTCTTCTTACATGGAACAAAATATGCCATCTTTGAAAACCTGTCAACCACTACAAAAACAGAATCCATACCTCGTTTAGTTCGCTGTAAACCCAACACGAAGTCCATAGACAAATCTTTCCAAATAGCATTGGGAACAGGTAATGTCATGTAGAGACTTGTGTTAGAAGATTACCCTTTAGTTGTTTGACATAAATAACATCTGGTCACAATAATAGAAACATCTCTCCTCACTCTAGGCCAATAATACCTGCCCATAACAGCCCCAATAGTCTTATCTCTACCAAGATGCCCTATTGAACCACCACCATGCAAATCTCGAATGATTTTCTCATGAAGGGATGTACAAGGACTACATATTTGATTTCCTTTCATAAGAAATCCATCATGCACATAAAATCTCCCGGTGATTGTTTAGACATGCATTGTTCCCACACGTGCTTAAAATCATCATCCTTAGCATATAAATTTTTCAAACACTCAAAACCAACAATCTCAACACTAAGAGTTTTGATCAATTCCACACGCCTACTCAAAGCATCCGCCACACGATTATGCTGGCCCGACTTATGCACAGTTTTATATGGGAATTTATCAACAAAAGCAGACCATCTAGCATGCACATCACTTCTCAACTGCCTTTGACTACTCAAATACTTAAGAGCTTGGTGATTCGTGTAAAGAACAAACTCTTTAGCAATCAAGTAATGTTCCCATGTTTTAAGAGCCCTTACAACTGCATAAAATTCCTTATCATAAGTATACCACTTTCTTCTAGCTTCAGATAACTTCTTACTAAAGAATGCAATTGGTCTCTTCTCTTGGGACAACATAACACCTATATCCACTCCACTTGCATCACACTCAACGTCAAACAATTTGTTAAAGCTTGGCAAAGCTAAAACATGAGTGATACATAACTTTTCTTTTATCAAGGTGAAACTCTGCTCTTGTTCTTTATCCCAATGGAACTTCCCTTTCTTTAAACACTCAGTAATTGGAGCTACAATGCTATTAAAGTGTTTAATAAACCGCCTATAAAAAGTTGCTAATCCATGGAAACTCCTCACATCACTGACACTTTTAGGAGTTGCCACTCTTGAATAGCTTTCACTTTCTCCTCATCAACCTTTATTCCCTCTTTACTTACAACAAAGCCCAAGAACAACAAACTTTCACTCATAAAAGTGCATTTTTTCAAATTGGCGTAAAGTTTGTTTTCCCTCAACACATTCAACACCTCTCGAATGTGCTCCGCATGCTCATCAATAGACTTACTATATATCAAAATATCATCAAAATACACCACAACAAATTTACCAATGAAAGGGTGTAGTACTTGATTCATTAGTCTTATAAAAGTGTTTGGTGAATTGGTTAGTCTAAAGGGCATGACTAACCACTCAAACAACCCATTTCTTGTCTTGAAAGCTGTCTTCCATTCATCTCCCGAATGGTTTTTGATTTGATGATAACCACTTTAGATCAATCTTGGTAAAAACCATAGTCCCATCAAGTTGATCAAGCATGTCATTGAGTTTAGGGATTGGAAACTTGTACCCAATAGTAATCTTGTTGATTGCTTTGCTGTCAAGACACATCCTCCAACTCCCATCTTTTTTTGGTGTCAATAATGCTAGCACTGCACATGGACTCATACTAGCCTGAATGTGCCCTTTTCTCAACAATTCTTCTACTTGCTCCCGCAAAATCTCATTCTCCCTAGGACTCATCCTATAGTGCGGTAGGTTAGACAAACTAGCACCAGGAACCAAATCAATGTGGTGTTAAATATCCCTCATAGGAGGTAGCTCATTAGGTAACTCCTCAGGAACCACATTATGAAATTCCTCCAACAATCCTTGCACCTCCATTGAAATTTGATTCATTTTCAGTGGCTCACACTCTCCCCCTTTACAACCAACAGGTGAACCTTTTGGGTATCCTTGCACTCCCTCACAAACTCAGAGTGTATATGTGTAATGGTAAGAAAATTCCTCCCTTCCACTTTAGAAGCTTTGTTTTGATTCTTTTCTATTATAGGTAACAAAGTATAATGGACACCCTCTTTCTCAAACTGATATATGACAAGCATCCACATCAAATTGCCAAGTTCTCCCGAATAAAATATGACAAGCGTCCATATCAACAATATCACAATAAATTTCGTTAGAGTACTTACCAATAGAGAAAAGCACCCTATAGTGTTCATCCACATGTATGCCACCAACTTCTTTGATCCATCTAATCGTGTAAGGGTTTGGATGTTTCTTAGGAGTTAGCTGCAATTTCTCTACCACATCTCTTCTTATTATGTTTTCCTGACTTTCACTATCAATAATTAGCTCAAATATTTTCCCCTTCACTGTACATCTCATGCGAAAAAGCTTATGCCGCTGAGTATTATCTTCATTCTTTTGAGACAACATTAACTTCCTCCCTACACATGTATACTCGGCATGCCCATACTCTCTTTCATCATCCTCCCTATCAAGCCCACAATATACTTCTTCTTCAACAGCATCTTCCTCCTCATTTTCTACAATAATAATAGTCTTTCTTCTTGGACAATCACTGGACCTATGCCCAACCTCATTGCACTTGAAACACTTTAAAACAACAGGCTTTGCATAAAGATTAGTGGATTTTGAAAGATTAGAAGTAGTACCTCGAGTGTTTCCTCCCCTTGTAGCCTTATTAGGGTTGACTACATTAGGTGGATTAGAAGGTTGCACTCCTTGAACCTACTTGCTTCTATCAAAGGTTGCTTGTTTATTGTCGTTCCCACCATACCAACAATAGTTTTCATTGCATGTTTTCTCACTCAACATTAACTTAGCCTTTAAAGCCAAGTTCCTTGCTTTTGCTACACTCATAACCATCTGAACTCCAATTTTATCACGAATAGCAAGCGTCAATCCATTCAAATAACGAGCTGCTTGTTGATTGTCATTTTCTGACAATTGGTTTCTCTCCGCCAATCTCAGAAACTTAGGTATATTCATTCACACTCTTCATTCCCTGTGCACATCTTTGATAGGCTTCAAACATGTATTGTTCATAATTAGGGGATAAACACCTATCTCTTAACAATTGTTTCATTCGTCTCCATGTCTGAACTGGATGTCGGCCTTTCCTCAATTGAGTCTCTCTCAATCGTTCCCACCAAACAGATATGCCTCCCTTTAATTGATAGGCCACTAGCTTGACTTGTCTTTCTTTTGGGATCTCCATGTATTCGAAAAAATGGTTAACCTCAGTGATCCAATCCAAGAATCCCTCAATATCAAGATCTCCACTAAAGGTAGGAATATCAACTTTTAGTTTATACTCATTGTTTCCCCAATGGTTGTGCTACTGCTCATTCCTCCTAACCCCCCTACCACCAGGGTTAGCTATTACATGACCAAGATCATCTTCGTCATCTCTATCCTCCATCATTAGTCTTCTAGGATTAACAGGGATAGGATTAATGGATGATCTTCCCGGGTCAACTCCTCCGGTGTGATTCATTCCATTTTTCTAATTCCTGCTATCATCACCTCGTAATAAAGTACTCAATTGGTTGCTGATATGCTCCAATTGCTGTTGCATATTACGAGTTATTTTTCGTTGTTCTTCGATTGCTTTCCAAATTGCAGGCAACCCTTGATTACCATCGCGAGGTTGGTTGCTGCCGCCTTCAAGATTGGCCATCTGATTGGTTAATTTTACTCCTCTGATACCACTTGACACAGTGTGTAGAGAAAACACACGAAAGAAACTCTTGAAAACAAGCTTCAATGGCCGAAACTTGGCTTTCAAAGAGGCGTTAAACTGAACCTGTTTTGCTAGAAAGAAATCCGAATAGGCTGTTATAATTGAATTGATAAAAGTTGATTTCAGATCCTAGTTTCTAAGAATATATATAGTGTTCGGCTAATCTATCTAATTCTTGTAAATAAAATCCAACTAAAATCCTAATAGAAATAAAACTCTAATAAATATGAAGTAGAATTAAAATCCTAAAAACTTATGAAGTTTCGGCCCTATGGAATCCCCTCCCCCCCCCCCCCCCCCCCCGATTGTTCCCCTACTGTTTGGGCCGTTTTGGAGTGTCTAGTTTAGGTTGAGTTGGCCTTGGGCCTGGTCTTCAAACAGGAATAGTGACCGCATCACATCTTCTAATGTTTCTGAAACCCTAGACCAGAACAACAATACCACACAACTAGAACAACCACGACGCAATGCAACCAAAAGAGAATGATGTCAGATCTGAGTTTATGGAAGGATGCGAGCTCGATGCTTTGCTGTCAGGAACTGTAACATTGACTGAATTGCGCAAGAAGACAGAATCATGATTGAGTCGCACAATCAGAATGGGATCCGCAAAGTGAAGGTCAAATTTGGTGAAGTTCTCATTGGATCTGGTAGATCTAGGGTTGTCGATGCTGGAGATGAGTGTTGAGATGATGGCGAGAGGGCAACAAGCACAGAGCTGTTGAAGAGATGCAATTTGGGTTGCCTCACCTTGTGTTGTGTTGCCGTTGCATTCGTCATCATTTGCAACACATCTTTCTCACTGTCCTTCTCACTACAGCAATTTCCAGAAGTTGGTGTCGTGAGAAGGACAGTGAGAAAGAGGTGTTGCAAGCAGTGACTGATGCGATGCAATTGAAGGCGGTGGAAATGGCAACTGGCGGTGATGGCAGCGGCTATGTAAGAAGTTTGGGTTAGGAACCTAGCTTTGATCCCATGCAAAATAAAATAATGTGGAGGTGTTTTTCATAAATGAGGTGTAGAACGACTTATATACATGCATCTTAATCTAATTTAAGGAAATAGTATTTTCTAAGGATATACACAAAATACAATTAAGTATATATAGTTAGTTAATATAAAAATCATAATCAAATATCATGATCCTCTTAACAATATGGAAAGAGTGATTGTAACTGAGATAAGGATGTTACAATGGATGGGCAACTATGCAGGACAAGACAAAATTAGAAATAAGATCATCCACAATGCAGTTGGAGCAACTCCTACAGAAGACAAGATGCAAGACACAATTTAGACAGTTTGGACATGTCAAAAGAAGACCAATAGGAGCACTTGTGAGGCAAGTGAATAGAATGGGAGAAATTTGTGGCAAAAGAAACAAGAGGATGAACAAAGAAAACTTGATGAAAACCCATAGACATGACATAGGATATAATAACATTATAGAAATATGTCCATGAAGATAGATGATTGGAGAGCCAGAATTGATGTTGCCGACCGATCTAGTGAGATTAAGGCTTGTGATGATGACTGTGAGGAGATTCCTTTTATTGAAGAGTGTGTGCCTGTTTACTTAAACTTGTTTAGACTATGGTGCATCCACTTATAAATTTGTGTTTTTTACCTGTTATTATCTTATTATTGACGTTGCTATTGAATTTTGCAGCATTTTTGAAATTTTGTTCATATTTTCATCTGTACACAACTGCAGATTTACACTTTGGGCTTGTGCTTTATTTTCTTCCCCTCTTATTGAAATCATTTTTTTTTTTTACTTTCTATAGTGTGCCTTTGCTGTTCTCATTATTTTCCCCATTGCTAAAGTCATTATTTTTTATTGCTAATCCCTTTCATCCAATTTTAAGTTCTTTTTTTCCTATAAAGTTGAGTACTTGATTTTTGTCCTCCATTACTCCATATTACAAATTAGTTTCTAGAAACTCATTCAAGGATGTGCTGGTAGCAGGACACTTAAAGCTCCTAGTTCTCGCATTGTAATTATTGAGGGAATCTATGCTTTGAGCGATAAATTGCGGCCTTTATTGGATCTTCGAGTATCGGTTAGAGGTGGAGTTCACTTTGACCTTGTTAAACGGGTGTTGCGGGACATACAACGTGCTGGCCAAGAACCAGAAGAAATAATCCACCAGATATCTGAAACGGTTTTTTACTATTAACCTCACTGTAATCTGTTTATGAAACTTGATGGACCTCTCTATAAATTTTCAGCTTCATTGTTGTGCAGGTATATCCAATGTACAAGGCTTTTATTGAACCAGATCTCCAGACAGCACATATAAAAATCATTAACAAGTTCAACCCATTCACAGGATTCCAGTCTCCTGCTTACGTTTTAAAGGTATGATCTCCTTATTTCTGTGATGCTGTACCATAAAATCTTCTTCTACACATGCATTCATATAAACAAATGTTTTCCTGTTTTTGGTTTTTTTTGGTTAATGACTTAAGCTGGTAAGTTTCCTCAGCATTGTGTCAACTCTGTTGTAACTCTATGCTGTCTAATAATTTTAGTCATCAAAGAAAGTGACTGTGGATCAAATCAAGGCTGTCATGTTGGAAGAGCATATGGAAACCGTGGAACAGACTTATGACATATATCTTCTACCTCCTGGTGAAGATCCAGAATCTTGCCAGTCATATTTGAGGATGCGGAACAAAGATGGAAAATACAGTCTCATGTTTGAGGTTTGTTTCTTGGTTATTGCAATTGGCACATTAGGAATCCATGACTAATAAATTCTTGGCAGTTTAGATTCCTTTTGGTGTTACACCTTCACTTTTCATCTTACACTCTCACTGATTCAAGCAGCCAGCCTTTTTTCTATATATCATACGTGGTTTCTACTTTTATGCTAGTGTTTGCAGGTATTTTATCTGTATTTGTTACTACATGTATATATCTTGCCTGCAGTTACTGGAGAGATACCGTGCACCGAATTTTTGTTTGTAAAGCAACATTTTCTATTCACAGAATTGAAGAAGTTAAATTTTTTTAAATGTACAATCTTGTCTAAGATACAGTTATGTGGCCTGGGAGGATTCTGCATGGCACATTGAATATCTTGATATATTCTGTTGACTGCTAAGTGTATAATTTTGTTTTTCTGTTACTCTTGTTAGTTTGCCAGTACTCCAGTTCCACGTGAAGACTGTCTTTCTTTGTCCAGTTGTGTTGCATTAGTTCCCTATTTTGTGTTTAATGGAAAATCTGTGGTTTTGATGACCACATGATATAATTGCAGTGTCATTGATTTATGTGTTTGTGGCTAAATGATGTTATAATCTGGTTTTAATTGTTTAAAGATTAGGATTAGCTCATCCGATATCTTATTTTGTCATTGCTATCAAGCCTTTTTGGCTCTTTGAAAGTGCTGCAAACTTACCTCCTTGATTGCCAAGCCATCATTCTAAAAATGAAAAGACCTGCATTGTTTTGTCTGATCAATCTGGTTACACTTTGAATTTCAGGAATGGGTTACTGATTTACCATTCGTCATATCACCTAGAATAACTTTTGAAGTAAGTGTGCGGCTTCTTGGTGGCCTTATGGCCTTGGGATATACTATTGCAGCCCTCCTAAGAAGAAGTAGCCATGCATTCTCTGATGAAAGGGTTTGTGTGAAAATTGATTGGCTAGAACAACTGAATCGCCATTATGTTCAGGTAAGATTTTTCTTCATCTTCTTGCTAAAAGATGGGACTGCACCAGGATTTGCTTGATCAGCCTTCTTGGTCTTCCAGTATGCTAATGCAATCTAATAGGATCATTATTGAAAAAACAGGCATGTCAAGCCACATGTAGTTCATGGATCTTTCTTGCACTGTTGTGCATTGTTGAGGAATTCAATTTTACTTCAAACTGTTAAAAGCTTGAAATCACTCCATTACTAGCATGGGAGTTGCATGCCTCATGTTTCCCCATTTTTGTCTATCAATGTACTCTGGTGATGAATTAAATGGTAAAGCATATTCATGCTAGTAAAATTGATAATGTTGGTCACTTAACTATCTTACTCACTATTGCAGATAAGTCTTTATATTTTCTGTCAGCTATCATATCTAGATGCACACATGTACTCTCGAAAGCAGTATTCTTGTTGAAGGTGACAACTATGTTGGCACTGAGTTGCTCAATAAACTTAATGGCACTATTGAGAATTTAAAAATCTGAGAAGAAAGAAAGTTATTTTACGGTGTTCCTTTATCCAAAAATGCATAGATTCTATAAGATAGCTTTGTAAAAGCCTGACAGGTCCTGTATTTATATTTCATGGGAATCCGATACACCAACTTCAACAGAGCACACAAGGACACTTTCCTAAATTTATGGATGCCTAAGACAGCAATCTCAATTGCAGAGTGAATTTTTTTTTTTTTCTTCTTTTCCTTTATCTTGTTGTAAACTCTCCTATTTGTCTTGTTACCTAACATGTGGATTATTCTGAAACTTCCTACTAAAATGGTTACTTCTAAATAAAGGTGCAAGGAAGAGATCGCCTAATTGTAAAGCATGTAGCAGAGCAGTTGGGGTTGGAAGGTTCATATGTTCCTCGCACTTATATAGAACAAATACAGCTGGAAAAACTTGTAAAGGAGGTTATGGTATGACTGCTTTGGGATGTTGTGTTGCTTTATCCTGCACTCTTTTCCTGATCAAATCATTTTTCAGGCAGTACCAGATGACTTGAAGACAAAGCTCAGCATAGATGAGGATCTGGCAGCAAGCCCCAAAGAAGCATTTTCTCGAGCATTTTCTGAGAGGATGGCCATGAGAAATAAGCTTCTCAAAACGTGTGTTTTTTTACCCTTATCGATAATTTTGGTGTACATTTTGTACTAATGTTTGTCATTACATATTTGGTGTGGTTTTAAGGCATAGTTCATTTTGGTCATTAGTGTTGAGAATCCAGTTAGTATTGTACATAATAGAGCTATTTGCTTGTATGTTGTAGATAGCTTGTGTGCTGTACATACTTGTACCTAGCAGGTATATACCTGAACCTAACTGAATACAGTTGAGAGATCTGAGTTTTTCCCTAGATTCACTCTCTCTTTTCTCTCTCTACCTCTTCTATCTCTGTTTCATGGTATCAGAGCTGTAGAGAATTGAATTGGAGTAGATTCTCTGAATCAATCAACTTCTTAGACTCAGATCTTGAATGCAATTCAAATTCTTAATCGCAATTCCAGATCTTTTATCCTGATTGCAACATCCAGTAGATTGCACATCAGGTACTGGTCAGAACATCATCGTGTTCACTAGATCATGAGGTTCTTCTGTGATCTGAAGACGGAACCTGCTGCAATCTAATCTAAGGTTTGATCTGGTTCTGTAAGGTTTGGACTGGAGGTTTCAACTGGTGTTGGATTATATTTACTCAAACAAATGGTTCTGTCCTTATCTTCTTTAGATTCTTTGGAACGTGAATCTTGTCAATTGGGGAAGCATGTCCATTCTCCTTTTCCTAGACATGTTACTAAACGAGCAGATGCTCCTTTTTCTCTTGTACATCCTGATCTCTGGGCTCCAATTAGAGTTAAATCTAAACCAGATTTTTCCTATTTTGTAACTTTCACTAATGATTACTCTTGATGTACTTGGCTCTACTTAATCAAGGATTGAACATTATTATTGTCATTGTTCACTCTATTCTGTAATGATATTACCACTCAATTTGGTTGTTTTGTTCATATTCTACGTAGTGATTATGCTAAGGAGTACTGTTCTACAGCTTTTCAGTCTTTCTTATCTTCTCGTGGAATTGTTCATCAAACCTCATGCTCATATGCTCCACAACAAAATGGAGTGGTGGAGCATAAAATTCGCCATCTGGTTGAGACGGCTTATACTCTTTTAGTATATATGCATGTTCCAATTCTTTTCTGGGATGCTGCATTTTAACTTCCTGTTATTTGATTAATCAGATGCCCTCTATTGTTCTTCAGGGTGCTATTCCTCATGCACTTCTTTTTCCTCAGGAACCCTTATATCCTCTTCCACTTCAGGTTTTTGATTCCACTTGTTTTGTGGATCTCCTTGCATCTGGACAAGATAAATTATCACCTCGATCTGTTAAGTGTCTTGGGTACTCGTGTCTAAGGGATATAAATGTTTCTCTCTCGCCCTTGATCATTATATTATCTCCTCTGATGTGACTTTCTTTGAGTCTCTTTCTTTGTGTCTTCTCTTGCTTCTTCCTTCTCTCTTGATGAGGTACTTCCTGTTCCCATACCTTTGACACTGACTCCTATTTCTCCTTGTCCCCTCTTGACTTATCAGTGTTGACATCGCCCTACATCAGCTTCTTTACCTCCAGATCCAGCTCCTGTTGTTATTCCTTCAGCATCAGCTCCTCCTTCTACTGGTCCCTCTTTTATTTCTATTTGTATACCTTCAGTTCCAGCTTCTTTTTCTCCAGCTCCAACTTCTATCAATGATGTTGTTCCTTCAGATGGTGCCATTTTTCCATCAGACTCCAGAACTGTACAACATCTTCTTCGTTGAGGTACTTGTTCTATTCAAAATCCTTATACCATTTACACTTATTTGAGCTATCATCCTTTATCCACTATTCACTGTGCCTTTTTTTTTTCTGCACTTTCTTCTATTTCTATTCCTAAAACACATGTTGAGGCTCTTGCTCATCCTGGCTTGTCCCATGCTATGGATGAGGAGATGTTAGCTTTGCTTGCTAATGAAATTTGGGATTAGTTCCACTTCCTCCATGAAAACCCTTAATTGGTTGTCTCTAGATTTTTATTGTTGAAGTTGGTCCTGATGGATCTGTTGATCGCTTAAAAGTTTGATTTGTTGCCAAGGGTTATGCACAGATCTTTGGTCTAGAATCTAGATTATGGTGATATGTTCTCTCTAGTTACCTCTTTATCAACCTGATATTAAGAATTTCTTTCTTCGTGGTGACCTTAATGAAGAAGTTTATATGGCGCTCTAGGGTTTGTTTCTCATGGTGAGTCTCACCTTGTTTGTCGCCTCAAAAAGTCTTTCTATGGGTTGAAGCAATCTCTCTGGTGCTGGTTTGGTCGCTTTAGCTTTGTAGTTTAGTCTTTTGGTTGACTAGGAGTGAAGCTAATCATTCTGTTTTCAATCGCCATGCTCCTAGTGGTGTTGTCTATTTGGTGGTCTATGTGGATGATATTGTCAATATTAGCGACGATGAGAAGGGAATTTCTTACGTTCATCTTCATTGCCAGTTTCAAACTAAAGATCTTGGTTGGTTGCCGTATTTCTTGGGTATTGAAGTTGCCCAATCTAAGCATGGTATTTGTATATCCCGACAGAAGTATGCTCTTGATATCTTAGAGATAGGTATGATGGGTTCTGGACCTATTGGTACACCTATGGATCCAAATACAAAGCTGGTCCTTGGTCAGAGGGAGCCTATTGTTGATCTAGGAGGTATAGGAGATTGGTTGTGAAGCTGAATTATCTTACAGTCACTAGATCTAACCTTGCTTTTGCTGTTAGTGTGTTTAGCCAGTTTTTGGACTCACCTTGTGAGTCATTGCCATGCTTTGGTGTGCATCTTGCAGCATATGAAGAGCTCACCTGGTAGAGGTTTGTTATTTCTGGATAATGGTTATAAACAAGTTAGAGGTTACGCTAATTGGGCTGGTTGTCCTTTTGACAAACACTCTACTTCAGGTTATTGGATAATGATCGGAGGCAATTTGATTTCTTGGAAGAGTAAGAAATAGCCTGTTGTGGCTAGATCTAATTATGAGATAGAATATCTGGTTAGGGCACTAGTTATGTGTGAGCTGGTTTGGATGCCTGAAGGAGTTGTAGTTTGGAGATTCAGGGTCTATGCAACTCATGTGTGACAGTCAGGTTGCTCTTCATATTGCCTCTAATCTAGTTTTTCTTGAGAGGACCAAACATATTGAAATTGATTGCTGGCTGACCAGTTCACTAAACCACTTTGAGGTCCGAGGATTATCTACATTTGTTTCTAGCTAGGAACATATGACATGTATGCACCTGCTTGGGTGGGGGGGAGTGTTGAGAATGTAGTTAGTATTGTACAAAATAGAGCTAGTTAGCATGTATGTTGTATATACCTGAACCTAACTGAATACAGTTGAGAGATTTGAGTTTTTCTCTTCATTCACTCTCTCTCTGTTTCAATTAGTTAACAATTTTTTGATCTGAGACTTATATGTATGTTACTGATGGCTCATTGTTGTTGGCGGCACCCCCTTATTTAGCTAATTGAAGATGTCTGTTTGTGTTCTCGTGTTATGCCCTGTCAAGAGTAATTTATGTAGTTGAAGCATAGGCTCGTAAATCTCTCCTCTCCTGGTGGTTAATTTCCTAGTGGTATTAATCATTAATAATTTCACTTGATTTACTTACTAGAGTCTCCATGAGGCTTTTTTGCTGCTTTCCTTGTTGGTTGTCAAATTTTTTATGCAAGTTCTAGTCACTTGTTTTAATCTCTGATCCATCTATCCCTTGTATAATATGCTAGCTGAGCTGCTTAAGTGTGCACTTTAAACTTTGGTTCTATATTTTGTAACATCCTGCATCAAGCGATAGGAAAGACCAGAACAACTTACCCTGATGGGCCTACGCGAACTTTGCATGGGTCACCCATCCTTAAGGTTCCCTAGCTCAAGCACGTTTAACCTCAGGATTTCTTTGCCTACATTCAGCTCAAAAGGTATCTAGCTAGTGTTGTTTCATTCCTTACTTATTCTCGATATATACTACCCTTCTTTGGGCTTTTGGGGTATTACATATTTTTCCTACAATCACCGTCCATCTAGGATGTTCATAGTCTTTTGTTGATGGTCGTATCAATGTGTATGGGTGACTGAGTAACTAAATAAATAGGTCAGAGGCTCTAGAGAACTTGAGGACTAGATGACCATTGGAGTAGCTTGACCGTAGAGGAAAGCAGCGGGATGGTCGATGTCTTGTCCTTGAATTGGAGGAAACCCTCCAGTTTGTGAGGGATGATAATAAAATTCAACTAGGACAGGTCTTATCAAGGATAAGAAAAAGTCAATGAGGGATTGATTCCTGATAAAAGAGAGGGCCTCTGCCATTCCAAGGATAAAGCATATCCTTGTATCCTCTTTGACATAGCAAGTAGTGGGTTTGGAAAATGGCAGTCATCCTCTCCTAGTCAACCTGGCTGACAACAATGGAAAAACCCCCATGATAAGATACAAAGCCACTTGTCCCAGAATTCTTGTAATACTTACCGTGTAGATTTAGCATATGTAGGCTTTGGTTAATGTGTAGATTAAGCAGTTGTTATGCCACAACCTTGTTAAACATCGCAAGCTTTTAGGTCGTACACATTGCTGTATGATGGATATGACTATCTTTTCTTGTTGCTTTTATATACCAAAAGCTCACTCTCAGTTACTAGTCGAAGCTTGTTTATCTAGCCAAAAAAAGAAAAGAAAAAACTAGTTGAAGTTTTTCTTCTTTTTTTTTTTTTTGGATGGAAAGGCAGAGATTTATTTATAAGAAGAAAAGCTACAAGAAAACATAAAATACAGATCCCCAGAACAGAACATCCCCAAAAGATAGAAAAATACAATCATACCAGATGAGTGTTCAGGGAATGAATAGAAGAAAAATGAATAATCTAACAGAAAGTATGGGAAACCGTCAACACCAATGCTTTACGGGGGCTAAAGAAAAGAACAACTGAGAGCCAGCATAAGGAAAAGATGAGTCTAATCCCTTGATCCATTCCACACGATTTCCAGGTGGAAGAAATCCAAACCAGAATTATCAGCTCCTTCAAAAACGATGCAATTTCTTTCTAACCAAATTGTGCATAGACCCCTATAAAAGATCATAAACCAGAACCTGGTTTGAGATTTGGCCATAGCAAAGAGAGGCCACTGTTCAAATAAGGCCCAATAATGAGAAGGAACATACCCAGGAAAACCCCACCAGCGAAATATTTATCTTTTAGATTCATAAGCCTCAGTAATATATCCAAGACCTTCATCATAGATTATCAATGTAAGATTGTCATGACAAACTTCCTATAGGCCCTGGCATTCTTATCAGTCATAGATTTCATCTCTATATAATTCTAACTTAGGAGGGCAAGCCCTAAGTTGCTTCCTATGCATAGCAACAGTAAAGTTGGTTCTCTATGATTGCAAGGTCATAGGTTCAAGTAGTGGAAGCAGTCTATTTGCAAAGCAAGGCTAAGGCAGTGTACAAAAACAACACTCACTCTCCTAACCCCCATCTGCATGATAGAGGTATTGGGTTAGTTTTGATATCACGTGTTGCACCATGGCTGCTAACCCAAAAGTGCTAGTTGAAGTTAACTCTTTAGAAGCAAGTAGTATATCTAATATTCTTTTAGTACATCAGGGATATGGGATTGGCTTTTTGACATTTCCCATTATTGTCTAATAAGGATGTCATTCTGTTAACAAGTAGCTAGAGGTGTCTTTTTTATAGGCTTAACATGTGGAGGTCCATTCTAATGTAAAGCAGATATCACCACTTGTATTATACACGTATAAATATGCATCCAATGTAGCATGTTCGCATTTTTTAAGTCTATTGACATCTTGAAAATAAGATCTTAGTCACCAAGCTAGTATAATCTCTCATTATTCCCTTTTCCGTACTCCTAATTACGGTTAAGTATAACAAGCAAACAACTTGCAGCAATTTTTTAAGTCGATTTTTTCTTTTCCAGAAAAAGAAAACAAGCTATCTTGTGTCCTGTATGATATGTTTCCTGGCTAGGAAAGTGATTTTGAGCCATGGTTGGATAATTTTGGAAGTTGGTAAGAATGTTTTTAGTGTTTTTAAAACTACATCATCATCACAAGCCTTAATCCACTAGGCGGAGCTACATGAATTTTAGGTCTGCAATCTAACTTTTAAGATTGCATATCTTCATCATCTGAACTTAAGTAGTTATGTTTTGAGGACTTGTCTATCCTCGAAGAAAAAATGTTTTCAAGACCTATCTATTGATTAGGCAGGCAGAATAATTATTGCAAGTCAAGGTTATAACCTTTTTGAGAGACATGCACCACTTAAATGACTGAACCAAGTATAATGGTACATAATCTGTACTGTACTACAATTTTGTGGATGTCAGGGGCTTATATGTCATGCACCGTTCTTTTCTCTCAACATTTGATGCTTCCTCTCATATTACCTGTTTCCCTCATCACTTTGATAATGTAATATGTTCTGTTTTAACAGTGGCTTGTCACATTCGTATTCAACGCAAACTGACAATCTGTCCAAGCTAATTGGGCTTTCTGTCAGTAACCGAAGGTCTGATGACAGGACAATGGAATCACCATCAACATTAGCAAATCAGGTACTTAGTGATTTTATGCATTCCCTTGAATTTCTCTACTTTTTGACTTTGTTATTCTTTTGGTATAGAGTAACTGGAAAGCTTTATAATCAGGCGTCTTTTCTTTGTGTGTGTGTGTGTGTATGTAATTCCCTTTTGTTTCCAAACGGAGGTATTTCACAGTTGTCAGAACAAATATCCATGCTGAATGACCGGATGGACGAGTTTACATGTCGGATTGAAGAGCTGAACTCCAAGTTAACCAGCAAGAGAGTTTCGTCCAGCCCTGAAGCCTGCAATGGTTCTGCTCCCACTTCTTATTTCATTGCTGGCTTAGGCAATGGTTTCTTGACTGGACCAATGATGCCTAACTCTTCATCTTCCTCCCAATTGGCAAAGGAGTCTGCATTGATGGAAGAGGTAACAAACAATCTTATTCTTTTGGTATAGATATAGGCTTGAAAATCAACCATTCGCATTGATTGTGATCTATTTCCTTCTCTCATTTGGTCTATCAGTCAACTATTTCCTGGTTCTGACTCATGCTTTTCCCTAGAAAAAGCTTGACCCACTCAACATACATTCTCTGTGGGACCTTAAACCATATTAAACATACCAACCACACGTCAAGCTAATCTAACTACTTTAGACAAGAGCCTATAGTTGTAGGTGTCACTATTTCCATTGTTTCATAGTGTTCCTTGTAATACGCACTTTTGAGGTTGGTAGCTAAATGTCTAGCCTATACATGCTCTCAAACTTACTTTACTTTTAACTACAGTAAGCTACAACACGCTTTGATAACAAAATGTCCAAGTTACACTTGCTTCTATAATATAAGATGATTGGACATGAAGATAAGTATTTAAGTCTTACTACATGTGAATATGAGGTCCCTACAACAACCGCCAAGTCTTCCCTCTATCATTACCTCTCCCTTAGGCTGAAATGTTATAGGGCACAAAGGCATGAGTCTAACTACTCTATAAGGGCATATGTGGCATGCACGTCACATAACCAATGCTCAAGCATACACAAACATGATGGCAACATCTTTCCAACACATCTTCCCTAATAACATACACAATTTATGCACTAAATTGCATCATATAAACTTTGAACTGATGGGTTCTTTCTTTTATCTGGCTTCAACAACTATATCATGATTACAGGGTAATAGCTTTATCTTGTTGATTATTTAACAGTTTGCTGAGGATATGCCACCTGTGAGCTGCCTCACGATGGTTGACTTGATTGTTGCGCATTCTACTTGTGACCACTGTGCGTTCTTTCTTTGTGCTGAACAGATCTCAACTGTCGCTCGTGGACAACGTCAAATCATGCATCAGCTCGACAGTCTCAGCAATCTTCTCCGGGACACCTTCACAGAGAGGTCAGGTGAAGCCAGAACGGAGAGGAAAAGCTTAATTGACGACATCCAATCCATTAAGGTTCCCCTGATTCTGTCGTTGGCAATTGGTGGCTTGGGAGTCCTCTTGTTAAAGAGGTTTCTTCCCCGGAGCTAGTTATTAGTAGCAATTCAATTTGAACGAATCGGGTTTTATACATGTTCAACTTTTGGAAACAGTCTCTTACAATGCTACCCTTCTAATGGGAAACAAAAAAAGAAAAAAGAAAAAACTGCTTAAAGCCATAGAGGCATATAAATGTTCTCAAGGCTCTTTTGAGGTTTTGTTACAGAAGGGTGTGGATTGGCAAATTTTGTAGCTTGTAGGGCCGGTACAACTTCTTTTAGAACTGTTTCTCCTATCCCTTCTTTTAAAGATCAATCAAATGCAAGTATAGGAGTAAATTCTGAATCTCTTATTTTATTTTTCCTACCCTCCCGCAGGCACAGACTTTCTTAACTTTTGCCTTCTGATTCCATCGGAACAGCAAGTTAAGATGCTTGTTGCTGAGATTGTATTGATCATCCATCATCCATCATTTAGTGCAGAATGGAATCAACTCAACACCATGAATGGCCTCTGAAGATCGGGCTTCTGTACAAAGATTCTGAACAGCAAAACTGCTATGTCTACCCGCGTGGCTGAGTTGTTATCAAGCAGAGTTGAGAGTTACAAGTGGAAGCTGTAAAGACGCATTATGTTGATGATGATGTTGAGGGGAAGGTGCCACTCGAATGAGGGGTGTTGTGTTGGGTTGGCGAGGTGGGTAGAGATGGGAATGGGTGTCTAATTGAACTCACCTAGGTGGGGGGTTGGGGTTGGGTTGGTTGGTTGCGAATGGTAGTAGACATGGTTGGGTTGGGGAGGTGGGTAGAGATGGCAAGGGGTGTCTCATTGAACCTGCCCAGATGATGGGGGTTTGGGATGGCAGTAGAGATGGTTGGGTTGGCGAGATGGGTAGAGATGGGAAGGGGTCCCTAATTGAACCTACCCAAATGGGGGTTAGGGTTTGGATGAATTTTTTTATTTTATTTTAAAGTAGCCTGCACATTGACCGTAAATTTTATTGATTCGCACCTTAAATTTAATTTTAAATTTTATTTTAACTATATCTTCTATTATTTAACTTTTGTCTAAATATAAACTTAAATGTCACAAATTAAATAATGGAAGTACAAATCAATGGATGAGAGAAGAAAAAGGAAAAAGATTGGAGAACTCGTTAAATTTTAAATGATTGGGGTCAAATGATCATCCTAAACATGACAAAAAGTGTCAAATTTAAATGCTTGAATGGGTTTCGTTCAAATTAATTCGTAAGATTTTGCACAATAAATTCTTTAATAGTTATTAATTAGACTTGGATGTAGAAATAAAACTATTAGTTTCGTTTTCGATTTTCAGTTGTTGCAGTTGTTGGTTTCCAAAGTTCTGGAAAAGCAAATAAATTTGAAAATATTGCTCGATAAATAGTTATCGTTTTTGAGAAAGATGATCACGCATTTGAAAAAAGTGAAATAACGGGTTGTTTGATATTGAAAAATAATCTAATTTATTTTTAAATAAAATGAAAATTTGAAAAACTTGTTCAAATATAAAAAAAATTCAAAATTAAACTAAACTTGAAAATATGTCCTAATTTTTTAAATTAATAATTAATTTTTAATATTTTTGACATTTAAATTCATTTTTTTTAAAGTTTTTATGAAAGACAAAAATTAGAAATTTTACAAAAAATTAAAGATAGAAACCTGAAAGAAAAAAGTTGATTTTTTTTATTGGTTTTAATTTATTTTATCATTTTCAATCATCAATATATTCAATTATTTTTATAAAATTATATTATTGTATAATTATGTTAAAGATTAATATATTAATACATCATATAAATAAAACAATGCATTATCAAATAATGTATGAACACAACCTTATATGATTTATAAGTTATTTTAAAAGTAATAAATGGAATTTTATACTATAGTCAAATAAATTAATTACTAATTATCATTAACATATGGAAAAATATTAAAATATAAATACAAATCTTTTAAAACTAACATTGTGAACGAACACAATAATACTATTCCTACCAATAATATAAATCTAATAATATATAGATATTATGTGAAAAACTGTTTACAATTTTTAAAATTAAAAAATGAATTGAGAATTCAATTTTCATAAATAAAGAAGAAACAACATTTGTAGTTATTTCCTCCGACTATGTTTGAATAAGTATAAATAAACTTCAAAGTTCTAACCATAAAAATAATATTCTTACCAAATTATAGTTGAACATCTGTTGCATTAGCTTAATCAATTAAATAAGGTGTTTATTACCAATAACTTATAAATAAGAGTGTGTTAGTGTAATTTCTCAAACTTAAAAATGCTATTTCCTGCATTAATATAAAAAACTAGGCTAGTTTATGTGATTTAGAAAATAAAACCTGAAAAAACTATCCATACAAAACATTTATTGTAGAACTGCATCCACATATATCTATCTATATGTATGTATATATGGCAGTGGATGAATGAGGAGTTATATCCAGGCATTGTATCGATTAATAATATTCTTACCAAATTATAGTTGAACATTTGTGACTTTGGCTCAATCAACTAAATGAGGAGTTCATTATCAAGAACTTATAAATAAGAGCGCGTTAGTATAATTTCTCAAACTTAAAAAGGCTATTTATTGTATTAACAAGATAAATTGGGCTAATTTGTGTGATTTATGAAATAAAATCTAAAAAGACTGTGCAAACAAAACATTTGTCGTAGAATTGCTTCAACATATGTCTATATGTATATATGTATGCATATATGACAGTGGATGAAGGGGTTGTGTCCAACCATTGTATCGATTAATAATATTCTTGCTAAATTATAGTTGAACACGTGTGACTTTGGTTCAATCAACTAAATGAAGAGTTTATTATCAAAAACTCATAAATAAGATAACATTAGTGTAATTTCTCAAACTTAAAAGACTATTTCCTATATTAACAAAAAAAGCTGGCCTGGTTTGTGTGATTTAGGAAATAAAATTGCATTGACATGTGACCATATGTATTATATATGTATGCATACATGGCAATGGATGAAAGGGGTTGTGTCTTGGTATTGTATCGATTACTAATATTCTTATCAAATTATAGTTGAACATCCATAGCTTTGTTCAATCAACTAATAGAGGAGTTAATTACCAATAATTCATAAATAAGAGTATGTTAGTGTAATTTCTCAAACTTTAAAGGTTATTTTTTGTATTAACAAAAAAATTGGATTGATTTGTATGATTTAGGAAATAAAACCTCAAAAAATATGCATGCAAAACATTTTGTCGTAGAACTGCATTGACATGTGTTTATATGTATATATTAGAGGTGTCAACAGTTCGGATTGGTCCGATTCTATAAAAATCTAGTAACCGAACCATTTTTAATGGTTTCAAAAAATAAGAACTGTAACCGAACAATTACACATATAAAACCAAACCATGACCAATCCATCACACCGAACCGGTTTCGGTTATATCCAATTAACATTTAGCTTCTAAACATTTTCGCAAATATATGAAATTATAAACAAAATTGTTAATTAAAATAAACCCATAACTTCATTAATGCTTTAAGTCTTGAAATAAAAGTAGAACAAAATAATTCATAGACTATCTTGTCAAATGAGATTACATCGACCATTTAGTATAGTAATAGAGCATAGAAGTCTAGAAATAAAAGAGTTCATGAATCTCGATAGTTTACCAAGAAGTGATACTATTTATGCGTATGTATATATATATACCAAAAAAATTATAATATATATAAGTATAATATCAGTTTTGGTTCGGTTCGAACTACGGTTTGGAAAAAAAAATTAGTAACCAAACCAAATATATCGATTCTTAATTTTTTAGAACCAAAACCTAACCTTTGAACTATAGAACCAATCCAAAAGGCACAATTAGGTTTGGTTCTTCGATTTTTAGATTTTTTTGACACCCCTAATATATATGTATGTATATATGACAGTGGATGAGGGAAGTTGTGTCTAGACATTGTATTGATTAACAATATTTTCACCAAATTATAGTTGAACATTCGTAACTTTGACTCAATCAACTAAATGAAGAATGCTTTTAGTAAGAATTCATAAATAAGAATTTGTTAGTGTAATTTCTCAAACTTAAAAGGTTATTTTTTGTGTTAACAAAAAAACCTGAGTTGGTTTGTGTGATTGAGGAAATAAAACCCGAAAAGGTTTTGTATGCAAAACATTTTGTTATAAAACTGCATTGACATGTGTCTATATGTACATATGATAGTGGATGAAGGAGATGGTCTTCAAGTATTATATCAATTAGTAATATTCTTACTAAATTATATCTGAACATCCGTGGTTTTAGTTCAATCAATTAAATAAAAAATTTATTATCAAGAACTCATAAATAAGAGTGCGTTAGTTTGTGTGATTTAGGAAATGAAACTTGAAAAGACTTGTGATTTAGGAAATGAAACTTGAAAAGACTTTACATACAGAATGTTGTCGTAAAATTACATTGATATGTGTCAATATATATGTACGTATGTATATATGGCAATGGATGAATGAGACTATGTCTAGACATTATATCGATTAATAATCTTTTTACCAAATTGTAGTTAAACATCTATGACATTGACTTAACTAACTAAATGAGTAGTTTTTCATAAAAACTCATAAATAAGTGCACATTAGTATAATTTCTGAAACTTAAAAAGGCTATATCCTATATTAACAGGAAAAACTAGGCTCATTAGTGTGATTTAGAAAATAAAACTCAAAAAGGTTGTGCATGGAGAACATTTGTCGTAGAACAGCATCGACATCTGTCTATATGTATATATGTATGTATATATATATATATATATATGGCAGTGATAAAGGGGGCTGTGTCCCGACATTGTATCGATTGAGATATCAAACACCTCTCTGCATCGGAAGTGTGATCGTGCTTACTGACTGGTACTGAATCGAAGGATGTGATTTTCTCTTCGTCTTCGAATACCGGGTATGTTTTCCTTTCGATCGTCGTTCTGTTTCTTGAATTCATGTTCGGGTTTTCATTTTCATTTTATTCTGATTCTCAGTCCGTATGTTAGGTTTGCTTGTTATCTGATTCTACTGCTTGCGTCTTTGATCTCTTTTAACACTGAGTTCACTGGCATTTGGGTTTTGCATTGTTTGATCGGCGTTAATTGAATGAGAGCGGAAATTTTGAGTTAACCTTATTCTTGTTTGCTGATTGATGAAAATGAGTCAAATGAATGATTTACATACATTGTTACGAGCCGTTCATGCTGATCGAACAATGAAAATGTGGCCAGAATTTGAGAAATTTTTGTGTTAGGCTCGGTAGAATTAAGGTTTCTTTCTTTCTTTTGTGCTGTCTTGAGGTTCGTCATTGATGAGAAAATTTTATAATACCCGAATTTTTCTCAGCTTCTAAGCTAGAGTTTAGCCTCGGACTTCGATTATAAATCAACTTGTATGCATCATTTGTGTTAATCTATGTAAAGTTGAAAAATTGACTAGAACTAGGAAGGGCTTTCTTGTTAGGTTTAAGTGGGATTGAGGGTTTTCTGCTTTCTGTTTTCCTTTTGGCTGTCTGAAATTCCTGCTATCTCTGTAACCTAACAAAGGTTTAGGAGAGGTAATGCATGGGTTTGCTGCAAATTTCATTTGTTACCATGACATTTGAAGGATCATGAGCTTGCTCTGTGTCTATTTTCTATTAATTTAATATCTATTTATCATTTAATATTTTTCTATTTCATTCATTTCTACTCTTTTTTTTTTGCTTGGGAACATTTATACTGCTTAATTTCACAGTTGGTAGTAACTCATAGTGTTCAATAAGTTCCAGCTTGCCATCTTTCTATGCAATTTGAGGATTTAGTACAAGCTTGTGCTTTAGTTCAAATTTGGAAGCTTCTCGATTCTTGTATTAAGTTTACTTGATTTAGTTTGTTGGGTTTATTTGATTTCCTTTTGTGTGCTTAGTTAGAGTAAGACCTAACTTAGGTTGTTTTGCTTGGGGAATGCCCTAGCTTAGGTCACCTGACCTAGTTTTTGTATACTATGAAGCACAAACAAAAACACAAGGACACACCATTTTTCAAAAAAGTAGGACGTGATACGGTTGAGATACATTAATGATGATGTTGGAAAATCACACTACAATGCCTGGATTGACGGCGAACGTTTTGAAGGCCGGGCTAGTCTAATCCTTGGGTTTGACCTGCAAAACAACAGTTATGGCTTCTCTGGGCTGTCTTTGAAGGGCACTTGGATGATCAAGTCAATAAAGGATGGAAGGAAATGAATTGACAAAAAGGAAAGTAAAAGGTGAAAAATATGAGAGCATTTGTGGTAGAGATATTGAGGTTCCAAGTTAAACTTGGAAGCAATGGGTCTCCAAGGTCATGTTCTTCTGTTTTGAATATTCAATGCAATCAAGCTTTTGGTAAAATTTTAGTGTGGCATCAATCTTTCCTGGCTACATTGTTTGGGGGTGATGATTTCTTGATGCATCTCTAGTGATTCTGTCGTTGTGGGGTTTTGATTTCAGTTTCTCATTCCCTGTCTAGTTTAGGTTTTTTTGGGGTCACTCATATTATGTAGGGTTGTTGTATCACTGCTTCTAGCGGCCTTGCTTTTATGCATTAATATAATATAATCTAGCCTTCTTAAAAAAATGCATTTCAATTTCATAGACCAAAATTCCAAATGAATAGCTCTAATCTTAAATATATATCAAGAAACAAGAAACTAGAATATAATATATCAACACTCAGCAAACAACAATAATAATATAATAACATATATCAAAATACCAAAACAACAATAAGCACAATAAAATATACATCAACAATTAGCAATAGTCTATTAAAATATATATTGCACTTCACAACAATGAAACACAAAAACAAGAAAAAGAAGTCGCAAGACTCGCAACTCATTGGGATTTGCAAAGACTAAAATAACAATCAAGTCATCAGTTACGATGTGCTCACTAGGTTTGGGACTTGCAAAGACAGAGCATGTCGCAAGGATGAAGTTGCAATGATGAAATTGGAGTTGCCAACTGGTACAGTGTGTGTGTGTCAATGAGAACCCACATCCACCACCTTTCAAGTGTGCACTAAGTAAAACCCACCGGGCATGTACAATAGCCCACAAACCATGTGCACACTTGGTAAGTAGACATAAATCTATATGTGGGCTCACCTCAAAGAGGTTACCTCGGTGGCAAAGGAGACCATTTACCACGAAGCCAACCTTGGGTTCATAATGTGAACTAAAACCTTTATTTGCATGCAACTAACTCAACCTCTAATTTAATGATTCCAAACGGAACATAACATATATAGAATTAAAAGGGGCAACCAAGATAGATCTCTCATCATCATCATTAACTGCACCCCATCACAACTAAGTTAAGGTCGATTGTATGACATTCGCAATATCAATTGATTTCTAAAAGTCACATTAACAATACAAATCCATGCAAAAGAACAATGGGACCAAATTTTACACTAGGTGCTCTTCCTAGCACAACCCTTTAGCTAGGAAATGATGAGATAAAGTTCTAACACCATCTTCGTAAGGAAAAGCTTCATGGGATGGTGGTTAATGAAGGTAATTAATATGATTTTGTTCTATCACATAGTTGATATTGTGAAACCAACCCGTACAAGATGGGAAACAACTTATATTCCTTAATTTAAGCTGTATTTTTTATTTGTACCCAATAAACTACAGCTTGAATTTTAATGATTCCAAATGGAACAAAGCGTTGGCAGAGTTAATAGTGTCTATTTGTCATGATTATAATTGTCTCAGATATTTTTAAATGAGACAACCAAGGTAGTTCTCTGTTAGGTATAAATTAAATAACTCTACCAGTGCCAAATGTTTTGTTGTCCATCAAATTATCAAAAATTTTTCTGATTGGTTTCCATAGAACTCCAAAATCCTAGAGAAGCTGGCCAACCATCCACCTGTCTCTGGAACTGCCAGGCTGCAATAATGTCCATGAAATAAGTAAGAGAGGTTGCCATGAAGTTTCAGTCTTTGAGTCTAGACCAGCCACAGTGTCTAAGCAATCCTGTTACACCCACACCCTTGTCACATTAACTCTCACTTTTCTAACTATTTTGAACTCCATGAGGTAAAGCTTCATGGATATTTTCTCATAGAGTCAAGGACGTGGGCAGAAGTGGCCAAAGCCTAGATACTTGTGAGAACTAAAAGCTTGGGTCTATCAACTCTAGTGGTAGTAGCTTGCCGAGGCTTACAAGAAGAGAGACTGACAGAGATGACTTCGTGATGCAATTTTGATGCCGACGAAATGTATTTATGCAATACACATGATCTAAACTAAGCAGTTGATGCAGAACAGGTTGCAATAAATTTGCCAAGAAAATAGGTTAAGCCGAAGTAAACAAAAGAGCAAAAATTCGAACTCCATCATAGCCCATGAACCTACTTTGGAAGCTTAAATCTTTCAATGTGGATATGTACTTGGGGAATATCATATATAGTTGTGAAGATCTCATTGCATTCTTTAAGTAGATTCCAAGGTCTAGTTGAAAGCATCGCTAGAAATTATGCTTCTGATTGTTTGAAGTCTGCTCAAAGCTTGTTATTTTTTGTTTATCCCACATTGCTTAGTTGTTATTTTCTTATGTTTATAAATAAAAGAATCTTGTATTTTTTATTTATCCTATGTTGTCTTCCAATGATGCATTTTTTAATGTTTTTGTTAAGAGTTTAAGGAGTAGATTTTTACTTTTAAGACAACCTTGATCTACACATGTATAATTGGCTTGGTATGTTGTAGTATGCTTTGTTTGCTCTGAATTTTTCATAACTTGGTTTATAAATATGTGTGTATTTTCTGGTTTCTTTTTTCCATGTTAGTATATATTGTGAACAGGGAATAGTCTACGTGATTTAATGTTTTGTTTAGAGTTTGAGAAGTAGATTTTTAATTCAAGGAACAAAAAAAAAAAAAAAAAAAGAAAAATAGAATCTCCTTGTGAACCAACATTGATCTGTAGATTTATAATTGGCTCGATGTGTTCAGGTATGCTTATCCCACATTGCTTCCATTTCGAGAAGAAAGTTGGGAAATTTATTATAAATAAATGGTCTTACCAAGCTTGGAAAACAGTTGAATTTAGTTATTTTTTTCTCTTATATAGATATTCTCTAGTATTATAGAGTTGATTATTTATCTCCCTTGCATCAAGAGTGTATACTTGAACAGATCTAATATATTTTCTTTACAAAATTCTTATTTCTTTAGAAAGTACAAACACAATGTCTCCCAAAGAGAACCATTGCGTTGGGGGGGGGGGGGGGGGGGGGTGAGGTAGGGGTGTGGATTTATGCCTTCTTGTCGGCACACCATAGTCCTTGTGGTTGACTTGCCACCACAAAAGCTTCCATCACCTGACTTTCCAAGAGGAGTTGAGTAGACTCTACAGTCACAAAAGGTGGGTTGTGCTCCACTGCTCTGCAAGGGCCTAGTTAGAGTGCTGGGACAACGCGACTTGAATATGGTGCGGCAAAAGTTCAGACATGAAGGGGGAATCCATCAAATCATTAGGGAATTTGAGGGCGATGGAGCAAATGGCCGAAGTATGCTAGCCTAGGAACTACAACAGTATATGGTTGTAGTCATACAACATGGCGAATGACGTTTACTAGGGCCTACAACACCATTGCCTTTGCACCCCCACCATTGCTTTCAATTTCTCCAGTGATCCACCAAATAGCTCATTTGTGTCTAACCTTTTCCTGCCCCAGATTCATGTTGTTGTGTCCTAGCACACACGCATCGGGCCCCATTGAGTTAGATTTGATGTTAGCAGTAACGGTGAAGCACGACCCACCTCTAATGGTGGTGGAGCCTACTCAACTCCTCTTGGAAAGATCTTTTGCAGCGATGAGTCAACTGCAAGGTACGTGGTGTGTGGACAAGAAAGAACGAATCTCTCTTATTCCCCAAATGGCTCTCCCCCTCAGAGACATTGCATTTGCACTTTTTGAAGAATTAAGAATTCTACTTAGTTTAGACCACATACTATATACTTAATTACTTAGACATCGATATAGTATTTTGATAAATTCCATGGAATGATTAGTCAAAGTATCCTAATTTGGCTGATTGGATTTGGCAGATTGGCGAATCATCTTTTTGGAGATTTCTAAATTCAAGTTTAGGGAACTTTCCTATTCTAGTTTAGGAGATTTCCTATTTGTATATAGTCAATTCTTTCCTTTGTTTTTTGCTCTTTCCTATTTTGTATAATCCTCATCTCTATAAGAGGACTTGTAAAGCTTTACACGAATTAAGTGAATGAAATAAGTTGTTCTGTTTTCTACGTGGTATCAGAGCCATAGGCGGTTTGTCCCTTTCTTTCATTCTTTCTAGTGTTGTGTGCCTTTGTTGCCTCAATAGTGTTCGAATCTAACACTAGTCTGTCAGTCTTTGTTACCTTTTCTTTTCTACCATGTCAGAAATTTCAGAAACTACTACTCCAATGACAAAAGGAGATGGTGTCCCATTTGATCCGCCTATGGGGAGTGCTCCTACTAGTGACCTACCAGGGGATACATCATTCCTATTGGCTTGATGGGAAGAACTATCTACAATGGGCACAACTTGTGCGGACGTTTTTGAAGGGACGAGGGAAGATAACCCATTCAACTGAGCCGGTTCCAAGTGTTAAAGATCCAGGTTTTTCTGCATGGGAAGTTGAGGACTCTATGATAATGTCTTGGCTTTGGAGTTCGATGCAACCCGAGGTGAGTAAAAATTGTATGTTCTTGTCTACTGTTAAGGAGATTTGGGATACTGCAAAACACACTTACTCTAAGGTGCAAGATGCATTTGTGATTTTTGACATTAAAATGAAAATAAGTAGTACAAAGTAGGGATCTTTGACAGTCACTGAGTACTACAACAAAATGAATGGGTATTTTCTTGAGGTGGACCATTACCAAGATATTAGAATGAAGTGTAGTGAAGATATAGCCACCCTGGTTGCAATATTTGAAAGGGATAGAGTAGTGGAATTTTTAGCCTGTCTTAATGCTGAATTTGACCAAGTGAGAGTGCAAATCCTTGGAAGGGAAAAACTTCCCTCCCTTAATGAAGTGTTTTCTATTGTTCGTAGTGAGGAGTATAGAAGGATAGCCATGTTAAATGAAGTAAATCCTGAGGGATCTGGAATGGTGACTAATAAAATGGATGGTACTTGATTCAAGTCACAGCAGGGCGGGAATGAGTATAACTCTAAATTACAAAATCGGGATGGTTTGTGGTGTTCTTTTTGCAAAAAATCCAGGCATACCAGGGAAACTTGTTTTAAGTTACATGGAAAAGAAGCAGTGTTGAACAAGGTGGGAGGTTTGAAACATATATAGTCCAGAAACCAAGCTCAAGCCTATAATGCAACTAAGGAGGAAGAAACCATTCCTGAAAATGTAGATCCAGTTATCATGACTAATTAATTGAATGCTGAGGAGATCGGTAAGCTAAAAAGCTTTGTGAAAACCATTCAAGATGGCACTTGTTCCATGGCTTAAGCAGGTATTTGTTTGAATTCTAAATCCATTACTGCCTCACATACTATTAGGAATAATTTATGGATCCTAGACTTAGGAGCTACTGACCATATGACCTTTGATTTAAATGTGTTTGAATCCTATAAACCAATGAGTAGCTCCAAGAAGATAATAGTAGCCAACGGAGATGCAATCCCTATTGCCGGTCATGGTAATGTGATCCTTAATTCCTCATTACCTATTCAACGTGTTCTTCATGTTCCTAACCTCTCTAACAACCTAATATCTGTTCACAAGCTTACCAAAGACCTAAATTGTCGTGTTGTGTTTTCTCCTAACAAATGTGAGTTCCAGGCACTGGACGCGGGGAAGAAGATTGGTGTTGCTGAGGAATGGAATGGGCTGTACTACTTGAAGACAAGTAATTCTTTCACTAAGGGGGAGCAACCCATTCTTGCTTGTTCATTCCAGCCTACATCTATGACTGAATTTTGGTTTCAGCATTGCCGTTTAGGACACCCTCCACTTAGTTTGATACAATCAATGTTTCCTACTTTGTTTAGAAATCTAAATGTGTCTAGTCTTCATTGTGATGTGTGTGAGTTTTCCAAACACCATAGAGTTTCTTATCCTGTGGGCAATAAATTGTCCTCCATTCCATTTACTTTGATTCATTCGGATGTGTGGGAGCCATCTAGAATCCCTAGTTGTTTTGGGGCCAGATGGTTTATTTCTTTTATTGATGATTATTGCACAAGGATGACTTGGGTGTATCTCTTAAAAAATAAGGTAGCTATCAGCACTATCTTGCCTATATTCTATAAGATGATATCTACTTAATCTGGATCCCACTAAAAAATTCTGAACTGATAATGCAAGGGATTACTTCAATCATCACTTGCATAATTTTTTCCAGCAAGAAGGGATTGTTCATGAGTCATCATGTATAGATACTCCACAACAGAATGGAGTGGTAGAGAGGAAGATGAGTCATTTACTTAATGTCACTAGGGCTCTTCTGCTTCACCATTTTGTTCCTAAAAGTTTTTGGGGTGAAGCAGTTTTAACTGCTGCCTACTTGATCAATTGTGTCCCTTCTAAACTCCTAAATCATCAAAGCCCTATTCAATGTTTATCTTCCTATTTTCCAGAGGTGGGTCTCCACACTCCTCGTCCTTTAAGAGTTTTTGGGTGTGTTTCTTTTGTCTATGTCTCTAAACATCATAGGGATAAGCTGGATCCCCGAGCTCTCAAATGTGTTTTCCTTGGTTACTCTTCTACTAAAATAAGGTACAAATGTTATCATCCTCCTATTAGGAAATTCTATATATCCAAAGATGTCACATTTGTTGAAACTCAATCATTTCTTGGATCTCCTAGTACTGATTACCAGGGGAAAAATGTTTCTGGTATTGACTTAAGTATTGATCTCTCTATTTTGGACTTGTCTCGTGATTCAAAGATCCATGACTCATCCAATTCACCCTTAGATGAGTAGAATCAACAAGAATCTCAAGAAGAATAGTCTCATTCAATGCTGCCATCTCCTCCAGTCAGATTCAAAGGGTCTCCTTATGTCTTCAAGAGATGGACACAACCTATTCTAGATCCTCCTTTGGCACCAACATCGTCTCCAAGTCTAGGTACTAAAGTCACTTATCCCTCTTCTTCTTCATCTCCTAATCCTATTGCTAATGACAGTTAGTGAGGCTTTCAAGGATCAAAATTGGGTTCTAGCAATGTAGGAGGAGATGAGGGCCATGGAAGAAAAATCAGATGTGGGACATGGTACCTAGATCGAAGGGGCTCAAGCTTGTTGGCTGCAGGTGGGTTTTTAACCTAAAGTATATTGTAGATGGAACCTTAGAGAGGTATAAGGCCAAGCTAGTTGCTAAAGGATACACTCAAACTTATGGCATTGACTATCTAGAGACTTTTGCACCTGTGGCAAAAATGACAACAGTGCGAATCTTATTAGCTCTAGCAGCACATTATGGCTAGCAGTTGCAGCAATTTGATGTGAAAAACGCTTTCTTGCATGAGGATTTAGAGGAACAGGTGTTTATGGAACCACTACCTGGTTTTGATAAAGGTTTTTCAGGTAGGGTATGCAAACTAAAGAAAGCCCTCTATGGGCTTCAACAGTCACTGTGGGCATGGTTTGATAGATTCTCTAAAGCTATGAAGCATATGGGGTATCTTCAAAGTAGAGGTGATTATACTCTCTTCTTTAAGCATTCAATTGGAGGAAGGATGATAGCACTTCTAGTATATGTTGATGGCATTATAGTAACTGGGAATGATTTTGAAGAACAAAAACAACTTAAAGAGAACCTTTCCAAGGCATTTGAGATCAAGGACCATGGGGTATTGAAATATTTTTTGGGAATTGAAGTTGCCTATTCTGAAGCTGAGATTTTCTTGTCACAAAGGAAGTACATTTTAGATCTGCTATAGGAGATAGGGCTGTTGGGTGGAAAAGGAGTAGGTACACTGGTAGAATCCAATGCTAAGTTGGAAGGAAATTCCAACTGTTAGCCTGTGGACAAAGGGAGATATCAAAGATTGGTTGGTAACTTGATTTATTTGTCACATATGAGATCGGAGATTGCTTTTGCAGTAAGCTTGGTAAGTTAGTTCATGCATAATCCCACGGAAGAACATATGCAAGCTATGAGGGGAATTCTGTGTTGTCTAAAGACTACACTTGGTAAAGGGATCTTGTTCAAACTAGGGAATGAATTAGATGTTGCCAGATACACTGATGCAGATTATGGAGGGTTTTTGACTGATAGACGCTCAACAACCAATTATTGTGTATTTCTTGGTGGGAATTTAGTGTCATGGAGAAGTAAGAAGCAGTGTATAGTAGCTAGATCTAGTGTTGAGGCTGAATTTCGAGCAATGGCACTAGGTCTATGTGAACTGTTGTGGCTGAGAATCATTTTAGAAGTCCTAAGAATTTCTAGTAGTGGGCCGACCAAATTATGTTATGATAATAAATCAGCCATAAGTATTGCACATAATTCTATGCAACATGATAGAACCAAGCATATGGAGATAGATAGACATGTTATTAAAGAAAAGCTAGAGGTTGGGTTAATTTGCATTCCCTATGTGCCATCCAAACATCAGCTAGCTGATCTTTTGACAAGGGGGCTGCCCACTAAGCGATTTGAAGAATTGGTATGCAAGCTGGGAATGGTTGATATCCATTCACCAGCTTGAGGGGGAGTGATAAATTCCGTGGAATAATTAGTCAAAGTATCCTAATTTAGCTGATTGGATTTGGCAAATTAGTGGATCATCTTTTTGGAGATTTTTAAATTCAAGTTTAGGGAACCTCCCTATTCTAGTTTAGGAGATTTCCTATTTGTATATAGTCAATTCTTTCCTCTTTTTTTTTTTTTTTCTCTTTCCTATGTTGTGTAATCCTCAATTCCTCATCTCTATAAGAGGACTTGTAAAGCTTTTCACAAATTAAGTGAATGAAATAAATTGTTCCGTTTTCTACATATTTCATCACTGCATTGTCTCTGTTGGTCTCTCTCCTTGTAAGCCTTGGCAAGCGGCTACTCCAATTGATGAACCTGAGCTTCAAGTTCTTGCAGTTGGGTTTTGGCCACTTTGACCCGCCTCCTCAACTCTATAAGAAAATAACTATGAAGCTTACCTCATGGAGTTTGATACACATGGTCTTTATAAAAATGACAGCATGACGAGGGTGTAACATGATTCACTGAGAGAAAATATTGCTAGTGAGTTATCATCTTTGACTGTGTGTGCAAGGAATAAGCACAAAGTCAAACTTATGACCTTCTAAAATTATTACTCTTACGAACTAAACGTCCTTCCAATTTTTGCTCAATCAACTCAATTCAATTGGCTATTTGGAGAAACATATTACCAATAATTCATAAATAACGTAGTGTTGGTATAGTTTCTCAATAGTAGAAGCCAGAAGGGATATTTCTTGTATTTACAAAAATATCAGGACTGGATTGTATAATTTATCCAACTAAATCTGGAAACTTATTACTAGTATTTTTCCTGTCTCTGTTTTTATAGGATTTTGATGGTGAATATAGGAAGAGTGACACTTTCAGTTCACTTTGACTCCAGCTTGATTTGTTACTTTCAGTTTTAGAATTTTTGTTTTTGATATTTGCTAGTTCAGTCAATGATTTCTGTTGAAGTTCTAAGTCTTTTTAGAACTTTCAAGAATCTCTTTCTTTGTTCTGTGTTTTCAGTGTGCTACTCATATTAGGAATTGAAGTCATTGGTCTGGTTTGTCTGTATTTGGTCTAATTTGTGCATCTGTGGCATCCTATGAACTGTAATTTGATATTACTGATTTCTGTATTTGTTCCGTGTTAGTATCTTTCCTTCTTCAATTGAAGGGAGGGAGATGAAAGGAAAGATAGTCATTGTCCAACTGTTCATTGATTACCATTTTAATTAGCTCTTTCTACTTTCAATTATCAGACAAAATGGGTGACAGTCATCAAAGAATTTCAGTACATACCGGAATGGCTGATATAGTCAGTGGCCTCCCTAGAAACATAGTAAACAACATTCTGGAGCGCATGCCAGTCCGAGATGCAGCAAGAACAAGCATCTTGTCAAGAAAGTGGAGATATATTTGGTCCTCACACCCACATGTCGTGCTTCATAAGGACTTCTTCGAACATAATTTCATCAGAAACAAACCACCACCCTTCTCCGCAGACGAGTTTGTATATGCCATCGAAAAAATCTTGCTGCTTCACAATGGCCCCATTCTGAAATTTTTTTTCTACATTCCAAATTTTCTTTATGATTGGGGCAGGCATGTCGACCAGTGGCTACTATTCTTGTCAAGGAATGGTATTAAGGAACTCAAGCTGGATAATTGGAGTCCCAATCCCTATAAGTTGCCTTCTTATGTTTTCTTTTGTCCAGAATTAACATATTTAAAGCTCCGTAGCTGTATATTTAAACCGCCAGATTCATTTGGTGGGTTTGGGAAGCTCGTAACGCTTCACTTTGATAGCATTGCATTTACAGATGACATATTCAGAACTCCTCTCCCTACTGCACCGCTGCTTGAATCTTTGAAATTCTTGAGGTGCTCTGGCATTGAACACTTTCGTATCCATGCTCCAAGACTCCAAACCTTGAATGCCATTTCATCTTCCAATGTTAAATCACTCTGCTCCCAAGGCTCCCCAAACCTGGCCATATTATCTATTGTACTGGGAAAGATGGCTAACAGTCCAGTGCAAGTGCAAACAATCAACTTGAGCGATTATCTTGGTGATTGGCCTAGAATTTCGACTCTTTGCTTTGATGGATTTTTCCTTAAGGTCAGTGCAGGTTCAATGTGTTTATTTTATTTGATCATTGACAATGTGGACGTCAAGTCTCACTCTTTTGATGCTTGTCCTCTAAGCTTGCTGGTCCAGGTGTAGTCTCAAGGGGGCTATCCGTGACATTGAACCACTTGCGGGATCTTGTGTTGTACGAGATAAGATTTGAAGATTCAGATCAGATGTCATGCGCATTTCGTTTGCTCAAAAGTTGTCCTAACTTGCACACACTGTGTGTAGTGGTGAGTTTGTTGAATAAAGAAATCATATTCTGTTTGTAAAAAAGAAACTAAATGGTTTTCTTCGCAATTATCATCTTTTTTACAGGCTGCTGAAGTTGGGCGCGATGTCTTGGAACCAGATACAAGTTATTGGGATGCACCTGGCCTCATGAACCAGACGTTGAACCAACTTCAGTATGTGAATGTATATGTAGCAAGTGGATTGATGGCTGAATTCCTTTTCACTAAATTTATACTCGCCAGTTCGCCATTGCTTCAGAGGATGCGTGTTCAGTTCAGTCCAAGTCTTGCTGCGTACAAGAGGCGTAGGATCTCAAATGAATTGAACCTGCCTGCCACTTTTCAGGCATCACCAAATGCGAGAGTGGAGTACGCTAACTGGGTCCCCAGGATAGCCCCCTTTTAAGGAAGACCTTAGTTCGGGCAACCTGATCGTTGCGACCATCTCTTACCTTCTTTCGAAGCCTTTATTTTGGTAAATTTCTGACTGTAGGTGAGCTGCATTTTGAAGTTAAAGCTCATATTTTGTTGCTTTGCTTTCTCTTATTTGGGTTTGCTGGTGTGTTCTTTGAATTGGATGATTGATATATTTGCTTTAAAACTGAATGGTTCTGTCCCTATGGTTTTAATTTTTGACTCCCATAATCTATGACATCTAATGCATGAATGTTGTTGAGGCTGAATGAAGATTTAGATAGCTGACAGATATTGAGTAGTTGGGCCTTTTCTGGCTTTTGTGAATTTGTATCTTTTCATCATCTTCTGTTAGCTTTTATTTTTCCCATTGAGGATTATATATATGTAACATTATTCACACGCATATGATTACAACATATAATTTCCATGCCTTGTGCTGAGCATCAAGTGTAGATTGATGGTCCTTGTTGCTTCATTCATGGCACACATCCTCATCTTCAGCAACATTTCTAGGATTCAAAGTATTATCATCTGCTAAGAGTGTAGTGACATTGAGATTATGTTGGGTTGTTATTGTTGGCATACAAAGTAGATGATGATTGTATTTAAAGAAGGAAAATGTTACTTGTACACCTTGGGCTACAAAAAGAAGCTCAAATAACAAAATACATTCGTTCAATTTGCAAAATTACAAAAGCCTCTTCCATGTTCTTCTTCTCTTACCTCTCTCTCCGCTCACTTAGTGACCCATGGCCGCCTCCTCTCTCCCCACTTTCCATGGTTGCCTCCAGCAATCGCCCATCATCGCCTTCGTCTTATCGCCTCGCGCCACCTTGCCTCTCATGAGCAACCGTCGCTACATCCTCAGCGGTGGTCAGCACACGAGAGGCGATGAGGCGAAGGCGGCGACGAGCAATTTCTCGACGCCTCCATGGGAATGGGGGAGAGAGTAGAGTGGAGGCAGCCATGGGGTCGTTGGGTAAAGGGAAGTAAACTTGCAGACGAGAGGGGTATTTTTATTATTTTGACTTGTGTGTAATCTTTTTTGTAGCTTTGTATGTACAATTAATATGATCTTTTAAGATAATTGTAACATGTTCCGTTGACATTTTGAAAAAGTATGAGTGTTCTTGTATTTTAATATCATATTTCATTACATGCAAGTAGAAAAATAAGAATTATAATTATGTGAAGAATGATGTTTCTTAGTATTTCACAAGAGAGACACAGTTTGTGGCATTATTCCTCCCGAAAGTCTCAAGGCTCATGCTGGGACTTGAGAGTATTCCTACTGGGACTGGTGGGAGTATCCTGGGGAAGTTCAACTAGCTCCTCGGACGTCCTCTTGGACAACAGAGGCATTCTTTTGGGCGATTTAAAATGAATTTTAAACTTAATTAGATTGGATTTGAGACTCGATGGGATCGATATATAAATAAATTTTAAAATACAATTTATATGAGGGTAATGTTAATTATTGTCTTAAGGGTAATGGTTAAGTTATAATATTATGTACTTTTATTTTGCAAAATAACTACTAAGTAATTACACATTTTTATTTTCAGATAGTATTTATTAAAATAACAATCATCTAATTGAAAATTTTTAATTTTTAATTTTTTAGGAAATATTTTTAAAACAGTTACAAGCCTCAATAATGATGTTTATATTTAAATAGATATTCGATTTTATATTCCAAAACACTGCAAAACGTCTACAACTTACAGTAGGGCATATTCTGAGTAATCACAAAGAAAACTAACCAAATTAGAAGAAAACCACAATTTTTTTGAGATTTTACATCTTTAAATTTTTTATCAAAAATTTATTTCTCAATTAAGTTTTATTTTTGAAATAAAGATAAATATAGGTACTTGGAATTGTTTTATTTAATTTTTACAAAAAAAAAATCTTTCTCAATTAAGTTTTATTTTTGAAATAAAGATAAATATAGGTACTTGGAATTGTTTTATTTAATTTTTACAAAAAAAAAAATTCTTTCTCAATTAAGTTTTATTTTTGAAATAAAGGTAATATAGATACAACATAGATTACACGAAAATGGAAACAGGAAATAGATACGGCACAAAATAAAAAATGATTTTTTTTAAGAAAAGTAAAAAAAATGGAAACACGAGAAAATGCGTAAATAAAAAAAATATAGCAGTCTTTTTATAAATATATTTTTTAATATAAAAAATAATTATTGAATCTAGAAAAACACATAAATTCTATAATTCATTCAAATAAATTTTTTAAAAAATTAAAAATTTTGAGTTAGAGATCAAAAAATTTCGTCTCTAACATTTTCATGGATGAAAATGCATTTTTAATATTTTTCTAATATTACGAAATAATCCCAAAACGTTTTAGTTTTCAAAGTGCTAAAACGACACTCCCAAGATATTTTCGCACACCATGGGATACGAGATATCTTCTTAGAATTTTAATTTTTATATTTTTTATTAGAAATTCCTTTCTAGGTTAAAGTTTTATTTTTGACATAAAGATATATATATATATATATGATATCATTCTTTGGAATTTTTGCCCAAGCATGTTTAATTTCAAACTTTTGATATGATTTAGTGCATTAGTGCTAGTTTGATCGCCCGAGCATGCTTTAACTTTGGAGTTTGAGGGACTTGTATTTTTATCAAAAATTACATTCTAAGTTAAGATTTACCTTATCAAAAATTTCCTTTTAGAATTAAAAATTTATATTTGGAATAAAAATAAAAAAGGATATGATATTTTTTTGGAATTCTATTTTTTATATTTTTATTAAAAATTCTTTTTTAAGATATATCTTTAAAAATAAGGATATATATATATATATATAAGATTCTTTGAAATTTTTAATTTTTATTAGAAATTCTATCATAAGTTAAAAGTTTTTGTTATAAAAAATACAACAATTGAACTTTATGATATAGGAATGCTGTAGCCCCGGCGGAGTGAAGCAAAGCAAACAACTGGCATGTGTCTGCTAGTGGAAATATGTAGTGGGTGACCCCAATTTTCGATTATCTGGTAGGAGTCTCGAATAAGTCTTCGGGTGCATCTTCGATAGAGAATTAGTCTATCCGAGAGTATCCTCTTGTGTATTCTGGGCATAATTGTGCTCACAAGAACAAGTTAGAAGGCACATGGGGATTCTTCACCCGCTTATGCCCTCCGATACTTAAGTCAATATGTGAAGGAAAATAGTTATCTGGGGAGAACTTATAGAGGTTCCGCCGGGTGTGCAACAAATAAAGGATGCAATTAATGAATATAAAATATGTACCTTTCTCGACAAGAGATGAGCTAATCATAGTATGTTTACCAGACGTCGGGGATGAACATATATACATGCGGCGAGCGTACGTAAGGATTGTGGTTTGTGGTCTAATTTGGATGGGCTTAAGAGGAATCTCTCTCGGAGGACTTGGTGAACTAGGGAGTTCTCCAGGAAAATATGGGCCTTATGACGAGCTGTTGGAGCAAATTCTTAGCCTCTAAGTAGCCTGTTAAGGCAAGATTTCAGATTATCAGAGGATGCCTCCAGGTGTTGTGTATTATTCTAAATTTAACATGGTGCTTCTGAAAGGGATTATTCCCTATTAAAAATTACAAGACACTATATAATGTCTAGGGTTTCTCTACGTAGTCTGATTGAAAAGATGGGGGCTTAGGAGCATCCATGCAGTTTAACCAAGAGGGCCCATGTGGGATTTGCATGCATATGGGTTGCACTATGCAAGTGGGGAAGTCATTGAGTGTTTTTGGGATGTTCTGGGGTCTAAGTGCAATTCTGGAAAATAATAGTCGATTTACTATAAAATTAATATGTGCGCTTATATTAACGAGAAGGCTTGTAAGTGAGGCAGTCGGGCGCGCGTGATAGGTGCATGGGTCATTAATGGGGTGGGTTTGAACCTAGGGGGGTAGCAACGCTAGGATTATTTTTCAATGCTACTATGCAACACGAGCTAGTATGTATGGGCACGAGCTCATGCACGTGTGCAAGAGCGGCCTAGATTAAGAGGTGCAGCTCGGAGAGAAGCGATGCGGGTGTGGTCCAAAGAAAGGCATGGGTGTAGAGAGAAATTCTCGTGTGCCATGTGGCACTCGCGGGTGAGCTCCAAAGAGAATCAAGGCAAAAAGAGAAAGTGGCCACGAGACAAAATGCAAAGAGAGGCCGGGGCGTGATCGATAGAAATATGCGGAGTGAAATAAGTGGCCTGCAGAGAGATGCGTGTTGGGATTACATAGATCTCATCATATGCACAACAGAATTAAAATTTAGTTTGCAGGAATCCCGTTTTTTAGAAAATATGGTTATAAGAAATTGAAAGCAAAAACGAAATGTTACCTTTTTGATGAAATCCAATTTCACTGTTAGGTTTCCCGCCGTATAATCCTCCAAGTGTAGGATGCCAAGTCCGTCCAGAAATCACTTCTATCCAAGAATATCAAAGAGAGTGATAAGTAAAAGAATTTTTTCACAAAAATTTCTAACTTACCTTTTGGATTCACACTTATTCAAAAACTCTCTCAACTCACAAGTGATTTAAGAAGAAGGAATGGAGGGTTAATGAAGCTATTTATAGAGCTCCAACATAACCCTACTCATTTAATGGGTTAGGCTTTTCAAGCCCATTTCATTTAATGTTGGTGTTTACTTGAATCCAATCTAATCATACCATTGGGCCAAGCATAATGTGCTAGCGAAAGGCCTAACCCAATTAATGATTAAATAATTATATTCACAATACAATCATTTAATTATTCTTATTTATCCAATAAATAAATACAATATTATTAGTAATTATAAAATTATTAATTTATCCATCTTCTCTTTGAAAGTAATTTTTTTTAGGTGGAACTTTTTGGGTTCACAAATAAATTGGCAACGAGAATAATCAACGATTAATTCTTGTAAATCATAAGTGACATCTACCAACATTATTATCCAATTTATTGTGAAGCGAGTATTGTGAACCTTTTACTATGTTACCATACAATACAATTCTTCTACCATTCTATATCCCGACAAGATATGAGATCATGGTCAGCAGGTCGAATATCTTAATCTCATCATATGACCAAATCCAATATCAATCTTGACTAATTATGACACAACCCTTATGGAACAAATTCCATCGTCATATTATCTTGGCCAAAGATTTATCATTAAGTGATTATTGGATTGTATATGATATCTTCCTCATAAATCTTGAGGTGATAGATTCAATGTCTGATGTACACATATCTTATGTATCACTAAATTAGGCACATATATACGTATGATTACTCTTGATTAGAACAGCCATATAATATCATTGATATCCTAATCCACCAATACATAGATATCCATGTCATCTCATGTCTAAGGACTAGTTGCACATTCATAGCTAACATTAAATCATTGACCCGTGAGAAATAATCCATGCGATTGAATGTTAACAGTTCCATTCAGTGAACTCGTTCTTATAACGAACATCTACTTATATTCCTTCAATATCTCATGTAGAATGACACGAGACTCACCAACTTTACGTTTTAGTATCTCATATTGAACAAGGAGGAAGATGATATGTTGGCCTTTACGAGTTGCTATTATCCAGATTAGGAACTCTATGGCTAGAAACTTATTTATAGTATAACAAATCGTGGATTATCCATAACTTGTATTCTTAACTCTTAAGAATAGTATTCACTCCTTATTATACTAATGGATATATATTTTATAATTTAAACCATATTGCAATATAAATAAAAATATAAACTTTTCATTTAAATAATATTTAAAGAATTATAAGATTGAGTCCCTTTGTGTCACTAGAATATGTCTTTAAAGCTCATACCTAACAATGCATTGCTGAGAAACTGTGAGTACCGAGAGAAATGTTGCCTGAGAGAATAATGTGGCCGAGAGACTATGAGTGCTAAGAAAAAAACCATGTGGCCGAGATGATTAGGCAGTTGAGAGAAAACCATGTTTGCCGAGAAAATCATACAACTGAGAGATGTGCAGAAAAAATCTTTTGAGAAAGAGCTGAGGCTCTTAGGGAGAAAATTGTTGAATTTTGACTTAGTAGCTGTTGATGTGGTTTGAAGAAGTCAAAATAAATTAGGATTATCCATAACCAATAAATTAGCAAATATCTGATATTGTTTATTAGTTGTTTTAGCTGGATATTATGCCATATTATTCTCCGCTTTATGCTTATTTTAGTTTATATTTTAGCTGTATAAATTGAAATTTACGATTGAATAAAATATATGACTTTTGCTTTGGTATTTTTTTTCATTCCCTTTTCTTCTTTCTTCATAAAATACCAACAAAAATCAAGATTTTATGAACCGTGCCAAAAAGTTCTTTTTGCTCATCTTATGGTACTATATATATGGGAATGTGCCATTTTTTTCCTCGTATAATTTTGCCCTCCAAACTATGATTATTAACATTATTACCATTATTAATTATTCATTTTTCATTTATTCATAATTTATTCCTTGAAAAAATATGCCCTCTTGGATTCATTTATTAAAGATACGTCCACTTGTGTTTATTCATTAAAAAAACCTCTAGGTGGACATTTTAAAAAATCTATGGCATAATAGTTTCATTTTCAAAATAACGACATGACCCCAAAATTTCTACGTAAAAAAAAAGATTAAAGGAACAACTGCCATTATGGCAACATAAATTTTTGAAACAAGAAGAATTTTAGTAAATTGTATATAAGATAATAGCAAAATTGCACTTAACTTTCGAGGTTTGACATAGTTGTAGAAATCAACTCTCATATTTTTAAGTAGGTAAAAACCTCTCGTGTCATTTCAAAATGGTACAGACTTTCCAAAATACTCATTTTTTCTCCCTTTTCTTCCCATATTTTTTTTAAAAAAATGTTGTTTGCCAACCATCTTTAGTAGATATCAGAGATGATCTTGGTGGGGTTTTTGAAGTAAAAGAGAGAGAGAGAGAGAAATGGAAGATGAATTGGAGTAGATAACTAAAAGAGAGAGAGAGAGAGAGAGAGAGAGAGAGAGAGAGAGAGAGAGATGACGTTGTAACCATCTTCAAAAAACGAAAGAAAGAAATAAAATGGTGATAGAGGTTTAGTTGGTAAGATGATGATGCGTTAAAATGCGAAAATATAGAATAAAACCAAGTTAGAGCACTTACCTTGATGATTCCCCAAGAGTAGTGATAGAGGATAAGATGGTGATGACTTGACAATAAAGAAGAAAGAAATTATGGCAATTCACGACAAGATTTAGAGGAGACAAATGCCAACATGATTGATCGAGATAACACAATACCAAATCAACGAAGTTTTGTTGAGATTTTTGAGTTTGAGAACATTGATTCAAGCTCCTATGAAACCTTGGGTTGACCTTGATCCTAGAGCTCACAATTGAATTGTCAATGAGGTGAATCACAAACTAGGATAAAATGTAACAAGGGTCTCAAACCTTTAGTCATGATAGTGCTCAATTGTTTTTTCTAGCAAATAATAATGGTGGTGATGGTAGTGATAATAGCTCTTTCCTCTTCTTTGGCCAAACTCATTAATAGGTTCAGTGATGATGGCCTGTCAACACTAGTTTTCTTTCTTTAAATCAAGAGAGAAAGAAGATAGGCTATCACTATGGGTAATTTGGTAGGTTAGTTATGGTTGTGGAAGAGAAAATAAGACAAACTAGGAAGAAAGAGAAGTTAGGGTATTTAAGAAAGCTTTTAAGAGTGTTAAGTTAATGAAAAGGGAAAAACTACACGATAATATTAAAGGTCGACGATTATTTATGTATTTTCTTAAATATCAAGGGTACAACTTGCAATTTCCCAAAACGTCAAGGTATCACTTGCATTTTTTTCTAAAGTAATCAATTGACAATAATTTTTTTTATGGGGGATGGATTTGTCTTTAATATAAAATAAATTTTGTCAGTCTTTCATGTTTAAAAAGAATAAAATACAAATTGTGTACATTATATATTATATAATATTTACCAAAAAATATATCTTCTATCAAAAAAATCTTGTAATGATAAAACTTTTTAGCCAACGTTTTTTTTAATTTTAGAAATTTTATACAAATAATTTTTCAAAAAAAATTTAAGAGATAAATTTATATTGATCATTATAAAAAATATGATTATTTAATTTTTTTTTTGTGTGTAATTAAGATTTCATATAAACAAAAATCTCAAAATATCGACAATTTAAAGCTAAGACATTGCCCGAGTGTCTTAGCCCTGAGCCTCACAGTGAAAACTAAAAAAGACAAAGTCTATACTATCACATAAAGAACATACCTCTAAACAAAACCTAGGAAACAATTTACAACTATATGCAAATATCAAATGATGACTTCAAATAGATGCCTTTCAGAATTGTGAACTTCCAATCATCAAAAAGTTATACCTCCCTAAACATTTAAAAGTTTTTGACGCGAATGTTGAATTTATGATACCAACACTCGAGTACTCACATAGAAATACTTAAGGAGAACACGAACATAGATGGAAATTGTCAATCTATAAAACATTCCTAAGCATTATATGATACATTCACATGAATGCCGAAATCTATGATGAATATACTTGACTATTCTTCAAATAATGGCTTAGACTAAAAATTTGTGAATTTTTTTAATCACAAACAAGAGCATGAATGTATTAGAGGTAACTAGGCACGACTTGCATAACACAGATTCATGTTAAATTTTTTTAATTGTGAAGGGAATTATTTGTGTTGTACACAATAATAAATTTATTAAGTGAAAATGTTGTCGCTAGACCGTCTAACTTTGCAAGAAAGAGAAACGATCAGAGAGCGTAGGGCAGTCCCTGTACAAACACTCCAATATTTAAGTTAGACATTAAAGATTTGAATGTCGTATCGAAATTAGAATTAGAGATGTACATTTTTTTTTGGAATGAGAGCTCATTTAATTATAGAGATTTGAATGTCATATCAAAATTAGAATTAGAGATGTACATTTTTTTTTGGAATAAGAGCTCATTTAATTATAGAGGAGCAAGAGTTTTTTGAGATCTATTAGGATTAAGATTCTTATGGATAATATTTATCCTGACATTTTGAGATCCACTATAATAAGAATCTTTGTAGATAATATTTATCATTTTCCCAGAACTCTCGAAGGGTTTTCGGATGTTAGAATTATCCAATTTGAGCTTTGTTCAGAAACCCCCCTCCCTTGATCAAGGAAAAATTTACAAGACAAGTCTTGGGCAAAGACTTGGTTATTATCTCTGGGAGAAAATAATAGTCCTTTTAGCATAGGTTTTTAGGAGACCGTAATGGTCTCCCAACCTTTTGATAATCTGAAAACCATTATGATCTCCTGAACGTACGGTCTCCAAAAAAACATAAAGGTCTCTTGGTGTATCGATCTTTAGGAGATCATAGGGGTCTCCCTCTCTCTCAATTTTTTTAGTCTCTGGGAAATTGCAATGGTCTCTTAATTTTTTGGTTATATGGGAAATTTATATTTTTAGTCTGAATAGTGTTTTTTTTTTTTTTTTTTGGGGGGGGGGGCTTTTTGAGTTTTTTCTTGGTCTTTTAGGCCATCTCCAACGCAAGCAAAAATTGCTCGCCAAGCCAAAATATGGAGAACCAATTGTTGGAAATCCACTCCAACGATGCTCCCTATCTGTCTTGTCCCTCACCAAATTTTTGTTGAGCTTCAAATGGCTCGCTAGAGTTATTGAGTTTCAAATCGCTCCTTATTTGTCTTGTCCCAACAAATCTTTCTCCCAGATCTAGAATTGGAAGTAAATAGCCAGTGACGAGCAGAAGCGACGACGACGAAGAAGAAGAACAAGCATTGCAAGCGCGCTCACGACTTGCAGACACCAGATTTGGCGACAATGGCGGTGGTGATAAGTAGTAATGGTGGCGAGGAGCGACGGCGGCGGCAACGACGACGAGCATATAGAGTGAAAATTATTTATTAAATTATCAAATAAATAATAAATTAGCCTTTTTAATTGCATATTCATACCAGAATATCCCAGAGCTTTAAGATATTTTATTAGCCTTTTTAATCGCATGCCTTTTCTTTTTCTATTTCTTCAACTGGAATTTTGATTTATTAAAAATGTCCCCAAAACTTGAACTATCCATCCGATCAGACGCTAAAGTATCATCTGCCTCACTTCTTCTATTACCCTTCTTCTCACAATCCATCCCTACGAAAGGGAATATCCATTAACATGCAAAATCTATTTGCCGTCTATTTGTGGTTATTCCAAATGTGTCATAAAAGGTTGAAGGGCGCAACCTGTACATTAGGACATAATCCAAGTATTGTATTCCCCAATTTGAATTGAATTTTTAACTATTATAGTATTTTTATAAAATTTCTATTTGTATACTACTAATAAAGTTAATGGTCTTTTTGTTATTATTTCAGTTGTCTCGAAAATGGTTAAAAAAATCAACAAGATAATTCTTAATTAAGGTATCAAGACGCTCATGCCAAATCTATAGAAGTGTCAGATAATTCAAAACTATAGACTCTATCTCAGTCAAATAAACTAAGTAGACCTTCTTTGCATTAGGATCCTTTGGCTTAGTTACAAGCAGGAAGACAAGAGGCAGTAAGCAATTAGAGGAGCTGGAGGTCAGCAAGTGGATGGTAAGAAGCTTCTTGTTAATGCAAGAAGGAAATTAGAGGAGACGGTAGGCCAACAAGCGAATGGGCAGAAAATCCAGGAGGATGTGAATTCAGGTAAGAAGATTCTTCTTAATGCAGGAGACCTTAAGACAAAGGATCCTAATGCACGGAAGGTCAAATCTCTCCCCAAAAAGGAAAGGATGAAGGGCCAAGCCTCTCCTACCCTCCCCATGAAGATTGGTTGCTAGAACATTAGGGGTCTAAATAGACCCCTAAAGCAAAATGGGGTTAGAGACCTCATGAAAAGTAATAATATCGCTGTCATGGGAATTTTAGAGTCCAAGCTTGATCTTGAGAAGATTCAGATAATCATGGCTAATAAATTCCAAGGATGGTGCGAGTTGAATAATTTCCACACCCATCATGCCGGGCGTATTTTGATTTTGTGGGACCCCTTGAGAGTGGCTCTTGATCCTATTGAGATATCTCCTCAGGCCATTCACTCCAAGGCTACCTGTAAGGTATCCCTTCTTTCCTTCACTATTAGTTTTGTCTATGCCATGCACTCAATTGTTGGCAAACGACCTTTGTGAAGTAATTTATTAGAGTTTGGGGTTGCTCGCTCTTCGCCATGGATGGTTGTGGGTGATTCAATAATGTCTTAAGAGACGGGGACAGATGCAATGGTTCCGAGGTTACTCACTACAAGGTTAAGGATTTTGAATATTGTTGTGTCTCTCTGGGGCTTTCGGATTTGCAATCCACAAGGTGCTTCTTCACATGGTCCAATAATTCAGTCTGGAGCAAGATTGACAGGGCTATGGTTAATAGCCAATGGATGCAGGCTGGGTTGTATGGTCTCGCTAACTTCCTACCCCCTAGCTTCATTTCAGATCATTCCCCATGTTTGGTCTCTCTTTTCCAGCCATCTAGGTTGAGATGCAGGCCATTCCACTTCTTTAATATGTGGTCGGACCATGAGAATTTCCAGCCTTTGGTCAGCCTTACTTGGTCACAGCAGCAGGTGTTTGGGTCCAACCAGTTCATTCTTTGTAAGTTGCTCCAAAGCTTAAAGGTCCCTTTAAAGCAGCTTAATGTCATGCACTTCAGTCATATATCCTCTAGAGCTGAAAAGGCTTCGAGTGATCTTAAAGCTTGCCAGTTGATTTTGCATGATGATCTGGTTAATCCTGAACTCCAAATTAAGGTGGTAGAGCTTAGAAAATCTGCCAACTTTCTAAAAGAAGCCGAAAGATAGTTTTTTGGGCAGCTTGTTAAGCTCAACTATATCAAGAACAGTGACAGATGCTCTAAGTTCTTTCATGCTATTGTCAAGAGAAATGCCAAAAGGAATTTCATTGCGGTTTCTCGTGAAGACGGTTCAGTCACTTCGTCCTATCAATAGGTGGCCGATGAGTTCTTGCAGTTCTATGAACATCTGCTTAGTACATCCAGCTTCTACCAGCCTACTGATAGCAACGTTATTAACTCAGGTCCGAAGGTATCTCTTGAGCAGGTAACGAGCCTAACTAGGGCCATTTCTAAAGACGAAATCAAGGAGGCTCTTTTAGACATTGGGGATGGCAAATCTCTTGGCCCCGATGGTTTCTCCTCATGTTTCTTCAAGAAAGCTTGGCCAACAGTGGGTGAGTAGTTCTCTGAGGCAGTCTTGGAATTCTTCAGTATGGGTTCCCTCCTCAAGCAAATCAATCACATTGCTATTGTTCTTCTTCCAAAGTCCAGCCATGCACATTCAGTGGGTGACTTTAGGCCAATAGCCTGTTGTAATGTCACTTGCAAAGTTATTTCCAAGATCTTGGCAGCAAGAATGGCCCCTATTATGGATTCCATCATTGATCGAGCCCAGGCAGCTTTCATTGAAGGGAGAAGTATGATCGAGAACATTCATCTTGCTCAAGAGCTTCTCAAAAAGTATAATAGGAAAATAATCACGCCCCGGTGTATGATTAAGGTTGATCTCCGCAAGGCCTTTGACTCTATAAACTGGGGCTTTCTAAGGGCTGTTCTGAATGGTTTGGGTTTCCCTCAACAATTTATAAATTGGGTCATGCAATGTATCTCAACTCTTTTCTATTCTCTTGTTATTAATGGCAGCTTGCATGGGTTTTTCAATGGCAAGAAGGGGCTCCGCCAAGGTGATCCCTTATCCCCTTTCTTATTTGTGATATGCCTTGACTATTTTTCCAGGGATATCAATGTTGTGACTAGCAACTCTGATTTTAATTTCCACCCGAGATGTGGAGGCTTGAGGTTATCCCATTTAGCTTTTGCTGATGACTTGTTGCTCATGGCGAGATGAGATCCCACATCTATTAAAATTCTCGCGGACTGCCTTAAAGATTTTGGAGCAGTGTCTGGCCTCTTGGCTAATGCTCTGAAATCAAGCGTTTTTTCTACTGGCATTGTGGGTTCCAACCTAGAGACAATCCAAAGCCTAACTGGTTTTCCCAAAAGGACCATGCCTTTCAAGTACCTCGGGATTCCGCTCGCAATTGATAAGTTGAAGGTCTCCCATTATGGTCCGTTAATGGACAGAATTGCTACTGCATCAAAGTTTGGTCTCCGTCCACCCTCTTTTATGCTGGCAGAGCTAAGTTAATTCGGGCTGTGCTTCAAGGTGTTGAATGTTTCTGGCTTTCGATCCTGCCCATCCTGGCTGCTGTTGTTGATCGTATATTGTTCGATTATGCCATGTGTTCCTTTGGAATTCCAAGCACTCGGTGGTCCCTTGGAATGACATTTGCATGTCTAAGTCGGATGAGGGTCTCGGCTTAAGGATATCAAGGTTTGGAACCTGGCTCTTCTTGCTAAAACTCTCTGGGATATCCACCAGAAAAAGGACTCCTTATGGGTCTAGTAGGTCTCTCATGAGTATCTTAAGGGGCAACCAGTCTGGGCTTGGTCAGGTAGGAGGGCTGATTCCTCTCTCCTTAAGAAAATCCATTGGATAAGGGACCAAATCTTGAATGAACCAGGGTTGATGGAAGCTGCCACCTTGAAGATTTCTAGTTGGGTCCTCTGTGATCGATTCGTCATAAGAAAGGCCTATGGTTTTTTCTGGGTTAAAGGGCCCAAGAAGGTTTGGGCTTCGACGGTGTGGCATCCTAGTGTTATACCCAAGCATGCCTTCGACAAGCTGTTCTACCTGGATATTGACAGGAGTTGAGTGCTATGTGGGGCTGCTGAGGAGTCCTCAGGTCATGTTTTCTTTCTCTGCCCATTCAATGCATCTGTTTAGGGCTCTATTCGTGGCTGGCTGGGTGTAACCAGGCTAATGAGTTCAATGCCTAGCGCTCTAAAATGGCTGAAGAATGAAGCTCATGGAATATCGTGACAGGCCAAGGTCAAGAGGATTGCTCTAGCCTGCACTATCTACTATCTTTGGAACACTAGGAACAGGAAGATTTTTGAAGGTCATAGGTTATGTATGGATACTTAAGATCAAAACACAAGTATACAGAGTTACTTTTTCTTTGTATCCTCATGTTTTTATTCATTTTGAGGCCCTCACTTTGGGTCATTGATTGTCCTCTTTCATTTCTTTTCTTAGGTATGCCCAGAGTTCTTGTACAATTTTTTTGATATACATTTACCTTTCGATAAAAAAAAAGAAAAACTAAGTAGACCATATATGATGTCTAAACAAGTTATATGTTGGGGAGTTTATCTTCTCTAAATGCATGCAAAAAAAGTAATATATTCCAAAGTCTAACCTTAAAAGTAATATATTCTTACCAATTTAGTTGAATATCCATGGCTTTGACTCAATTAACTAAACAAGGAGTTTCTTGGCAACAACTAAAAAATAAGAGAAAGTTATATATTTTCTCAAATTTACAGGTTTTTTTCAACATTAGGGTATAAAAAAGCCCATGCCAAGCCTATAGGATACTCAAATGATTCAAAACTATAGACTGGATCTCAATCCAATAAACTAAGTATGCCATATATCATTAAAGAGTTATCTATTACACTATTTTTACAAAGATAATATATTTTATCTAGTAAGACAAATTAAAAAATTTATAAATATAAAGATAATTTGTATAACAAAATATTTTATGCTAATAATGAAAATTTTATAAACACAATGCATTATTTATTTTTTAGATTTTTAGAATTATAACTTCATTCTGGAACATAAATTTGGCCTTTAGTTTTAATAATTCAAAACAAAACATAGAATTGAATAAGTTAACTCTCTATTTGTGGTTATTCCAATTGTGTCATAGAAGGTTGAAGGGAACAACCTATACATTAGGACATAATCAAAGTACCTTGTATTCCCCAATTTGATTTGAAATTTTAACTATTACACTATTTTTACAAGAATTTCTATTTGTATACTACTAATTCCTCTTTGAATTTTAATGATGTTAGATAGAACATGTTATTGGTAGAGTTAACGGTCTATTTGTCATTATTTCAGTTGTCTCAAATTCGGTTAAAATAAGTAATAAGGTAATTTTTTATTAGGGTATAAAAAAGCTCATGTCAAATCTATAGAAGACTTGGATAATCCAAAACTATAGACTCAATCTCGGTCAAATAAACTAAGTAGACCATATATAATGTATAAACAAGTTATTTGTTTGACAATTTTCTTCTTCGACTGCATGCAAAAAGAATAAGTACAAGTTAAAATTCCAAAGTTTAACCTTAAAAGCAATATATTCTCGTCAATTTAGTTGAACTTTCCCTCAATCAACTAAACAAGGAATTTCTTGACAACAACTCAAAAACAAGAGAAAGTTATATAATTTCTCACATTTAAAGGTTATTTCTATATTAGGGTATAAAAAAGATTGTGCCAAGCTAATAGGATACTCAAATGATTCGAAACTATAGCCTCAGTTTCAATTCAATAAACTAAGTACACCATATATAATGGCTGAATAAGTTATATCATTAGAGAGTTATCTTTTTCAATTGCACGCAAAATGAACAAACACAAGTTAAACTTTCAAATTCTAATTGTAAAAGAAATATGTTTCTACCAATTTAGTTGAATATCCTTGGCTTTAGCTCAATCAACTAAAGGAGAAGTTTCTTGGCAACAACTAAAAAATAAGAGAGTTTTATAATTTCTCAAATTTAAAGACTATTTATGTATTATGCAAAGCCTTTAAAAGACTCAAACAATTCGAAACTATCCAATTTAGTTGAACATCCATGCCTTTGGCTCAATCAACTAAATGAGAAGTTTATTAGTAACATCTCAAAAATAAGAGAGGGTTATATAATTTCTAAAATTTAAAGGCTATTTCTGTATTAACAAAAAACATCTGGGGTTGGTTTGTGTAATTTAGGCAAATAAAGCGAAAATCTGAAAAAGCTCTACATGGTTGCATGCATGCTCTGCATGGTTTTTTTTGTCGTTATTTCAGTTGCCTCAAATACAATTAAAAGAAGTAATAAAGTAATTCTTTATTATAGTATAAAGAAGTTCATTCCAAATCTATAAAAAACTTGAATAACCCAAAACTAGAGTCAATCTCAATCAAATAAACTAAGTACATCATATATAATGTCTAAACAAGTTATTTCGTTGAGGGGTAATCTTCTCCGACTGCATGCAAAAAAAAAAAAAAAAAAAAAAAAAAAATAATAATAATAATAATAATAAGCACAAATTAAACTTTCAAAGTCTAATGTTAAAAGTACGTAATACATTCTTACCAATTTAGTTCAACATCCATGGCTTTGGCATAACCAACTAAACAAGGAGTTTTCTAGCAACAACACAAATGAAAGAAAGTTATATAATTTCTCAAATTTAAAGGTTATTTCTATATTAGGGTATAGAGTATAAAAAAGCTCATGCCAAGCTTATAGGATGCTCAAATGATTTGAAACTTTACACTCGATCTCAGTCTATTGAACTAAGTATAGAATATACATATAATGGCTAAATAAGTTATATCGTCAAAGAATTTATCTTCTCAACTTGCATGCAAAAGAAACAAACGTAGGTTAAACTTTCAAATTCTAATCGTAAAAGTAATATGTTCTTACCAAATTAGTTTAACATACACGACTTTGGCTCAATCAACTAAACAAAGAGTTTCTTCTCAACAACTCAAAAATAACATAAACATATATAATTTCTCAAATTTAAAGGTTATTTCTATATAAGGATATAAAAAAGCTCATGCTAAGCATAAAGGATATTCAAATGATTTGAAACTATAGAATCGATCTCAGTCCAATAAACTAAGTACACCATACATAATGCATAAATAAGTTATATCATCATGGAGCTATCTACACGTATAAAGAACAAACACATGTTAGAATTTTAAATTCTAACCATAAAAGAAATATATTAGCACCAATTTAATTGAACATCCATGGCTTTGCTTCAATAGACTAAATGAGAAGTTTACTAGCAACATCTCAAAAATAAGAGAGGGTTATATAATTTCTGAAATTTAAAGGCTATTTCAGTATTAACAAAAAACATCTGGGTCGGTTTGTGTAATTTAGGCAAATAAAGCGAAAATCCGGAAAAGCTCTGCATGGCTGCGTGCGTGTCTATATATATATATATGTGTGTATATATATATATATATGGCAGTGTCTGAAGAGGGCTGTGTCTTGGCATTGTATCGAGTGAAGACCTCTCTGCATCGGAAGCGTAATCGTGCTTATTGACTGGTACTGAATCGAAGGATCTGATTTTCTCTTCGTCTTCGAATACCTGGCATGTTTTTCCTTCCGATCTATGTTCTGTTTCTTGAATTCGTGTTCGGATTTTCGTTTTCATTTTATTCTGATTCTCAGTCCGTATATTAGGTTTGCTTGTGATCTGATTCCACTGCCTGCGTCTTTGATCTCTTTTAAGACTGAGTTGACTGGAATTTTGGTTTTGCTTTGTTTGATAGGCGGGAGAGCGGAAATTTTGGGTTAGCCCAATTTTTGTTTGCTGATTGATGAAAATGAGTGAAATGAATTATTTGCATACATTGTTAGGAGCCGTTTATGCTGATCGAACAATGAAGATGTGGCTATGATTTTGAGAAATTTTTGTGTTAGGCTCGGCAGAATTAAGGGTTTACTTTCTTTCTTTTGTGTTGTCTGAGGTTCGTCATTGATGAGAAAAATTTTTAAAACCTGAATTGTCTCAGCTTCCAAACTAGAGTTTAGCCTTAGACTTTGATTATAAATCAACTGAAGAGCATTATTTGTGTTAATCTATGTAAAATTGAAAATTTCACTAGAACTAGGAAGGGTTTTCCTCTTAGGTTTATTTGGGATTGAGGGGTTTTCTCCTTTCTATTTTCCTGAAAATTTCATTGGGATTTGCAAAGACTAAAACAACAATTAAGTCGTGAATTGCTACGAGCTCACTAGGTCTGGGACTTGCAAAGCCGAAGATCAGCTCGCAAGTATGAAGCTGCAATGATGAAATTAGATTTGCCAGTAGATATCATCGATTCCCTTTAACTATTGCAAAATTTAGGGTTCAATAATTAGGCTTAAGTTAATATTTTTTTTTTCTATAAATAAAAGTATATTAGCAGAAAAATCGCAAAACGAAAACAGCCAACACCAGGCATACCCCAGTCAAAACGACAAAAGCCCAACACGAAAGACAGCAAAAACAACCAAAACATTATACCCTATCCTCTATCACCAGCTTTGCACTCCCAGAACCATACTTCGCCCGAGCTAGAGCATTCTTCTTCTTCCGCTCTCTTTTATGCTGAGACTTGGTTTTCACAGGAACATAGTCAGAATTAATATTGTCATCTCTAGTAGAGTTACATTCAGCATCCACCCCCCGATCCCGCTTGCCCCTATCCTCATCCACCATTGCATCGTCTTCAAGAACTCCCTCCCCCATAGGAAGGTGCAAATCTCCCATCAATGGAATTTCCCAATCCTCTTCCATAAGAGTACGTACCAAACTGATTTGCCAGTAGATATCATCGTTTCCAGTCATTGCAAAATCTAGGGTTTAATGTTTAGGCTTTAAGTTAATATAGTAGTGGCTTCTTTATGAGAGTGTTCAAACGGGAGCTAGAAGGTAACGAGTTTTAATGTTCAGGAGGTTTAAATCCAGAATAAATCTAGAAAACAAGCTAATTTTTTGGTTTTTGTTTTGTCAATTTCGTTAATATTGACATTTTTTTTAGATTATTCATTTAAAAGAAAAAAGTGTGTGCCCATAGAACATACATCCACCACTTTTCAAGTATCTTAAATTGTTAGTTTCACCTTATCATAACTATATTAGGGTCGAGGGCATAGCATTTATAATATTATTATGAAATCTCTTGAAAGAAAAGGAAGCAAAGGCTTTTGTGACGGCAAGTCATTCACAAAGGAGGCGATGTACATATAAGAAAGAATGAATCTCTCTCACTCCCCCGAATGGCTCTCCCTCTAAGAGACATTGCATTTGCGTGCACTTTTTGAAGAATTTAGGAATCTACGTACTTAGTATACATACCTAAATTTCTTAGACATCACTATACTATTTCGTCGCTGCATCGGCTTTATAAAAAAATAACTATGAAGCTTACCTCATGGAGTTCATGATAGACATAGTCTTTAAAAAGGTAACAGTTAACATGACTAGGGCGTAACATTATTCGCTGAGAGAAAATATTATTAGTGAGTTATTGTAATAGATTTAGACCCGGAGTTGGCCCGCCCATAAGGACTCTAAAGCAGTTATGCCCATTTTCTCTATTTTTGGAGAGAAGTGGGCAACATCTAGTATGCACTTATGTGCTTGTTGGTATGTTTATATTTAGCATGAACGAGCATAATGAAAAAGACTGCATATTTGAAAATTTGTGAATTGAAAATCTCTCAAAGTCTTCTCTGTGTTTTGCAATGTGAGGTATTTAGGCTGTGACTTGAAAGTGATTTCGTTTCAGACTGGTGATTCAACCCACTCAAGGATCCGTATAACCTACTCAAGTGAAACAAGTAAGTTTTATTGCCTTCTCATTTATGAGTTTATATGTCATATTTCCAACATTGGTATTAGAGCATACGGGTTTGTTTTCTTGTTACCCATATTGTGTATGTATCTACATATGTATGTACGTCACATAAGTACACACATACATGAGAATACTTAATATATTTACAACAATACATATACGTATCCTTCTTTTCATTTGGTGGTCTACCAATACGTATGTATAGGAAATGTAAACTAGTAGATATATTCGTGCATAAGAAAAAGAAATCAAAGTTGCAAGAAAAAAATCTGTCGGAGAAATACCAGTGACTCGATTCTGACCATAACCATCCCGCTTAAAACAATCTACTTGTCGAGAACGGTAACAATGATGGTGGTTACAGGCGGATACTAAGTCTGGGACTTGCAAAGCCGAAAAGCATGTCACAAGGATGAAGTTGCAACGATGAGATTGGATATGCCAGTAGATATCATCGTTTCCAGTCATTGCAAAATTTAGGGTTTAATGTTTAGGTTTTAAGTTAATATAGTGGTGGCTGCTTGATGAGTGTTCAAACGAGAGCTAGAAGGTAACAGGTTTTAATGTTCAGGAGGTTTAAATCCAGAAAAAATCTAGAAAACATGCCAAATTTTTGGTATGTTTTTTTGTCAATTTCGTTAATATTGACATTTTTTTATAAATATAATGCATTATATAGATTATTCATTTTAAGAAAGTGTGTCCATGAGAACCTATATCTACCACCCTTCAACTATCTTAAATTGTTAATTTCACCTCATCATAACAATATTAGGGTGGATGTAGTGTCAATTGATTTCCAAAAATCATATTAACAAAGCAAATTCATGCTAAAGAACAATGAGACAAAATTTAACACCAGATCAACTTCTTCTCCCTTGAGTTTTAATCTCTCTACCAACTTCTTCCCTCTAATAAATTTCTTGAACTTTCTAGTTATAGTTTTATTATATCATCGTTCTCATCACTTTCTGCTTCCTCAATTGAAGATTGGGGAACTTTGAAAGCAAGAGACATACAATTTTTCTTCAACTCCTGACTATCTTTTCTTTTCATCATAATCTCATAAGTCATGAGAGATCCAATCAAATCATCAAAAAATAAAACTTCTAAATCTTTAGCCTCTTAAATGGCCATTACCTTGGGATCCCACTCTTTGGGAAGACTTCCATAAGAATTTTTCTAATCTTCTCCCCATTCAAGTAAGTTTTTCCTAGACTTTTCAAACTTGTGACAATATCATTAAATCTAGTAAACATATCCTTAATGGATTCCCAATTTTTCATTGAAAAAAGCTCATACTCATGAATAAGTAAATTTATCTTTTTTTTCCTTAACTTGATTTGTACCTTCATGAGTAACTTCTAAATTGTCTCAAATCTCTTTGGCCATTTTGCCTGTAGATACCCGATTGAATTCATCCAGGCTAAGACCATAAAAAAAGATGTCTATTGTCTTGGCATTTATCTCCACAATCCTCTTTTCTTCTTCAGTTCATTCCCTCATTCTTTCCATTGAGGGTAGTGTGACTCCATTCATGATGGTATCATAGACATCAAGGTTTTGCATCAAGTAGCATGAGATCTTTTTTTTTTTTTTTCCAATAGCCATGGTTGGATCCATTAAAGAATGATGGCCTTGAGGTGTTTTGGCTCCCAAAGTTTTGAGCTCCAATAAATTGTGTCATCTTAGGATCTCTCTTAGGTGATTAAATATGTAAAAACATAAGGGACTTATTCTAATACCGATTGTTAGATTGGCATAATTATACCAATACACTCCCAAGGGGAGTGAATTTGGTGATTTAAAAATAGGTAAATATTTAAAAACCTCTTCAGAGAAAATGATTTTTTAGTGCAATGAAATAGTGAGTGTAAATCGAAATATGCAAATGATAAGAAATTTAAAAAGAGTAAAGAAACAGATACAAGAATTTATCATAGTTCAGCAAATCAGCCTACATCCACTCCACCATCTGCCCGTTGGAGATTTTACAAATCCATTAAAAACCACGTACTTAAACCAAGTAGACCTTTTAGAAAACTACTAAGAAATGCAATCTCCTACTTAAACCAAATAGGCCCTGTAGCAAACTGCTATAAAATACTAGAAGAAATACAAAATACAAAGAATGAAAATTTGCCCTGTCAATAGTTTAAAATAACGAACAACTTATTTTTTCATATAGGTCAAAAATAATTTTGAGTCTTTTTGGCCTTTCATGCACACAAGTCTTAAAACGGTCAACTCTTTTCTAAAACGGTTGATTCTTTTTGCCCTTCCACAAAAAGTATAGGGTATTTAATTTTTTGAAACTGTTTTGACACTTTACTTTTTATAAATGATTTGATTTCAAAATAAATTCTCTTTTAAGAACATATTATTGTTTTTCAAGTTGAAAATTCATCATGCCACCAAATTTTTATATATTGAAAGCACATTGGGAATAAATTTATCCTTTGGCATAATTTTAATTTTTTATTTTCAAATTCTAAAAATATAAAGTTTTTCATCAGCAAAACATCATCAAAAGTAAAACAACATCATTTGCTCCTAAGCTAAGGACTCTGGTTGTTCGTCTTCCAGAGTTATGATTGGTCATCGTTGAAGGAGGCTGAAAGCAGCAATGGTTGCAACGATAGATGATGATGAAGTAGGGAGTGGCTGGAAATGGCTGCAGTAGTCGGTTGGCCATGTTATTTAAAGGCCATTGGAACCAAGAATGGTTTCTCAGGAAAATAGATGGTCAAATGGTTAATAGGTTGTTTGGCTGGCAACTCTAAAGCCCTGTTTGGCTAGTAATTGCTAAAGATATGGAATTTGTTTTCAAATAAAAGTATAGATTTTATTCTGAATCATTATTTTTTTATATAAATACATATGACTTATAGAAATATTAATGTTATTAGTTAACAATGCTAATAAATAGGAAGAAGCCTATGTGACTGAAATACTCATTGTGGTATAATTTTGATGTTATTAATTAACCACACGTGAATGAGTCTCTAATATACATTGTCATGTCTTTTTTTTAACAATTTTTTTTAAAGAATTTGATAAGTCAAGTTCCTAATTTGTTATTTTTCATTTACTTTGCTTTTCAGGAAAATGGCACTTGTGAAAACGACTCCAGTATTCATTCGAACTCGAGCTCAAAGAACACGAGTAAAGAAGATGAAGAGACGATTGGACAACTACCGGATGATGATTGGACAAGGCATATGTGAGCATATTATTCTTGTCTGCAATATGATGCAAGAACTCATATTTGCTGGATATGAGGGTTTAGGGACTCATGAAGCACAGTATCAATCTTTGCTTATCACAATGATATTACAAGATAGGGAATTAATGAGTAGCATTTGGGAATCAAATTCCTCAAATAAGACATTTGATTGGTTAGTGTGTTCTTTTATAAGAACACATAGAAGAAGAGAGGTAATACGAGCAATGTACCCATGTAGCCTACCAGTGGATATCATTAGGGATATTGCTTCTAAAGCTTTAGAAGACATTCCTTATGAAGTTATTCACTCTCTTCCTCGTAGAGCTAGACTTAATTATAGGTAAAATCTTAATCAATTTATGTACCTTGTTTAGCTATGTTTTATGTGTAAATACTCGAACAATGTGTTAGCTATTTCATTTCTATGGAATGAATGTTTTATTCATTTTTTTTTATTTAATATTTAGTGATTAAATATTTCCATGTTACGTGCATTGATACTTCAATAGGTGGGATTCCAGGTGAAAAGAAAAATAAAAGTAATAATATTTGGACAATTGGAATATGGTTGATGATTGAGAAAATGGTGAACTTTCAACCATGTACCCAGAGGAATATTTATTATTAATTTTCTTAGTAAGATAAATGTGTGTGGGGAATGGCATTAATGAGATGTATAAACAGATCATGTAGATTATCCTTTTAACATGGGATCTTCCAAGAATATTATAGCTGATTTGATTAAATGCAAGAAACTAAATAGGGACAATTATAAAATTTGAAGTATGAAAATCCAATACATCTTAGAAGAGAAAGAGAATCTAGAAGTTCTAAATCAAGTCATGGTGGATCTTGCTGTTGGAATGATTGCACAACACAAGAAAGATAGAGATGCTTACAATGCTCAGAAGAAAAAGAAGTCAACTGCTTCTATCACGTTACTTAGTAGTATGGAAAATGACATCATGCATGAGTTTAGGAAATATAAGATGGCAAGTGAAATCTAGGTTGCCCTTAAGGAGTAATTTGGGGTGACTTCTGTTGCCAAGGTTAGACAATTGACTATTAAATTTGACATGTACACTATAAAAAAATGGGTTTTTTGCGATGGTTTTCAAAATCGTCCCAAAACATGGGATTTTGTAGTGGTTTTTCAACCGTTGCAAAATATGTCTTTTACGGTGGTTTATCCAACATTTTGCGACGATTTTGAAAAATTACAGCAAAATTAATTAATTTAAAATTCAAAAATAAATTTCGCGGCGATTTTAGTCAACCGCCACAAAATTCAACAATAAAAAAATAAAAAATTAAATTTAGCGACAGTTTTGTCAAAATTGCCGCCAAATTCATTCATAAAAAAAATAAATTTAGTTGCAGTTTTGTCAAAATCGTCGCAAAATTCATCAATAAAAAAATTTAAAAATAAATTTCACGGCAGTTTTAATCAACGGTTGCAAAATTTAGAAATAAAAAAATAAAAAATTAAATTTCGCGATGATTTTGTCAAAATCGCCACCAAATTTATTAATAAAAAAATTTAAAAAAAATTAAATTTAGTGGTAGTTTTATCAAAACCTCCGCAAAATTCATTAATAAAAAAATTAATAAATAAAATTTATTAAATTTAAAATTAAATTCAACAATAAAAAATTTATTTTTGATAAAAATTTAAAAATTAAATTAAATTTAAAAAAATAAAATTCAGTAATTAAAAAAAAATAATCAATTAAATTTCAAAAAAATAAAAATAAAAATAAAATTTTATTGATTAAAATAAAAAATTTAATCAGTAAAGTTCAGCAATAAAAAAATAAAAAAATAAATTTCAAAAAAAATTAATAATTTAAAAATTAAATTAAATTAAATTTTACAAAATAATCTAATTTGTTTTATTTTTTAATCAATTAATTTATTTATATCAATTAATTAATTTAATTTATTTATTTTAAATTAATTAATCAATTAATTTATTTAATTTAATTAATTAGTTTAAAACATTTTATGTTCAATTAATTAATTTAATATGTTAACTCTTTTTTAGGTGTTTTAAGAGTTCAATTAATTATTTTAATTTAATTCAATTGAATAAAAAATAAAATTGTTTTTATTTTATTTAATTTGGGGTCAAGTGTAATTTCAAAAACTTGAGTTTGTGGGTGCGAAGGGAATTCTAAAAAATAATGGTTCGATTACTTTATAATTAATATGCACGAGTATATTATAAGGTAGTTTTGCAGATCAGATGGCTTCACACGCACACGGGCGTATGGCAGGTCATGGGATTGAAACTTGGGGATAGCATTTATTGGAATAAATTCCAGCAGGCACAGTAGGGCTGGTGGACATTCGCACAGGGAAGGGCCTCGCGCGTGCGCGCTAATTTTGCCTGCGTGTGGGAAATAGTGGCGATTTTGAAACCATCGCAAAAAATTACCAAAATCGCCGTTAAATTATTTTTTATAAAAACCGTCGCTAATTGCGGCGGTTTCCAAATCACTGCTAAATTTTAAAAATCATCGCTAAAAATATCACTTAGCGATAGTTATACCAGCGGTTGCTAAAAATCGTATCTGCGGCGATTTTGAAAACTGTCGCTAAATTACATAGCAGGCTAAATACCAATTTTTTTGTAGTGACAAAAAGTGCCCAAACCACAATATGAGGCAATATCTTCGAGAAATGACTAGTACGATCAATGAATCAAAGATGCAGATGTGAATCTTATTGATAAACAATAGTATAGGTTGTTATAAGATCCCTACCCTATAACTGGGAGTGGGAGCATGTGAAGGTATATCTTGCGCATAATGCGAACATCAAGATGATGGTTGATGCTCCACGACACATGGAGATAGAGAAAAATCATATTAAGGCCTCTAAGACTAATACTAACATCTATATGAGGGGATCCAGCTCCAAAAGTGCTCCCTAATTCAAGTGAAAATTTCCTAGTAAAAGAAATAAGGGAAAATTTTCCCCAAAGCTAGAGGTGCTCACTTTGAAAACACTAAGAGTCACCACGACAAAGCTAAGGGACTAGCTTATAATCCCTCGAAAAGGAAGAACATGGCAAAAGTGAAATGCTAGAACTTTGGCAAGAAATAATACTTTGCACGTGATTGCAATGAACCTAGAAAGGTACAAGCCAAGCCCTAAGTGCATTTTCTAATGTTATTTATGTTTTGACTTTTGTATTCTAAACCAAAGCTAATCCTTCATGGATTGTTGATTCAGGAGCCACAGACCATGTAGTTAAAGACAAAAGTGCCTTCATGGAGTATCATTGAATTCTGTATGAAATTAAGTGGATCTATGTGGGAAACAATACAAAGGTTGAAAGGTATTGGCACCTATAAGTTATGTATGTGTGATGGCCAAACCTTATTCCTACATAATGTATTGTTTGCTCTAGAAATTCAGTAAAATTTAGCCTTTGTACCTGTTCTTCCTAATTGTGGATTTAATTTGTATTTACATGATTCAACTGTTGAATTATTTTTAATTTCAATATATTATGGATGAGAAAATTTGTAAAATGATTTTATCGTGCTTGATGTAGATTATGCTTCTAGTAGCAATCTACATACTAATTTTTCCTTTTCCACATCTCCTAGAAATTTTCATGAAGATGTGAATATATGGCATGCAAGTTTAGGCCATATAGGATAACAAAGATTGTATAAATTAGAAAAAGAAGGCTTATAGGCCCAAATTGCAAAAGTTAATCACTACTACACAATTGTAAAATAACATTTCACTACTATATTACTGTAAAAATAACAACCACTACTAAATAACTATAAAAATAACAACTCCACACATAACTGCTTTGCTTATCTCTTAATTCCTCTCCTAATTCTTTGATTCTAGACATTTTCCTTCCCTTCAAAATTTTCTTATCCTCAATAAAATCAAAGGAATTGAACGACTCGAGAAAATTAAGCTAAGAGATCCGATAGAAATTCCCAAGTATTGTTATCCAAGTGAATTTTCAAGGAAATTTTTATTAACCACTTCAATTTGTTCATAAAATTATTTTTTTTTAAGTAAAAGAGATATGTATAGATATAAATAAAGCGTCTATATAGAACAAAAATCAGGACATACTGTAGTTTACATGATCATGAAAGTGAAGCACACACTCAAGATCAAAACAAAACTATAGCTAAAGACATAGCAGAAGCAACAACGGAGCTACATAAAATGGAAATTAGTGAACAACTCTAGATCCAAAGGCGCTCTAACGCACGTCTTCCAGATGAACGTGAAGATCAGGGAGAAGTTGCTAACCTGAAGGCAAGCATGGAAGAGCCACCTAGCTAGCAATGTGTACAAAGTGACAAACTAGGACTAAAGAAATGAACCAGTGTCACCAAGTGACCCTTGGACACATACTGGAACAAACACTTAGGGCCACAACCATCAAATCATAGCCCAACTCAGGAGTTACCGTTTTACTATGGAGACACACAAGGGTTCTGCCCACTCTAAGTTATTAAGTATGCTGACGTATAGTTTGACTATGGAAACGCACAGGAGGTTTACCCATTCCAAGTTACTAAGTAGACTACCACTGGAGCAGGCAAAAACAAGAGGCTGCAAAGCCATTCTACATGACATCATGTACAAAGTAAAATCTAGGATCAAAGGATAGCATCAGTTTTGGTCATTAGAGTCTCTCAACTCCAGGGAACTCACTAACCCACCCCAGCGATCCAACACTATCAAGTCATATGTGGCAGTAGGGCCATCCACAATTTGACCATGGAGATGCACAAGGGTTCTACTCGCTCCAAATTACTAAGTAGAATGGTTTACCTAAGCCAGGAGTGCTGGTTAGTAGGAAGCTGTCAAAAATACCGCAGTGCACAGCTCTATAGAGTATGGGGAAAGAGGATGGTGACCAACCATGCCCACATGACACACTATACTTGATGTGCGAGCTGGTTCGCAGACTGTTCGGAACCTCGCCAACACCTGTTATTGCGCTCACACCATAAAAAATATACAATCGCCTACAAAACCAAACGATTAGCAACATGCCAAGTAAAGGACCCCTGTATCCCATCAACGCCAGGGCTATGCAAATTTCTTCGAACGTAGAAAAAATGACACCACTTGCCTAGAATAGGAACATTCAAAGAATAGATGGTTGTGTCTCTTAGAATCTGCCCTGCAAAGAAAACATCTGTTGGGAAATGGAAGAAACAGGTTAACGTGATCAAGAGTCATTACAAAAAAATTGGTTTTTAGCGACGGTTCCTAACTGCCACAAAGTGATTTAGCGGCGGTTTTTAAAACCGCCACTAATACAGCTGTCGCGCGGCATTTAGCGGCAATTTTTAGCAACCGCTGGTATAACCGCCGCTAAGTGATATTTTTAGCGATGGTTTGTAAACCGTCGCAATTAGCGGCGGTTTTTCAAATTTAGCGGCGGTTCTGAAACCGCTACTGAAATTATTGAATTTAATATGAAATTAAATAATTTTTAGCGGTGATTTTTTGAACCGCGACTAATTTTAATAGGTAAAAGAACTTAGCAGCGGTTTTGTAACCGTCGCTAAGGTTAGCACTTAGCAACGGTTACAAAATCGCCGCTAAATACTAAAGTTAGTGGCGATTTTAGAACTTAGCGATGGTTGCAAAATAGCCGCTAAGTTTAGTATTTAGCGGCGGTTTTATAACCGCCACTAGTGTAAAAGAACTTAGCAGCTGTTTCAAAACCTCTGCTAAAGTGATTAATTGAAAATTATAGCAACGGTTTTATAACCACCGCTAAATGAAGACTATAAAAATATATATAGCGGGGGTTTTAAAACCGCCACTAAATTCAATAATATCCCCAATAATGCCTGCTGACCTATATACCTGATAACCTGTATACCTCATAACCTGTAACCTAAATAGCCAACCATAAATATTCAATGATAACTTATATATCCAAACTTGTAACCTATATATATACCAAATTCACAAACACAATATCTCCATCTATTTAACCAACAAACTATAAAGATTCCAACTTAAATATCCAAACATGTAACATGTCAAAGTCCAATCAAAATAGACTTACATATCAAAATAAAATTTAAAAAGTTTAGAAGTCAAGTCGTTCAAATATTTTAACAATACATCAATTTTGTTGGTCTGGAGGTTGTGGTGGATCATGAACGTCATGACTAGATATCGAAGACCGCCTTCTCGCTGGTGAAGCTTATCCACTATTCGCATTTGGTGCTTGAAATAATTAAAATTGTATTAGATGTATAGAAAAGATAAAAACATACTCTTAAAAGTATTTGTAGTCATAAACATAAACAATCACTTAAAATGAAAAATCAAAATTAATAATTTTAGAATTAACATACCATTGAATTGAGCATAGCAGCAAACTTAGGTGGTATATTCCCCACAACGTTTGTCAAAAGAAAACTCACTACACCTTGAAAATTTTGCAGCTGCGACTCTAAACTTTGAACCTTTTGTTTGGACTGGTATTATTGGAAGACGAAGATATCCCATTCAATTGACTAGCGATCCCAAAAACTTGATTTGGACTCGGACCAAATCCCAAACCTCAGACTCGGCCTGAGTGTTCTTTTCCTAGCACTTGAGCAAGTGAATCATGTAAGGAGACTGACTGTGGAGATGTGCCTTGACTCTCAATCTCAGAAATTTTGTCCTATATATGTATGGATTAAAAAACAATATCAATAACAACAAAACACCAGCAAGTTAACTCACAAAAAACTCCGATTAACACCAAAAATTCAGTGTGTGGTTTGTTATTCAGGAAACATAAAATAGTGTACAAAGGAAAAAGCTCATCATTCTATTAACATGATGGAAATGTTGCACTCCATCACACCATTTTAACTATTCATATATATAATGACTGTAGCAGTTATTGAACTCCATCTCTGGGTAACTGGTGCAGTGCAGAAAACATGATATTCTGCCTAAGTGAATAATGACTGTTGTGATCACAGCTATGGTTAAATCATTCTGAGTGACAACCACAATTATGGCATCAAGTTTGTGGCACCAAGAGAAGGCCATAATTGACAGCAACAGCAGGTGGCCTAATGGCTATACAAAGATAGCAAGAATGCACCAGCATGCTACACCCCTTCAACACCATCAGCTACCAAATCCCAAATCCACCCACCCAAAAAATAAATAAACAAAAACAAAATATAGTTATTTGTGTTGTAGAGTAGGGAGGTAAGTAAAGGTGGTGAGACAAGTCACCTTCATACAAAACAGAACTCAAAAGAACAGCAATAAGGCTTTTATGCAAGTCTGGTGCTCACAAAGCAACACAAATACATGCACAAAATCGAGTTCAAATACCAATAGAACAATGGGGTTAGTCATGGCATGTTCTTCCCATTTATATGATTCTTTTGTTGTTAAAATGTCAAGGATTAAGTTATTTTGATTCCTTTTTACTGTTATGTGAGCACTGACCCTTTCATTTATATGGAATAGGAATATGGCAGATACTTTAAAATGTGGCATGACAGGGTTAGACTTGTATGTATCACATTGTTATTTTATGTTTGCAAATTAATAATGTAAAGAGGGGACCAATTTCAGACTCTAATAAACAAAGACATAAAAACAAGCAAAAGGTCTAAGAAGACGACTCCACTGGGAAACAAAAGCAAAAGGTGTCAAAACTTATGCTTATAGTTCGTTAAAAGCAAAAGGTGTCTAGAAACAAACACTATAAAAACAAATAAATTTGAAAGTAAAGTTTAAGCCTGTGTTAAAACTTACACTTATAGTTCGTGCTCCTTCATTCACAAAAGATCCGTCTTTCTTCTTATGTGTCGCGATGTATAATAAACCCCTACTCACTAGCTAACCACTCTCAATTTCCTATAATTTAGAGCAATTTCACATAAATGTTAGTTGATGTTAGAATAAAAAATTCATACTTAAGATAAATTTTTGTAATATTACCATCTCATGTTTTTTTCTTACCAGACTCTTTGATCCTTCAGTGTGTAGGATTGTCAATTTGGATCGATTTTCACTATTTTGTAGACACATCTCCTGGATATCCAACAAGAACATCATTAGTTGAATTATACTTATTTAGTTGTATAAAGAGTAGTACTCTTATAAGCAAGATTAGTAACATCACCTTAGTTTTCTCGCGTGCACGATAATCAATGAAACTTGCCCACTGGTCTTGTGAGATTCTTGGTGGATGTTTTGCAAGATTTGCCTCTCGATCAATAGTGGGATCATAGTACTCGTGGTATAACTTGCATCTATTATCCTTTCATTTTTTTCCAATGTTTCTCAAAATGAAATTCTTCACACGTCCTTCGTCAACATTAAATTTTTCCTTAAAAAAATAACAATGTTAATTATAACAAAATATTCAAAAAAATATATCAAAACAACAAATATTAGTTAATTACCATGACTCTATTTTTGTAAATTTCATCTTTATATGCATTGGGAACTTTATGCCAACTTTCGTAATTGACAGGAAAAGCAACAAAATCAAAAGCCAACTATCCTAAAATCCCTCCAAAAAGTCCAGCTGCATCTCCTATTGGTTAGAGTGATTCATTAAACTCTAACATGACACGCCTTCCACATGCAAGTAACCAAACATCCTTAACCCCTAGCTTTTCTTGTTTTATAACTCCCTGTTCATCTGTCAATCAAAATACATATACCTAATTTAATAATTAATGCAAGTATATAATAATTACATGCAATTTAAATATTTTGTGCATACCTATCACATTAACTGTCCAGTAATAGCGTGATGTAGACGAGCCTGTCGATGGAAAATCCTGAGATAGATGTGGGGTGGATGATTCTGATGGAGTCTGGCTAGATCCTGGAGATTGTGATGGGGCATGAGCAGATAATGGAGGTTACGGTGGAGATAGGGAGGATGCTAGAGGTTGTGGTGGAGCTGGGGGTTGTGGTGGAGTTGACAATGATGCTGAAGCATGTGTAGGAAGTGAGGCATCTCCACCTAAATCGGTAGTGCCTGTCTTTCTTAGACGTTTCTTTCTAATCATGGCTGCATTTTTTTATAAATGAGAAAAACATGCACGTATAGATAAAGCAAAGCAAAAAAAAAAATAAAAAAAATGAGAAGGAGAAACATAATAATAAGCAAAGTAAAATGCAATATAATATTCTACATTTGCATTAATTAGAATCTTGCATGCCTAACATTGAATGTGTACATGTGGCTTGTATGATGGTAAGGGCAGAAATGTTATTCAATGCTACTTTTGTAAGAACAGATAGGTTTCAAGTTGACTTAAAACAATGCTTATACAAAGTTTCTTAGGTGACATGTTGTTGCTATCTAATGAGTGAGCTTGTATCTAAAGATATAAATAACAAGTTGATAGGTTTCATCACATAAGACCTCATAAAATTAGCAAATAGAAAAGACTCTATTTTAAGGATGCAAAATTCTTAAACTTGAAGATTGCTCTTGTATTACTACAAGGACCAACAAAAAGTACCAAAGGGAAAGACAACATCAATATATGTTTTATTTATTTAAAATATTCAATTCTAATAATTGTACAAATTTGCAAGATACCACTAAAACAACAAATCAAGCCATAATCCCACTGAGGTCAATTACTGATTGTCATTCTGACGAATATGCTACTTCTTCCCAGTCTACATTGACCAACTGCCATGAAAATAGCTCTGTTTGTCTCCTAAGCGGTTATGTATTTATTGTCTAATTAATCTAAACCCTTCTGGTAAGACATATGAGGTGATGGTGATATATTAGTAAAAATTGGTAAGTTCACCAATTGATTATAATAATAAAAATTTTGTAAGGGTCCATAGATGAAGGCTATTTTCCTTCTTGCACATCCATAATGACCACAATAAATTCAGCAATTTGTAACCAGGTTGTTTATCAAAATATTTATGATGCGTTAGAATGCCTTAATGGAAAACTAGTACCAGTCTATCAGGTAAAATAAACAGTCACAGCCTGTCGCCAAACTTTAATGTAAATAGATCATTCTTTAACCAATTTTAGCTTGTTGAATTCCATACTTTCCATTGCCTGTAAATGGAGGAAGCATTCCCAACAACAATAAGTTTTTTTTTATTGTTCTTCTAAATAGCAATTACTATAAGTATCTATCTAACTAAATAAAAAGCAAGTCATAGAGACTATAGTATAACTAATTCAACCCTAACAAATATCTTTTTTCTCAGTGAATTGTATCTTCTTCATATGCATCACAAATGCCATCCTGTTGATTATTCAAGGACCAAAGATGAGAGAAATTAAACAGACAAGAATATGAAAGCTACATTCAACTTATGAAAAAACAAAAGGGAAATATATATTTAACAATTCTGATATTTTAATTGACTGTCACTGAGCATGAAGTATTAGGTAATAGTAAATTTTTTTGGTACAAAAATCCAGCAACTATGATTTCTTCCTAGAATTTGTTATATATGCTTCTTCAATCATTTTGTTATTGATACATAAGAAAAACTTCATACATTGTTTCTACGTTGTCAATTTCACACTAGAAATCTACGACCCTTGGATTATTATACTGACTTGGTGTTGCTCCATTTCTTTTTCAGCCTAAGTATGTTCTTTGATTTATTCTCTAAGCTAAGAATGCTCCAGTTTAAGGACTTTTATCAGATGTTTATGTAATTAATTGTATTAGTTTAGTTACAGTATCCCTTAAACCCTCATTAGTCAACCCATCAAATCTTTTCCCATTCTCACTTTGCTTCTTCTGTATTAGAATCCCATGAACAAGATGTCGAATGCTTGCCTGATCTGCAAGCTTTCATCATAAATTCTTGTGGCTAATTCCCTGATCTGAAAGCTTTCATCATAAAACTTCATACATTGTTTCTATGATACAATGTACATCCAAAACTTTCAATATCATTTATTTATCTTTGCATAAAAAATTCAATCAAATTAGATTGACTTTAATCAGGTTTTTCTTATTCTATTTTTGTTATGATAGAACTGATATTAAGACTAAAATTATGAACTCTTGATTGAGTTGTGCTTAAATTTTAATTAAACTCAAAATAAGCTAATTCATGAACATCTTTAATGATGTTGTCATCTTCTTACATATAATTTTTATTATTATTAATTTTTTTTAAATCTTTAGCAATACATTCTAAGTCATTCACGTCAGATTCAGGTAATTGCTTCTTTCATAAACTTTTCCACTCAAAAAAAAATCAATTTAGGTGTGATATATATGTTTGCCCTCGCATTCATTTCGGCACATAACCAAATCTTAATGCTCCTAAAAATTCACCTTTCCAACAAAAAAAAAAAAAAAAAAAAAAAAATAGAGGTGCAAATGACAATATACCATGAGATGAAAGGGCAAGGACTGAAGCATAGGAGGCACTATGCGCAATATGATTGGACATTGATGTCCTGAAAGGGACAGATCTACCACACACTTCACGTGTGATACAAAGGATGTAAAATACCTAGATGCTTTATCACTGTCAAAGCCCATCTATCTAATAGTTTGTAGTGCATGTCACTTACTACTTATTTATATTTTAAAAAACCAATAATAAAGTGTAAGATCTAAAATTTTTATATTTTCCAAGATAGTGCCTAACTAACCCGAGTGAAGTTTTCTAGACAACATGATTAAAATTTTTATTTTTATATTATTTAATAGTACAAATTATCTAACAATCAATATTAAAATAAGTATTGTTTCAGCTACAGCTAGGAAGGCAGGAAGGAGATTAGCCATTAATTCATAAAATTAAAGTCACCATGCATATATTTAATTAATTTAACTAACCAAAAGAACGATATGAACATCTGCCTTTAGAATAGATTAGAAATGAAGAGAAGCCGAATGAATGAGTGAATATGCATCGATCGATAAGCTAGCGTTGATCGTGGTGGTAATTAATACTATCATATCAATTATCAAGGTGATTATATAATTAATCTATAAGATGGCGACGCATGCTTACAAGAATAAAATCATTTTGTAGGGCTCATCGATCGGCATATTCGCCAAGCACTTGGTAGTCGCTTCAGGACTGTCAAACGACCTTTTGTGTAATAATCCCCAATACTGCACTTATGTGGGAAGATTCATTATTCTTCTGAGTTGATATTTCAAAGTTAAAACTATACCAAATTAGTGGACCTCACTGCAGCTTCCAACAAACACATTTATTGACAAAACTTGAAGTGAAGAGCTAGAAAGTGACAATCTTGAGATACATACAAGAGTTACTAATTTATTTTTCGGAACAACATTTACTTTTTGTCCATACCCCAACTCACGAAAAAGGAGTTATCCAGAAAACCCCACCCTCTAAGAATTTCAATTCATTAATTTCAAGAAAAAAAATTAAATTCCAAGATAGAATTCGAATTTCATGAAAAAAATTTATTTGATAAATTTTTTAAAATTTTAAATAGAAAATAAATTCCAATCCTATTTTCTACCCTTATCAAATGTATCCTAAACCTTTATGTTGTGTTTGGAAGTGGAACCAAGGATTAAGATTTGTTGAAAAAAAGAAAATTAAGATATGTTACCACTTTTCTATTGGTACCCCTTAGACGTTTCTTCCTAATTATGGCTGCAACTTTTTATAAATGAGAAAAACATGCACATATAGATAAAGCAAAACAAAATGAAAGGCAACATAAAAAAAAAGCTAACAACAATATTATAAGCAAAGTAAAATGCAATATAATATTCTATATTTGCATTAATTAAATCCATAGAATTACATATCCTCATCATCTTCATCATCAACATTTTCAACATTAGTCATTGGATCATCATCTATTTGTGCTCTTGCGAGTGACAGAATTCCAGTATCGTTAGGAAAAAATAACCCTAAGTCTTGTGCTTAATATGGCTCGTTCGCATAGAATGTCTCTTTAGTGTTTTCACCCATATCATACAAATCTCTTGGTTTTAAATGTACAACATCACTCCAATCCTTTTCTACAACATCTTCAATATAGTACACTTGTTGTGCTTGTGAAGCTTCAATATAAGGTTCATCTTCTTTACGCTCACTAGTATGTATCAATTGAGATAAATTCACTAAATTAAACTGCAAAGCATCTTGTCTGATCCCTCTATCAGTTATGGTATTGGCCCATTTACACTTGAATAGAATATTCCTGAATCGACCATAGTAATTCAGCTCGATTATATCTACCAATTTTCCATAATAATTAACATCTCCATTAGCTGGGTTGTTGTCACTGATTTTAGAATGACTTATTGTTCTAGAAATCACAAAAACTCCATTGTTTTGAGTTTTCAAGCTATGTTCTCGTTCCATAGTTCGAAATTTGAATCCATTGACATTATATGCACTAAATCGTCTGGCACGTTGCAATGGCCCTTGTGCAAGGCACTTAAGATCATCTGAATGGGATTCATTTTCATCATTCATAATCTAAAATGAAACAAAAGGAAATCGATAAGTACAATTTTTCATGATTGAAATATTGTTCTTAATAAAATATATCAATGGTAAACCTACACGCTTAGAGAACCAATCAACGAATTCTCGATGTACTATTCTTTCAATCTCTATAGCTGATTGTGTTCGATTCCTGAGCCTTCTCTTGGTTATCTCTCTAAATTCCCTATATAAAATTAAGTCATTAATGCAACAAGGTAGGAAAATAAGGGATTTTGATAAATTATATATCTTTTATGTACGAACTCACTTCACAAACCGATCGACTAGTTTTGAATTCATCAACACATATCTGTGTGCTTGTCATTTCTCAATATGAGTAAGGTTGAAATATGAAGTACTCCCAACTGATTTCCCTATTTCAGTAAAAAACATTGACACTTGAGACGATTCATTGTTTTTCGTTTGATCATCAACACGTCCAACATGGTTGAATCTTGTCTCAATGCCCTCCAAGTATCTTGAACAAAAGGTCAAACATTCTTCAGCTAAGTAACCTTTAGCAATGGAACCTTTTGGTTGTGCCCTGTTACGTACATAGGACTTCAAATGTCCCAAGTATCTAAAGTAAAAAACACAATTAGAAAATAGTGTTATACATATATACCTGCAAATCCAATGGCAAATAACAATTACGATATATAGAATATTTACCTTTCTATAGGATACATCCATCGATAATGTACTGGGCCTCCAAGCTTCAGTTCATTCACTAGATACACAACCAAATGAACCATGACTGTAAAGAACCCAGACAGAAAAAGCATTTCCATATGGCATTGTGTGAGAATGACTCGATGTTGGAGCTTATCAAAGTCTAGAGGATTCAACACCTTGCCACATATTTGCCTAAATATTGAGCACAAATCAACTAAAATGGCAGACACTTGGTTAGGAAACACATTTCTAATTGATATTGGTAGCAGTTGCTCCATAAGAATATGTGAATCATGACTTTTCAAACCAAATATCTTCCGATGCTTTAGATTAATACACCTAGCAATGTTACTTGACTAACCATCAAACACTAAAACATTCTTCAAAGTTGTAAGAAATACATCTTTTTGGGCATTTGACATTGTAAATAAAGCAGGTCGATACTATCCATTTTCATTTAGCCAAAGATCACTTCTTACGCCCATCTCTTTCAAGTTTTTTCAAGCATTGAGATTATCTTTTGTTTTTCCACTTTCATTGAGAATGGTGTACAAGACATTATCACACACATTCTTCTCAATGTGCATGACATCAAGGTTATGGCGCAACAAGTTGTACTCCTAATAAGGAAGTTGGAAAAATATACTTTTCTTTCTCCATTATTGACAACCATTTTCTACAATATTTTTTCGGCGAGTTCTTTTTCTGTTATCTTCAACCTCTATCCCTTTCCCAAATGTAACATGAACATTTTCCAACTGCTTGAATATCTCAGAACCTAATAGTGCCACTAGTGGATTCCTAAACTCTATATTACCATCAAAGTGAACACGGTTAAACTTGAATCTGTGATTTGGCTCTAAAAATCGATGATGACCCATAAAACTCCACTTTCTACTATGAGGTAGACGATGGGCAACAGAGTCAAAGTTGCAAGTTAGACAAGCTGAACCAGTGTGTGTGTTCCACCTAGATAAATTACCAAGCCCAGGAAAATTGCTAATTGTCCACATCAATGCAGCACGCATATTAAACATTTGATTGAGTGAAGCATCAAATGTTTCCACACCACCATCCCACAAATCTTTCAAGTCTTTAATCAAGGGTTGTAAGTAAACATCAATATCATTCCCTGGCATTTGCTTTCATGGAATGATCATTGAAAGGATGAAGGAAGTTTGCTTCATACACATCCAAGGAGGTAAGTTGTACGGTATAAGAATCACAAGCCAAATGCTATAGTTGGTACTCAAAGTTTCGAAAGGATTGAAGCCATCACTAGCTAACCCAAGCCTAACATTTCGTGGATCTGATGCGAATTCAAGGTGTGTTTCATCGAATCTCTTCCACGCCTCAGAGTCTCTCGGGTGCCTCATCAAGCCATCTTTGTTACTATCCACAGAATGCCACCTCATATGTTCAGCAGTTTTAGACATAAATAACCTTTACAAACGTGGTTTAAGGGGAAAGTATCGTAAAACTTTGACAAGTTTCTTTTTTCTTTTCTTACCCCCACCAGACATGTTCGTTGGGTTACCTTTCCTACTTTGTTTCCATTTTGACACGTTGCATACTTTGCATGTCTCCCTACTTTCATTTTCTCCCCAATACAACATACAGTCATTTGGACATGCATGTATTTGACTGTAATTAAGACCAAGCTTGGTAATTTCTTCGCTTCATAAAAAGAATCAAGAATCTTTGCATGTTTGAAGGCATCTTTTAACAATTCTAAAATCATAGACATTGCTTTGTTACTCAATCCGCACAAGCACTTGATGTGATATAGTTTTACTAGGAATGATAACTTTGAGTACTTCATACATCCTTCATACAATACTTGATTTCCATCCCTAACTAGATCGTAAAATGCCTTAGTTTCCTTATTAGGTCCTTAATTCAATTCTGGCATCCTTTCTTCACCTTCCTATATTGGTTGATGCGATGTGCAGGCTTCTACATTCACATGGTCCCTAGATATTCCAAAAGCATCGTTGATCATATTGTGTATTGGATCATGATTGTATAAGGGATTTTGTATCGAAGGTGTGCTATTAGAAGTCTCCCATATAGTTGACTCCTTGTGCCAAAACCAAATAGCGTATGTGGTTGGAAACCCTCTACAAATCAAATGATCATACACCATTGCTTTGGTCTCCCAATTTCTAAAAACACAATCAGGACAAGGACATTTGATTTTGCTTTCAACAGACTGATGGGCAATGGCAAATTCCAAAAATCCCTGCACCCCTTCTTGAAATTCATGTGTATTTTGTGGCTTTGTAATCCAAGACTTATCCATGCAGCTAAAATAGCTTGTACCTTGTATTCTGCTTCGCTAATCTACATCTCAATATGAAAACATTACATCCATATTAGTTTTAAGATACGTACTTCATACATAAAAGGCATTTAAAAACTACAACAATTTTCCAATAGAGACCCTAATTATTGTCACTCTATAAGACGCTCGACTTTTGTCTCTTGAAATACATTTGTTAAGATTCATAATTTGTAGCACAAAGGCATTCTTCCCTTTCAAGTACGCCAACATGACTGCAGTGGCATTGTTTAAAGTCACAAACATGCACATATTGATGATAACATCACAGAAAATTCTTTAAATTCTTTTACAGTATTTGAGATCTGACTAGAATGTGTTTTTCATCTTATGATTACACACTTGAATTATCAAGAAGTTGGTTGCATGACACAACTTTAAAACTCACATAATTAACAAAGTATGTTATATTTTCATTTATTTCAAACATGTTACATTATCATAAAATTATTTCCAACAAAATCTACAAACTAGGTCAAATTTTCATAAAATCAAAAAGGTCAATTCACCCTGCCCCCTCTTGGCTTAATATCTAGATAACAATTTTGTCGAGTAAAAAAAAATCAATAGAATCTCATGTGAGTATAGTGAATAGAATAGAACAAGTAACTAGTAAATTAGATATGCAGAAAAAGATCTAAAATAACTTGTTTTTGGAGAATTTATCATCTCTATTAGATTTGATGACAATAGAGAATTTGTCATCTCTATTGTTATGTCATCTCTATTTGATTTGATGTATTTGTCATCAGTTCGAGATAACCAAGATCGGGAATCTTGAAAATAATTTCAAATATTTTATCTCACTTTGTCTATATAAATGCTAAAACTCCTCACGGGTAAATTAATAGACTCAAGTTATACAAAGAAATCAGCCCCATCTTTTCTTAGAAGTGTTCGCATTGAGACAGACCATGATGATGGTCTCAACAACTATCAAATATATATATATATATAGCATTATCCTAATTAATTGTAATTAAGTCACTATTTAATTAGATTAGGTTTTCACTTAGGAAGGAATTAAGTATACAATTGAATCATATAATTATTTTGATTATAAATCAATCTCGATATAAAAAAAAAAATTGATTACAATGCATGGGATCACAAACTTCAATTTACCCTTTATTTTATTTTATTGGTTTCAAACTCTCTGGTTGTCTCATTTTGACTGGTAAATTTTATATCATGCTAAAAAGTGGATGATCTGTCTCATGCATCACCTAGTGATGATCTCTCATTCATTGTTATTTCAACCAGAGGTGCATTAAGGTCACCAGTCCATAATCTAGGATTGCTGCATTGTTTTTATTAGGTATTAGATGTGGTAAAATTTATTATTTTTCTCTTCATATGTCATGGTTCTCAATTTTTCATCTCCACCAATTTCAGGGTTAAAGGAACAAGGTACTTTGATTGCCCACCACTTCATGGTGCAGTGGTCAGGCCAGACAAAGTAAAGGTATGCTTGCAACATCTTTTTTTCCTTTTTAGTAAATTCAATATAAAACTTAAAGAAGGTATTGTCATGGAGATGACCGTGCCTAGTGGGTTAAGGATTGTGACGATAATGGTACTTTAGTATAAGAAGTTGTAGTTTCCTTATTCTATATGGAGCATTCAAGTAATTGGCATCTGCCTTTGTATCAAACAAAATAAGTGCAAGCCAAGGCAGCCATTTGATGATGCAAACGAGTGGGACACTTTTCCTTCCTTCGGAATCAATGTTGGGAAATTCGATAAATCTAAGTCAACCATAGAGATGACTTTCCATGAGTGTTTGCATTTTGAGTTTTATTGTAAGAAGGCAACATGTTGACATGAAGCAAAGACATATTTTCAGAAGAATTCCTGCTCCAAATGCAGTGAAAGATCTGAAATATATTTGAAGTCTAAAATTGTTAGTTTTGATCAAGACGAGTGCACATGCAGAACCGAGGATTATAAACTTAAGAATATTTGGTTTTGATAATTGACAATAGATTTGGTCAGGCACTCGGAATCATCCTATATATATATGTAATCAAGCTTCTGGCAAAGAGTGCTCATGTACTGAAATCTGTCCTAATTAATTGGATGAAAATGTGCTCTTCAACTAATCTAGCTGCCCTAATTAGCTTAAGCCTAATTACATGAGATCTTAGTGTAATACATATGTAACCTTCCATGATCCATATTTTTATTATTATGAAGAATGGGGATATATATATATACATATATATTGTCAATGATGGAAGATATATATATATGAAGCTGAAGTGAAATACCCTAAATGAAGTTGAAGTGAAATAAAATAATCAGAAAAGAAATCCCAATGACTGTGACAACTCATGTCATGGATTTGTTACTGGCAATAAGCTTTTGTGATTGTGGTTATTAGTCACAAATTATACTCTAATATTATAGTGTGGACCTGTGGTGGTCGCGGAAGGGCTAGGGCTAGGGCCGTTAAGCGGCGATATGGACAAATCTTGAATAGGCAGATATATATAATAATGCTTCTATTTGATAGTTTTCTTTGAGATTGAAAGAGGGTAATTGGGTATGTTAATATTTCTGAGATGTGACTGATTGAAAGTACATAACACTTGTTAACTAGAGAGTGCTGTAGATGAAAATTCTCTGTACAAAAGAGAGGAATAAATGATTTACTTGAGGCGGAGGCGGCAATGACAACTGGAGGTAGAGGTAGCGGCAAAGATCGGAGGCGGAAGCTGCGATGACAACGGGACGTAGACGCAACGGCGAAGACCGAAGGCGAAGGCGGAGGCCGCAATGACAACGGGACGCAGATGCAATGACGAACACCGGAGGTGGACGCTAAAGTGGAGGCTGATGCGGATAGGTTGACGGCAGCGGATGGGTCGACGGTGAGAGAGAGAGAGAGAGAGTGAGTGAGATGGGGGTATGATTTAGGGTTTTTTCAGAGGAGAAAGAGGGGGATTTGGGCTAAGTTTGCGGGAATTTGGGGGGGGGGAATTGTTTGTTTTTTTTTTATTTTATTTAACATATTATTTGTAAAATAAAAATAAAATTATTTATGAAAATAATATTATTAATTATTTTATTGAAATTTATTAAAATAACTTATGAATATGATAATTAATAAATTAATAATTTAAAATAATAATCTAAAATGTGATATTAAAATAATTTAGATTATTACATCAAATTACTATATATTTATTTAAAAATATATTTAAATTATAAATCTAATAATTAATAGATTAATTTGATATATAGAATTAAATTAAACAAATAAGAATTAAAAAAATAATTAATTTTGTAATATATGACTGTTATACAAATAATCTCACCTCAAATAATTAATTTTTTCTATAAATAAGAATTAAATTAAACAAATATCGCAAAGCATTTACAAATTATCAAAATAGACCTCGAGTCTCACAAATAAATAATGAAACAAAATTTGTAAATAACGAAAGTAAAACTTAACACTAGAAAAAGAATAAATTTGAAAAACTAACAATATATGACTGTTATACAAAGAGATAAACCGATGATCAGCAAAAAAAAACAAAGAGCTCAACGCACAAAGACAAGCATTGAGAGAGTTTAGAAATGATTTTGATAATACATGTGTAAAAAATAAGAAGACATTTCATGATTTTATTTTAAAAATAATTTTTTCTAATAAAAATTGCATATTAGAGTTAAGTTTTAATACATTATTATTATTATATGAGAAATTTACACTATTATTATCAAAATATAATAATAATTTTTTTATGCGAGAAAATATCTCGATTGAGATACAAGAGAATGTCTCTTAACGTCTCCAAAATGCTTGCAAAGAGAAAAACAAGTTTAGATTGTGAACATATATTAATTTAATTATTAAATCACAGTTTTGTGTCTGAAATACAATGAGGAGAAAAACAAGTTTCATTTCTCCTCGTTACATTTCGGGTTTATGTCCTCATTGCGAGCCTATGAATTACGGTTGGCTAATTCTGAACGTCAACAAAATATAATACAATCTTTCGATATTTTTCAAATGTAGTATTTCTGTACATTTAATTTTGAACACGTGCATTTAATAAATATTACTAATAATTAATTATTATATAACATTTGTACGTATATAGTGTGTGTTTATTATCAATAATTGTACACATTCAAATGTACTAGCTATTTGTTTATATTTTGTAATTTAAGTAAGAAATCACATATACATGTATACCCACACATATATAACATTTATGGATAAATCACCCCAAAAAACAATTAAAAATAAATTCATTGAATTAATTTTAATAAATTTATTAAAAATTCAAAACTAGAGTTAAACATATTTTTTAAATTTTTTTTATATTTTTAATATAAATGTTAGATTATTTTCTAAAATTTTGTGATGGTTCTTTTCAAAATCGTTAATAAATTTTATTTTTTAATCAATAATTTTTTTTAATATTAATTAATTTTTAAATTATTATATTATTTCTTAAATTAATAGTTTTAGCGGCGGTTCCTAACCACCACAAAATGATAATTTAAATTAATTTTGAAATTATTCCAATTTTAGTGGCGGTTAATGGAAATCACTGCTAAATTAAATTTTTTATTTTTAAATTAATTATTTTAGCTGCGGTTCATGATCGCCGTAAAATATATTTTTTAATTATTAAAAATTTAGCGGCAGTTACATCATGCCTGTCGTTATCTATAATTTTTAATTTTTAAATTAAGCTTTTTAGCGACGGTTTCTGATCGTGGCAAAAATGGTAATTTACATTAATTTTTAAAATTTTCAATTATTATATAAATTTTACGGCAGTTTCTAGAAAATCGTCGCAATTTTTTTTTAAAATTGTTTAATTTTAAAATTTTGCCGCGATTTTTCTTAACCGCTGCAAAATGATAAAAAAAATCGCCGCAAAGTATATACTTTGCGACGATTTTAAAACCGCTGCAAAATTCTGTGTTTTGCGACAGTTTACAAAACCGTCGCAAAAAGACTGCCGCTAAACACCATTTTTTTTGTAGTGAGTATATAATCGTTCCCTAACTGCTAACCATAGAATAAATGAATACATAGGGACTCCATACCCAAACCTGTTAGATAATTATCTCAAATAAGTTGCGATTATATTTTTGTATTTTATGAGATATATATGTGTGTGTGTGTGTGTGTGTGTGTGTATGGTGTTATTTACTTTTGGTTGTAAAGCTGATGGTTGACAGGTGGCAGTGAAGTGTCCGTTTGATCTGCATCCATTTAACTCTCATATAGATATGCTCTTGGATATAAGGAGAAGGCAGAACACATTTTTCTCTCTCTCTCTCTTACAATTCTTGTTAGGATTGTAAGTTTGTGCTCTTTCGCCTGCATCATATGTCACTATAAGTTGGGTATTTTCAGTTCATAGGGTTTGGTTTATTGTAATCCTATTTTGTGTAATATTGTTGCTCGGATCTAGTGGATTGACTAGGGGTTTGAAGCTCCTATCGTGAGTAGGATTCTATTTTGAACCTGAACACGTAAACTTCTTCGCCTCTTTGTGTGCGTGTGTAAGCGTTTCTTTATTGTTCTTGCATATCTGGTTGCTTCGATCTTGTGGGTGTTTTGGTTTTAGATAATTAAATAGGTTTTACAAGTGGTATCAGAGCCCGTGTTGGTACCAAGATCGAAAGAGACATTTGGATTGTCTCAAGATCAGTCAAGAACACTCGAATAAAGCACGAATGAAGAACTGTGACAGTAAACAGATCTAACAACTGAGGGGTTTCGGCAACTGGCATTTTTTCCTTGATTCGCCAGTGACGTCTTGAATCCAGTATATCGAACCTCTTGGTGTTTACCTGTTTATATAATTAGAGTATTTTCTTGTTTGTTCTTTGTCTTGGTTGTTGTGTTTTCTGTGTTGTGATTGCACAAGAAAATGGGATCATCAAGACTTGAGATCGATAAGTTTGATGGCCATGGGGATTTCAACCTATGGCAGATGAAGATGAAGGCCATCCTAGTGCAACAAAAATGCATAAAAGCTCTGGATGATGTGATGACAGTTAGGGAAGAGAAGGATAAGGTAGAGTCCACTCCTTCCCAAGAGATGAAAGAATTGCAACAATTAGCCTTCAGTCTGCTAATTCTTAATTTGTCTAACAATATGCTCATATAGGTAAGTAAGGTAGGTAATGCCGCCCAAGTATGGTTAAAATTAGAATCTTTATATATGAAAAAATCTCTGTCTAATAAGATTCACTTAAAAGATTAATTGTTTACCTTTAAGATGAATCCTGCTAAATCATCAGAAGAGAATATTGATGTGTTTAATGGAATAACTATCTCTCTAGCCAATATAGATGTAGAAATATTAGAGGAAAATCAAGCAATTCTTTTATTAAACTCTCTGCCTGAGTCACATAATGATCTTAAGACTGCAATGAAATATGAAAGACAAACTCTTACCCTAGAGGATGTTTTGGTAGCTTTGAGTTCTAGGGACCTAGAACTAAAGAAGGAAAAAAGGAATACCCCTACAGAAGGCCTACAAGTAAGGGGCAGACCTGGTAAGAAATCCAAATCTAAGGGGAGAAATCACACTAGGTCAAAATCTAGGGATAAGGGAAATTCTAAAACTTTAGTTTGTTAGCTGTGTAAACATGAAGGACATCCTGGGAGGCTTTGTACTAAGAGGGGGAAGGGTGTTGACCATTATAAAGAAAAGTAGATAATGCAAACCTCTCAGATGGTTATCAAAGTGGGGAAGGCTTAATCATCTCAAAGCAAAGCCCAAGTGATGAGTGGATCATGGACCCGGGTTGTACCTTTCACATGACCCCTAGAAAAGAACTTCTTTATAACTTTAAACCAATTGATGGGCCGGGGTAAAGTCCTTATGGGAAATGACCATTCCTGTAGAATCATTGGAACAGGCTCTATAAAATTTAAATTATGGGATGGTACCCATAGAATCCTTGATAATGTTAGGTTAGTTCCTGACCTTAGGAGAAACCTAATTTCATTAGGTATGTTGGATCAAATGGATGCATTTATAAATCCCAAAATGGAATTCTAAGAATAATCAAAGGATCTATAGTAGTTTTAAAGGGCATTTTAAAGTAAGGGCTTTATATCTTACAAGGAGAGGCTATCTCTGGAGATGTTGTAGTCTCTTCCTTAGGAAAAGATGAGACTATTTTGTGACATAAAAGGTTAGGCCACATAGGGTCTAAGGGTCTACAAGAATTGTGTAAGCAAGGGATGTTAGATTCTAAGAAAGTTGGAACCTTAGACTTCTGTGAATTCTGTGCCTTAGGGAAATCCCATAGGCCGAAATCTGACACTACTGGGCACCAAACTAGGAATATTTTATAGTACATTCACTCTGATTTATGGGGTTCCTCCTAATGTGCCTTACTGTTTATCTGGTGCTCAATACTTTATCTCTTTTGTAATGATTTTTCAAGAAAAGTGTGGGTCTATTTTCTAAAACATAAAAATGAAGATTTTAGAAAATTTAAAGAATTGAAAACTCTAGTTGAATACCAAACTGGGAAAAGAATAAAGTGTTTAAGAACAAATAATGGCCTAGAGTTCTGTAGCAATGAGTTCTCAAATTATTGTAAACAAATAGGGATAAAAAGACATAGGACATGTGCTGACTCTCCCTAGCAAAATGGAATTGCTGAGAGGATGAATAGAACAATCCTTGATAAAGTAAGATGTATGCTAAATGAATCAGGGTTAGAAAAGAAATTCTGGGCTAAGGCTATAGCCACAGCATGCTATCTAATTAACCAGTCACCAGCCCCTACTATTCAGTTTATGACCCCTAAAAGTAAATGGACTGGAAATCCACCTAGCATTTAAAGCCTTTTGGATGCATCAGATATGTCCATAAGAAGCAAGGAAAACTTGATCCTAGGGCCAAGAAAACAGTTTTTCTTGGATATCTCGAGGAAACAAAAGGATATAAGTTGTGGTTAATAGAAGATAAGAAAATTATATTAAGTAGAGATGTGATTTTTAATGAATTTCAGTTTTATAAACCAAATCAATTGGTAGAAAACTCGCATAAAATTTATCTTGATTCTTTTAAGTTTGAGGTGCAAAGTGATGACCAACTAGGTGGAAACCTAGAATCTAATTCAAATCTTGAAAATTCTCAGGATAGTATGGAGAATAATGAGTTGACCAGTTCTGAAATTGATCTTGATGCTCCAAACTTGGTTGATTCAGATTCAGCTGCTAGTAGTTATGAAGATTTAGGTGACTATTGGTTGACTAGAGATAGAGTTAGAAGGGAAAGAAAACCACCTCCTAGGTATGCCCATCCCGATATCATTGCATTTGCTTTGATTATAGGAGATACAATTGAACTTCATGAACCTTTGACTTTTGTTGATGCTTGTAAAAGTAAGCATAAAGCTCAGTGGTTGAAAGCAATGCAAGAAGAGATGGATTCTCTTCATAAGAATAAAACCTGGACCTTGGTCAAAAGACCCCCAAACCAGAAATTATAGGTTGTAGATGGATCTTCAAGAGGAAACCGAGAATTCTAGGTGTAGAACCAACAAGGTTTAAAGGTAGGGTTGTAGCCAAGGGTTATTCCCAAGTAGAGGGAATTGATTACCATGAGGTGTTTTTACCAGTGGTGAAGCATACCTTCATAAGGTTAGTTTTGGCCATGGTTGCTCTATATGATTTAGAGTTGGAGCAATTAGATGTAAAGACAACTTTCTTGCGTGGTAACCTAGAAGATAAGATCTTTATGGAATAGCTTGTCGGTTTCACTGAAAAGGGAAAAGAAACCATAGTGTGTCAGCTTCACAGGTCTTTATATGGTCTGAAACAATCTCCTAGACAATGGTATAGGAGATTTGATGAATTTATGATGAAAGTAGGCTTTAATAGGTTTGAATATGATCATTGTGTTTACTACAAGCATTTAAAGGATAATCAATTTATTTATCTACTAATTTATGTAGATGATATGCTGATTGCTTGTAAGGATAAAAGAGAAATTATGAAGCTAACTAAGCCATTAACCTTAGAATTTGAAATGAAAAATTTGGGGGCAACCAAAAGAATTCTAGGTGTTTATATTGAAAGGAATAGAAAGGAAGGGATCCTAACATTACCTCAAATGGGTTATGTAAAAAAAGTGGTTGAATTGTTTGAGATGTCTAGTTGTAAACCTATTACGATTCCAATTCCTCCCCATTTTAAACTAAGAGCAGTCAATGAAAATTTTCCATTAGAAGAGAAAGCACATATGAGTAAAATTCCTTACTCTAATGCTATAGGTAGCCTAATGTACGCTATGATTGAAACCAAGCTAGACATAGCTTACAGTGTTAGCCTAGTTAGTAGGTTTATGAGTAAGTTGCGTAAAGACCATTGGAATGCAGTCAAATGGCTGCTAAGATACCTAAAAGGTTTTGAAAATCATAAATTAGTGTATAAATCATCTAAAGAATATGGAAATAACATTTTAGATTACTATGACAGCGACTATGCAGCTGATCTTAACAAGAAAATATCTCTAACAAGATATGCTTTTACTCTAGGTGGAAATTTCATAAGTTGGAAATCAAACCTCCAACACATTATTGCTCTCTCCTCCATGGAGGCAGAGTATGTAGCGTTAACTGAAGCCATTAAAGAAGTTGTGTGGCTTCAAGGTATTTTTAGAGAATTAGGAATGGTTAGTTCTGTTCCCAAACTTTTTTGTGACTCACAAAGTGCAATACATTTAAGTAAAAATAGTGCTTTTCATGAGGACCAAGCACATAAATGTGCGCTTACATTTTGTGAGAGATATCATAGAAAAAGGATAAGTTAAGGTTGAGAAAATTAAGACAGAAGTAAATCCAATAAATTGTTGACAAAGTCAATCCTTGTAACTAAATTTGAGCAAGCTTTATCATTGCTCAATGTTCTCCCAACGTAGCAAGGAGACTTGCAGGGGTCTTTAGTCAAATCCACAAAGCAACCTATCTTTATTCAAGGTGGAATTTGTTAGATAATTGTCTCAAATAGGTTGCAATTATATTTCTGTATTTTATGAGATATATATATATGTGTGTGTGTGTGTGTGTGTGTGTGTGTGGTGTTATTTACTTTTGGTTATAAAGCTGATGGTTGATAGGTGGCAACGAAGTGTCCATTTGATCTGCATCCATTTAACTCTCATATATATATGCTCTTGGATATAAAGAGAAGGCAGAACACATTTTTCTCTCTCTCTTTCTCGTCTTCTCTCTCCCTTTGTTACAGAAACCCTAAATCTGAGATTTGATCTTTCTATGTACTTTTGATGTATTATGTGAGAAAGAATGATGCTTGTGAGAGTGCTGTTGATTCTTGCTGGGATTGTAAGTTTGTGCTCTTTCACCTGCATCGTATGTCACTGTAAGTTGGGTATTTTCAGTTCATAGGGTTTGGTTGATTGTAATCCTATTTTGTTTAATCTTGTTGCTAGGATTTAGTGGATTGACTAAGGGTTTGAAGCTCCTGCCGTGAGTAGGATTCTATTTTGAATTCGAACATGTAAACTCCTTCATCTCTTTGTGTGTGTGTGTAAGCATTTCTTTATTGTTCTTGCATATCTGGTTGCTTCGATCTTATGGGTGTTTTGGTTTCGGATAATCAAACAGGTTCTACAAAACCAAACTAATCGATGCCATGGGACTCGGTCCCATTGTTCTAACAAACCATGTAATACCGACCTAACAGAGAAGGTACCATCTAGGGCTAGGGTCTAAACCAGCATATCACTACTCCTAACCCTAGAGGGCCCCAACATCCGGTGCTAGATAAGCTCTAGAGATGGACATGTCTAGTTCGATGGCCACTCCTACCTACCATCTATAATGATGTCAGAGCCATGGACCATAATCGGGATATTGAGCCGATAGGGGAGTTGACAAGAGAAATGATCAATAAAGATCCCAAAGGGGTGCCACTTATCGTACCATAGAAAAACATGACTATCGTCCCCCACCTTCCACCCAAACTTATCTTTGACCACACGCGGGATAGATAAGAGCTTCTATATCTTTTCGTTGACTTTATTCACTCACAGCTACAACACCAAGGAGTCCCATCATGCTTATGAAAATAACAGTACTTCTGGACCTAGAAAGGATGTTGTTAGAATTACGGTTACATTGGGATAAGTTTCCTAATGATAAGATAGATGTTATGAATTTGAATTTGTTTCAAATTCATTAACATTTAAATTTTAACAATATATAATGGGATAAGTAATTAGAATTTGAATTAGATTTAAATTCTTATATGTCTATCTATATCTGTGTGATACCTATAAATAGACATAGAGCTTAATGAAAAAACACACAAGAATTAGAATCAGTTTCTAATCGTTCATATACTGTCTTCGGCATCACCATTCGAGCCTTGGGCGAACAAGGGGTGGACATATAAGAAAACTTTTATAGTTTTCTTCCATGGAGGTTGTTAGGAAAATCAGTTTCGATTATTCCGCTGCAATCCAGGTATTTGACATACCACTTGCTATTTACTTAAAGATTATACAGTGGTATCAGAGCCATTGTTTATTTGTCTACACCGTTGTGATTGATCATTAATATTTACGAGTTTTTTGTAACTTGTGATATTTTACTCGTAAAATTATTTTCTGTGTGAAATCAGTTAACGCGTAGTATTATTCTGTGTGAAATAATTTTTGGTCTCTCTGTTTGCTTTGATTGAGTCACGTTTGTTTGTAACTCAAGATTATTTTGCGAAAAAATATTCTCTGTCCTCTACATTCCAGCCATGGTTGTGTATGTCACAGATGCTGGGTTTGCAACCTATGGGTCTTTTCCATGGGATTTCAGTCATTGTTGTGGTGCCAAAGGCAGAGAGGTGTGAAGCGAGGATCGTCCTCGCGATGGTTGAAGCTGTCCCCGATCGCCGCGTACATCGCAACGGGTGGGTTCGTCACCAGCGGCTGAAATCGGCCATGACCAGAGAGAGATCCAGCGCTGTTAGCTGAACTGGCCATGGCCATGGCCGAGGTCGATGACACCATGGCCGCGACCCTTCTGCCATGAACGGTTCAAGCGCTTCCTCATTCATCACGCATCGTTGTCGACCAACACCTCCTTCTCGCTGCTTGAGGCGTTTCTTCTTGCCGTGCCCGACTAAGCCATGGCCGACGGTTTGCCATGGTTGCGGCCTCTTCTTACTGTCGATAGGTAGCTTTTGTGGTTGCCATTAGAGACGACAATGAGAGGAGTAGAGGGAGAAGATGCGGCTGGCAGCGATGAGAGGCGAAGAGGAGGGAGAGGCGGCCGACGACGAAGCATGGCAGAGGAGAAGGCAAGCGGCGGCGGCGCTGGTTCAAGGCCCTGCAAAACCCTAACTTTATGTTGGGGAAGAAGATGATGACCCACTGAGTGATGGGTCGGATCTAGGTTGGGTTAACCCACCATTAAAAGATCTAGAACATATTTGGAGAAGGAGATCTAGGCCAATATTATTTATTTTATTGGGCTTGGCATAGCTTTGGGCCATTTGTTTTAATTAACAAATTGGGTCAGTTGTTTTTAACTTAAAACTTCTTTGGGCTTAATTTTGTATTGGGCCTTGTTGTTGGATTTTTAATTTAATTATTAGAATTATGTATTTGGGCCATAAATTAATTAGTTTAATTTTGAGCCTAAAATTATTAATTAAATAATAAATCCATTTTGAGATTAATTAAAAAAAATCAGAATTATTTTAGGAATATTTAATTATGAAATATTAATTTTTGTAATTAATAAAATTATTTTCATGACTTTTATTATGTGTTTTAATATTGTCATGATAATTGTTTGGTTTATTCTTTTAGATCATAAATTAATAAGTTTAATTTTGAGTTTAAAATTATAAATAGATGTGATGTGGCATTTTTTGCTAACCGATCTTAGGCCTTGTGTGGGTCCTAATATATTGTTGTATATTGTGGATTAGTTCCACATAAATAATTATGTCATAATATTTTAGTTGTGTATTAAGGGTGATGACTTTGAAGCCTGGCAATCTGTTGATCCCGAAGTGCATAGCTAAATGTTTGATTTAATTGTTTGCTTTGAACATGTGCATTGAACGTCTTTTGTTATCCCTGATTTAGTGATCAATGGCCACCAGTTCAGTTACCGGAAGCATAACTAGGATAGACAAATTGGATGGGTCCAACTACTCCACATGGGAGAAGCAAATTCAGTATCTACTTCAGATGGAGAAAGTATGGGACGTTTTGGAGACTTCACATCCCATGCCGTAAGGGGAAAATGTTTCCTTGGCAATTCAGCGGGCCTATGACAAATGGCTTGAGAGGAATCGTTATGCTCGTCTTGCGATGCTTGTTAGCATGCGGGCCGATCTCATGGGCCAGTTTGAGTCTTCCCAGACTACCATGGAAATGTGGCAAAAATTGAAGATCACTTTTGGTCAGACATCTGCAACAAAGCTTCGTGCTTTATAATTAAAATTTCAACAGTATGTCAAAGACCCGAGGCACAGCATGGTTGAGCATTTGAGAGTGATGGGTTCACTTATCAGAGATCTTCAGAGTACGGGAGTAGCGCTTACTGATGAGCAGCAACTCCTAGGGGTGATCAGATCCTTGCTCGACCCTGAGTGGTCTCAGATGAAGCTCCTTATGACACACAGTGAAAATATCAGAACTTTTGATGATATTTCATGTCACTTGGAGCTTGAGGTGGAGCGCGTTGAAGCGAATCGTGCCGCGGCTTTTGTAGCCAAGGTTGACAGATGTGAGGGCTTCGGGCCCAAACGCAAGAGACAAGGATCGAAGGCATCAGAGCCTACACCTAATATTGGCAAGAGCAAGAAGGACAAAAGAGGGACACGTGGAAAGAAAGACCTGCCCAAATTGAAATGCTATAATTGTAAGAAAAATGGTCACTTCGCTCGGGATTGTCCAGAGCTGAAGAAGGTATATTTCTCTTCTTATTCCCCTTTGATTCATGTTTGCTCACATGCATTAGTTGCATACTCACGTCCTAAGTGGATTGTGGATACAGGAGCAACACGACACATAAGTGTTGAGAAATAGGGGTTTGTGGATTACCACCGGGTGCCAGCAGGAACTCAGTAGGTCACGCTTGGGAATGGCACACAAGAAGAAATTCTTGGAGTTGGTTTGTTCCAGCTCAAGATGAAGAATGGCAAGATTCTACTCCTAAAGGACGTTATGTATGCTCCTGGAGTCCGGTGTAATCTATTATCAGTAGCATGTTTATTAGGACAAGGTTATTCTTTTCTTTTCCGTGATACTAGCGTGAACATCTATTTGGATGATACATTCTTTGGAGGTGGTTTCTTAGTAGATGGTTTTTTCAAACTTAATTTGGATCATATTTTTAATAACCATTCTATTGCTTTAGTTTCTTCTACTTCTTCTAACATAAATGTTGATTGTGATTTATGACACAAGAGACTTGGCCATGTGGGTCAAGAAAGGATGGTAAGGCTGGCAAGAGAAGATCTATTGGGATCTCTCAATAAAGTGAGACTCACTATGTGTGAGCCTTGCTTAGCTGGTAAGGCCAAGAGGAAACCTTTTGGTAAGGCTTCCTGTGCATCTTGACCCTTACAGTTAGTACACTCCGACATATGCGGTCCTATGAATGTAAGGGCATGTCATGGTGCATCATACTTTATTACCTTCATAGATGATTATTCACGTTTCGGTTACGTGTATCTGATTTCTCACAAGTCAGGAGCTTTAGATTGCTTCAGACGCTTTGTGCATGAGGTTTAAAATCAGATGGATAAGAGCTTAAAAACTCTTCGAACCGATAGAGGCCATGAATATCTTTCTGATCAGTTTAAAAGTCTATGTGAGGAAAAAGGTATAGTTTGACACCTAACTATTCCTAGCACTCCGCAACAAAATAGTGTTGCAGAACACCGGAATAGGACTTTGTTGGAAATGGTTAGATTGATGTTGGCATAGGCGAATCTCCTAATTAGTTTCTAGGGAGATGCGTTGTTGACTGTAGCCTACATTCTTAACCGTGTTCCAAGTAAGTCCGTGCCTTCTACCCCTTATGAGTTATGGACTAGAAGAAGTCCAAACTTGGATCACTTGCGGCCTTGGGGATCAGCTGGATATGTTCATAGCACGTCCCACAAGTATGGAAAACTTGGACCAAGAGCAAGCAAGAAGGTGTTCATTCGGTATCCTACAAGATCAAAAGGATACGTCATGTATAGTGAACATCCTAATGGGGGTTTGACTAAGACAAAATCTCGAGATGTAGAGTTTCTTGAGGATAAGTTCCCAAGAATTGGTGAGGTTGATAAGGACTCCCAATTGTATGAGTTACAAGAGGAAGTTCCTTTTGTCAGTGGGAGAATTCATACAGTTAGTGGGAGTGAACCCATAAACAGTACTTCGAAGACTCAAGTAATTCGACGCAGCCAATGTGGGCTAATCCCTTGTCGTCATTTCGATGATATCGAGGGAAGGGTACTTATGTGTGCCATGTCGGATGACAGTGAGCCGACTTCTTATGAAGAAGTCTTAACCTCCCCAAACCGAGATCAATGGTTAATCGCTATGAAAGAGGAAATGGACTCGATGGATAAGAACAAGGTGTGGGAACTTGTTGATCTTCCACCAAATAGAAAGGCGATTGGTAACAAGTGGGTCTTGAAAATCAAACGCCGAGCTAATGGATCGATTGACAAGTATAAAGCCCGATTGGTCGCGAAGGGTTACACCCAAATGGAGGGTGTAGATTTCTTGGAGACATTTTCTCCTGTGGTGAGATTTGACTCTATTTGCGTGATTCTAGCCATCGTCGCTCATTTAGATCTTGAGCTACACCAGATGGATGTCAAGACAGCATTTCTCAATCGAGAACTAGACGAGGAAATATATATGGATCAACCCATCGGTTTTGTTACTGAAGGGCAAGAGCGCAAAGTGTGCCGTCTCAAATGATCCATATATGGTCTCAAGCAGTCGTCTAGACAATGGTATCTACGGTTTCATGAAGTCGTCACCTCTATTGGTTTGACCATGATGGAGGAAGACCATTGTGTGTAAATCCAATGGACAAAAGATGGGTTCTTGATTTTGTCCTTATATGTAGATGACATCTTATTGGTTGGAAACAACTTGGAGATGATCAACACCATTAAGGAATGGCTATCCTCTGTCTTTGAGATGAAGGATTTAGGGGAAGCGAGTTATATCCTTGGAGTTAAGATCTTGAGGGATCGCTCAAGGAGGCTTTTGAGTTTGTCTCAAGAGACTTACCTTCGTAAGATCCTTGAACGGTTTAATATGGATAACTCAAAACCTATTGATACTTCGGTTGATAAGGGTTGCACCTTGAGTACTAATCAGTGCCCTAAAACAGAGGAAGAAAGGAAACTAATGGAAAAGAAACCATACGCTAGTGCTGTTGGGAGTCTCATGTAGCTTATGAAGTGTACCCGTCCTGATATCTGTTTCGCCGTTGGGCTAGTAAGCAGATACCAAAGTAATCCTAGTGAGAAACATTAGAAAGTTGTCAAGAGAATCATGAGGTATCTACGTGGTATTCATGATTATGCCCTAGCTTTCCAAGGTGGAGATATGAAAGTACATGGTTACACTGATGCTGATTTTGGCGGAGATAAAGATGATAGCGTCTCCACATCAACATATGTTTTCACTCTTGGTGGAGGCTCTATTTCTTGGCGAAGCAAGAAGCAAGATTGTGTTGCTCAGTCAACCATGGAAGCAGAGTATGTGGCTAGCTCAGAAGCTGGAAGACATGCATCCTGGCTTAGTGCTTTCCTTCGAGAGCTTGGGGTAACAGCTCAGGTTGATAAACCTGTCGAAATTCGGATCGACAACACAGCTGCGATGCAGTTCGCATATGACTCCAAATTCCATGATAGAGGAAAGCACATAAGAAGAAGATATCACTACATTATAGGATTGATCAGGGACAACGAAGTATTTTTAAGTTATATTCCTAGCGCTGAAATGTTGGCTGACCCATTAATAAAGCCACTTAGCAGGAATGTATTTGAATCCCATGTGAGGCGTATGGGATTACGTAGAATTTGAGTTCTACATTTGATCACTGTTTACGACATTCATTTTGATTTATGCTGATGGATATTTGTTATCTTATTTGATGGATATTTGTTATCTTCTTTCTGTTTTCATTATATGACATTGTGTTGTTGATATGGAAAACATGAAAATAATTGCACATGTTCGTGAATGTCACCAGGCTTGGATTGGTCCAATCACGCGGACGATCGCCCTAACACCTGTGTAGTGTGCAGGATGAGATAACTTACTCTTGGACTTATGTGGTCAGTGTAAGTGCCTTGATACATGAGGGGTATCCAAGGTTGTTATTGTCGCCTTAGTACGGCTAAGATGAGACTTATTTGAAGAAGTCAAATACGGATATATTCTGAATTCCATATTAAGCCTGAGAAAAGCAGGATGTGAGTACTCATAAGTTGAGTGACTCGGGTTAGTGCCTATGTGGTGACTGGACCGACATCTGTACGGTGTTTTGAGAGTGACATCCCTGATTAGTGGGAGCTCCACCGTAGTATGCACATCATACAGCATGCGCTTGTACGACTGCTATAGGGAAGTGACAAGATTGTTCTCTCTTTGTCACTGCGTGGGACCCTATTCACATATGCCTTCTAACCTAAAACATGAAGTTGAGGTTCAATTACACTACTTTAGCATGTCACCCAATTGGCTAGCAAGAAAGTAGCTAGGCAGGCCATGTCTGGGCAAGTGGTTGAACCAAGAGATGGATTGTTTCCAATTTTGGGAAAGATAATTTATACTACATCATGTAAGTTTTGCAACTCATACTCCAGACGATCATCTGTGTAATGATCATGAGTGCAAGAACTTCGATTGATGATCAAATGCTGTTTAGAGTTACTCTCGAGAGATTGAAAGCATTTGATATGTGTGTTATTTATTATCTAAGGCATAGATGGCGTTGCCCTCGTTTATTATTATTTTTTTTTGCAACAGTACTATGTTGGCATTGGTGGTTGTTTGATATAGTACTCTTATCATTGTCATCAAAGTTGAACCCCTTGACGTCCTGTATCAGAAGATGAGTTGAGCATTATCCCATGTACCCGAGTGAGAGATTGTTAGAATTACAGTTACATTGGGATAAGTTTCCTAATGATAAGATAGATAGTTATGAATTTGAATTTGTTTCAAATTCATTAACATTTAAATTTTAACAATATATAATGGGATAAGTAATTGGAATTTGAATTAGATTCAAATTCTTATATGTCTATCTATATCTGTGTGTACCTATAAATAGACATAAAGCCTAATGGAAAAACACACAAGAATTAGAATCAGTTTCTAATCGCTCATATACTGTCTTTGGCATCACCATTCGAGCCTTGGGCGAACAAGAGATGGACGTATAAGAAAACTTTTATAGTTTTCTTCCACGGAGGTTGTTAGGCAAATCAGTTTCGATTATTCCGCTGCAATCCAGGTATTTGACATACCACTTGCTATTTACTTAAAGATTATACAGATGTGATTAATATTTAGTTAACCTAACAACATTTTTGGTATAAAATGCTTGTAGACATCACATTTTGGGTGATAGTGCTCCTTATAACAAGACTTATGATAAGGACAATTCCTATATATAGAAAACTCATAATCACAAATTGGTTGATTGTAGGCATGGAATTTGAAACATTTGGACGCCAGACTACACCTATGCAATTCAAGAATCTTCCATAACCAATCTCAATGTTACTACCAGCACATATCTTGAATCATGTTAAATAGGGAAAAGGTATAGGTTGATAAAAATTAGCATTTCCATCTCAGGATGGAGATTCAACATTCAAGCTCTCTTATATAGGTTTGGCTAGTTGTTCATCTTCTTTCAATTGGGACTCATTACCTTTCAAAATTGGATTGGGATTTTCCTTTGGTGGAAAGTCTCTCAATAAGCTGATTTGCGAAATTCTAAAAAACATCTATAAGAACCCATCAAGTCTTTTAGCCAGTCCATCTATCGAAGCATCTAACTTGTTCTCCAATTATTGAATTGCTTCCTAATGCTTACTCGATCTTTCATCTAAGGCCTCCATTCAGTTTTGCAAATTAGTCACCAAGGACTTAACTTGGTTAATCTGCACCTCCAATTGTTGCATTCTAGTTGTATCTGTCATCTCTAATAGATCCAAACTATCAAATTAGCAATCCAAGAATCCATTCCTCTTATACGTACTAATTATCAAGACCCTAGTTTTGAATATAGGATTTTTATAATAGAATTGGAAAGGAAGAATATACAAAAGAAAGAAAAAGAGAAGGGATAGAAAGAAAGTGAAGAAAAACAAAGAGGATTTAGGGAGAAAATAAAGAGAAGAATAGAGAGAAACAAAGAATAGATAGAGACAAATTGAGATAACTTCAATATAATTGTTTCATTATATTGACATACTGTGTATAGCTTTATATAGAGTTATCCCAACAGTTATTTATAGCAATTACCACTACTATACACAACTGTAAAATAACACTTCACTACTACATAACTGAAAAATAACAACTGCAATACACATAACTGCTTTGCTTATCTCCTAACTCCTCTCTTAATTCTCTAATTCTTGACAATTGGGAATAAAAGAATGGTTGTTCTCCAATTTTGAAATAAAGACGTAGGCAAAGTAGTGTATATATATATATACTTGGTATTAAAATTAAGAGAGATCATTCAAAGAAGTTGTTAGCTATTTCTCAAGAGCTATACATTCAAAAGATTCTAGAATGATTTCATATACGAGACTACAAACCTATAGATACTTTAATTACAAAGGCAAAGGCTTGATTAGAAGAATGTGACCTAAAAATCCAAAATAAAATGAACAAATGGTAAGAGTTCCTTATTCTAATGTTGTGGGTAGTCTTATGTATGCAATGATGTGCATGGTGAGTAGATATCAATCAAACCCAAGCTAGCCCCATTGGAAATTTGTAAAGAGTATAGTGAGATACCTAAATGTATAATGGATTATTCCCTTTGTTATCAAGGAAAAGATCTACACCTTGAGAGATATACATATACTGATTGGGAAAGAGTTTTAGATGAAAGGAAATCTGCCTTTGAATATGCTTTCCTACTTGGCAATGGAGTTATCCCTTGTAGTAGCATGAAAGTCAAGTTTGTAGCATTATCAATGACAATTCAAGAACCTGTTTAGTTAAAAGGATTTTTTAACCACTTGGGAGTTGGAAATGATACGTCGAATTCTGTCATAAAAATTTGTGATAGTCAAGCTGTAATTACATTCACAAGACATCCCAAGTATCATTCGAAGACCAAACATATTGACATAAGATATAATTATGTTAGAGATATTGTTGTACAAAAAGAAGTGCACTTACAATATATCTTTATACACAAAATGATAGTAGACCTGTTCACAAAACCCATTCCAAAAGATTTATTCCAAGACCATGTTATAACCTTGGGAGTGCGTAAATGTTAAATGTATTGTGGTACTTTGTGAACAGCGACATATAATATTATTTTATAATTTTATGTCTAGATATAATTCATGTTTCATTTTGATCAATGCCTCTTGTGTTTTGGTACACAAATTACCTAAAGCCTATATGCATATATAATGCTTCATGCATAATTCTAAGTGCAATGTTTCGTGCATAATACTAAGCACAATGCTTTGTGCATAATTCTAAGTGTAAGAATTAAAGGTATGCCAAACAGATGATTGGCTTTCTCACATAAGAAATCACATCTATGATTGAGTGGTACATAGATGAAAGATAGTTTTAAGCATTTCAAAAATGAGACCTAATGGCAGCTCAAGCTTAAAACAAAATTGCCTTGATAAGTTATCAAGATGAGGCTATGTAAGTAGCCGAAAGGTGAAAATCTCACTTCTCACCTTCTATGTCTTAGAATGCCAAGGGGAAGTCTTATTTAACAAATATGTGAAAAGTAAAGTTGTGGGCTCAAGTTAGATACTAAGTGTATCTGAAGTATCACATGTATAGTACTTATCAAATAATAGACATATGCTCCATGGGAAAAGGAGAATATTACCATAGCACATGTTTCATACCATGTGTGCGAAATTCGACTAAAACAAGGTAACAAAAGATATGGATCTCTTCTCATAGTTATGTGAGACTCGCGAGGCCACAAAGATCTCGTAAAAATACCCTTTGACCTTTAACTATTTCTTAAAGTTATGATTCAATATACTTCTATCTAAGAATGCTACCTAAGATCATGAATGATTCAGTTGGATGAAGTATATCTAGAAAAGTGATTGAATTATGATGGAAAGATTTCAAAAGAAATGAAAGATCTTTTTTGAGTGTCATAGTTGGTTGTATTCACAAGTTGACCAATTATAATCATTCGTTAGATTATAATTGTGAATACAAAGTATATTAAATGAATGATTAAATGAATTGACATTTGAATATCCTTAAATGTGACTTAATGGATCGAGGTATAACATATTAACTCTACTTGAATAATGGAGTTACTACATATACCTAACAACTATATATATAGCAACAAGCTCTCAAAGAAAATAAGTATGTCGGTCACACTACTTGTCTGTTTGTATGAAACTTACAAATCAATGAGTATATAAGTATATGAGCCCAATGATGACCCTATTATGTAGGAGTGGGAGATGTAATATATTTAGACCTAGATTCGAGACACGAATCTGAGTTGAACTGCCCATAATAGCTATGGAGCAGTTATGCCCACTTTCTCCATTTTTGGAGAGAAATGGGCAACATCTAGCATGCATGTATATGCATGTTTATATATGTATATATTGCATGAACAAGGAGAATGAAATAGACTAAATATTTGAAAATCTATGATTTAAAAAAACTCTCAGGTTGTGATTTGAAAGCGATTTTCATACTATGATTTCGTTTTTGACTAGTGATTCAATCAACTCAAAGATCCATATAACTTCTGCAAGTGAAACAAGTAAGTTTCATTGCTTTCTCATTTATGATTTTATATGTCATATTTCCAACAATTATCATCCCTAACAATGCGCATAAGGAATAAGCACTAAATCGAACTTATGACCTTTTAAAACTAATATCTCTTACCAATTACACCTCCTTCCAATTTTGGCTCAATCAACTAAATTCAATTGGCTGTTTGGAGAAACTTATTACCAATAACTCATAAATAATGTAATGGTGGCATAATTTCTCAACATTAGCCCTTTTCTTTTATTTACAAAAAATATCAGGACTAGATTTATGCAATTTATCCAAATAAAATTTTGAAACTTATTCCCAATATATTTTACTTTCTCTATTTTTTTAGGGTTTTAATGGTGAATGCAGGAAGAGTGATACTTTCAGTTAATTTTGTCTCCAGTCTAATTTGCTACTTTTAATTTTAGCATTTTTCCTTTTATCTGCTAGTTCAGTTAATGATTTTTGTTGAAGTCATAATCCAAAGCAATGCTTATGTCTCTTCATATATAGTTAATTTTGTTTGATTAAAATGAATATATGCTAATTAAGCAAAAGTTGTATGCTCTTTTGTGTTTGTAAATGCTAGGGTCTATGCTAGGCTTCAAATTCTAAATCCTTTTTTGTGGTTAATTTCCATCCTAATATTTTTGAATTGGAGAGTGGTTATTATGCCTAGAGTGGTTAATTGATTACCATTTCAATGAGCTCTTTCTTCATTCAATTATAAGAGAAAAATGGGCGACAATCATAAAAGGATTTCAGTAGATACTAAGAAAGGTGATAGAGTCAGTGGCTATAGAAAATGAGTGTGAAAATAATTTTGTATATTTTGAAATTACTGTACAAGATTTACAGAGTTGATAAATATAGATATTTGATATTACTAACATATACATTTGAATTTAAATTTGAAATGAATGAGTTGAATTAGCTTCTACGACTAAGAAAATAACACCTAACACTTTGAATTTAAATTTGAAATGAATGGGTTGAATTAGCTCCTATGATTTAGTAATTAACTCCTAAGACTTTGAATTTAAATTTGAATTTGAATTTGAATTGTTCTCTGTGGACTGAGTTATCACCACGCCCCCACAAAAGTAGGGTGCCATCGAGGACACCAAACTTGTTTTAGAGATAGTGATAACGTTACCTAGCTAGGGGCTTCGTGAGGTAATCAACAAGTTGATCCGTGGTGGACATGTTGCACTTAGAGAATACCTTGTTGGATAAGATCACAAACAAAGTGCACATCATTTGCTATGTTATTCGTCCTACTATGCATTACCGAATTAAGTGAAAGATGCATGGCAGTGAGATTGTCATAATAGATGGTTGGGACATGTTGAACTTGGATGCAAAGTTCAGAGAGTAAAGAGTGAATCCATGTGAGTTCAACAGAGGTTGTTGCTAAGGACCAAAATTTGGCCTTGATGGTTGAACGATCCACTGCACGTTGTTTGGAAGATTTCTAAAAAATGAGGTTCCCACCATCGAAAACAAGATGAGCGAATGTTGAAATGTAATCTTACTTGTTGCCGACCTAATCTACATCGTTAAAAGCATAGAGATAAGGTAGACGCATTTTGTGGAGATGAATGCCATGAAAGATGGTAGTTTTGAGGTATTGTATGAGGCGCATAATAGTGGGTTTGTGCATGAATTGGGCTAGGCGATTTACCGAGAAGGCAATGTCCAACCTTGTCATGGATAAATATTGTAGAGTGCTAATAATACTTTGATATTCAGAGTAATCCACAGCTGCAATACCATCATGCAATGTGAGAGTGGTGCTAGTTGAAAGTGGAGTTTGAATCTCTTTTGGTTCTTCCATTTTTGTTCATTCAAGAACGTCACAGATGTATTCATGCTGACTGAGAAAAAACCTGTCTTGGTAGGAATAGCCTTTATGCCCAAAACATTATGAAGAGAGCCCATATTTTTTATGGAGAATTGCGTGGCCAAAGAAAAGATGCAATGATTGATGGCAGAAATGGAGGAGCCAGTAATTAAATTGTCATCCACATATATAAGAGCATAAAGTAGCATGTTACCTCGATTGAGAATGAAAAGAGATGAGTTTAATTTTGAGGCGTGAAATCTATATGAGCACAAAAAATAATGTAAAGTAGTGAACTAGGCTCGGGGGGCTTGCTTGAGCCCATAAATTGATTTTTTTTAAATGACAAACATGGTTAGCAAATTTAGGAGTGATGAATCAAGGTGGTTGAGCCATGTATACTTCTTCACTCAAGTGACCATGAAGAAACACATTGTTCACATCCAATTGTCTAATGACCCAGTGGTATTGGAGAGCAATAGAGAGTAACAAGCTTAGGTTTAATTACCAAATTGAAGATTTGAGTGTAGTCAAGGCCTAGTCTTTAATGGAATTCCTTGGCTTCTAGTCTCGCTTTATACCTAAAAATTGAGCCATCTGGGTTTCTTTTAATACGGAAGACCCATTTACACCCAATAAAATTTTGTAACTGATCTTGTGGAACTAGATCCCAAGTACCTTATGCAAGCAATGCATTAAATTCATTTAGGAGACTTCATCGCCTCAGAGACACATGTTGGTTCCACAGTGGGTGGAAGAGGATGTTTAGTGGTTAGAAGGAATTTTTTTGTTGGGCTTATGAATATTGTGCATAGACTGAGTAACTGGCCTTGAGGGAGCTAGCATTGATAGACGATCAAGAAGTGGTGAATCATTTGGTGATGATGAGGCATTAACACACGAGGAAGAGATATCAACTTGCATGGGGTTGGAGTTCGGTTGGCTTGTAGTGGATGTCATTTGAAGTTGACTGGTTGGATAAGGAATGGATGGGTGTGAGTTTGGGTAATTGATGGATAAGTGATGTTGAATCAAAGGATGAGATTAAAGAGTTCGAATGGGATTTGAATAAAACTGTGTCATAGAGGATTGAGATATTGGTGGAGTAAAGTTTGTTGTGGGCCTTCTGGGTAATGATGAAGATAAGAGAGTGGATTTTGAAATGAGAGAGAATGAAAATTCCTTTTCAAAGAATATCACGTGCCTGGAAAGGTAAATTTTGTTACAGACTTGGTCAAGGAATTTGTAGGCATGGTATTATGGAGGATAACCAAGAAAAATACAAGGAATGCTATAGTGATCAAGTTTATAATCTGAATATGGATGAAGCCAAGGATAACAAAGACATCTAAATACCTTTAAGGTTGTGTATGATGGTGGTTTGTGAAAGAGTTTGTAAAAAGGTGTGTAATTTTGTAGTGTTAGGGTGGGTATGCTATTTATGAGGTACGTAGCTGTTTGAAAGGCATGGCACCAAAAGTTTGGAGGTATGGAGGTGTGATTGAGGAGTGCAAGGGTAGTTTTAACAATTTGTTGATGTTTGCATTCAACAAGACCAACATGTTCAGGAGTGTAAGAAGGGGAAATGTAGTGTAAAATGCTATGGTTTTGAAAGAATGATTTGTATTTTGTGTATTCAATGCCCCCATCAGTATAAATAGAGTGTATTTTGTGATAAAGAAAGATTCCACTTGAGCACAAAATTTAGGGAAAATGTCAGACACTTCACTTTTAAATGTTAACAAAAATGACTAAACATGTCGAGTGAAATGATCAATAAAAATGAGATAATAACAAAAGTCATTGATTGAAGTAATTGGTGAAGGTCCTCATATATCAGAATAGATAAGTTCTAATGGGAAGTTTGATGTGATAGAAGATTCACTAAACAGTAAGTTATGGCTCTTATTTAGTTGAAAAGAAGAATAGTGAAAGGGAGCCTCAGGCTTATTGATGGAGTCATTATCCTTGAGAACATATTGTAGAATTTTAAGTGATGGCTAGCCAAGGCAAGTATGCCAAAAGAGAGGAGTGAAGTGAGTGGTGGATAGGACAGTGGGTCTGGTGGGTGTTGAATGTTTTGTTGTAGGTTGAAAGGGGTAGAGATCACTACTACTTTGCCTGCACATTAGTGTCGCCCCCCGTTGTACGATCCTTCACACAAAAGAAAATGGGTGAAATTCAATGGAAATGTAGGTTTTAACCAACCTATTATCTCAGCCAAACACAGATCAAGCGCAGTAAACAAGAACAGAGAAACGAAAGTTACAATCACAACTCACACACACAAACAGTCACGGCAGAGGCTCTGCCTCTAGTCAATCCACTAGATTTCTCAAGTTTACAATTGGATACAAGATCTCAAACGAAAGTAAAAACAATATTGCAAAAACACAACTGAAACAAAAACCAAAAACAAGAACAAGTGAATATCTGTTCTATACCGATCTCAAGATCAGGCTTCGAATATGTTCTTTCAGCCAACCAATCTCTCACGCCTCAGGCATTTAAACAACATAGAGATTAAGCAATAAAGCCACTTACCATACAATCTTACCATGGAAACAACCAACCAACCGTTCGAAGACAAAAATCAGAAAGAAGGATTCACATGATGTGTCTCGCTTCAAGAAATCGCCGACTTAGGGTTTCAAGAAAAGAGAGAGTGCAATCTAACGAGACTAGGGCATCTTATCGCCCTTATATAGCATCATCAAATGGACGGAAATGGGCTGGGCCAGCAGCAAATGCAACACAAAAATAAAATGGAGATGGGCTCGGCCCATAGCAAACTCAGCAACCCACATATAATCAATAGCCCACAACAATATAGCATGCATAACAATTAACAGCATATAACAACAATTAATATGGATAACAATTACATTCAAAAAGAATATAATATGCATCTCAATATCATATAACAGCATGCAATCATTTTGATAAATCAAAAAATGCAAATGAAAAACATTTAAACAATTTTGAATCACACAAAATCAACAAGAAACATTATTGGTTTGACAAAATTTAGAAATAGAGATAAGATTGTGATGTGCTTTTGGAACACATAGAAATTCATGTAAGTAAAGGCAGAAGTGGTGGTGGAAAGTTTAGTAGAACCAACATGAGTAATGCGAAAACTTGTACCATCACCTATTGTTACTTCATCAAGTCCATCATAATGAGAGTAAAGGCTAAGATTATGGAGATTACTCGTTACATGGTGACTTGCTCCTATGTCAAGCACCTAATTAGTTGATGATTGAGTGTTGGAGGATGCAAAATTATTAGATGGCCTAGGAGAATGTTGAATTACCTGCAGGCAGTATTTGGCTTGTAATACCCCGTTTCGACATAAATTTGTCAGGCAATTTAGATGAGTTTAAAATACCGAAAAGTGGGTTGATAATAAAATAAGTCGTCGAATCAATTGAAGGGAGTGCCCTGGAACTTAGATATCAAAGGAAAATGATATACTATCAACTTGTGTCTCGAGACATGATTTTTAGCATCGAAAGAAATTAGATCGAAAACTGTTTCCGGTATAGCTAAAATATAGTTTTGATTCAGGCTGAAAAACTGAATCGTCGTAGAAGACTCCCGAGAAGTGAACGGAACCTTAAGGGGGCTCCAATTTTTCATAAGGATCAACCCTGGAGTAGTTTTGAACGAAACAAAGGTCTGGTGAGGGTGCAAGGATGAAATTGTCCTTATCGAGTAAGCTATGAATTATTAATTTTGAATTTTCGATATCGTAATGCAAATTAATTTGACATTTGAGGATGTAAATACAATTAGAGAATTATCTAAGTGAAATAGAGATGAATCTTGGGATTTAAATGCGTAATTTTTTATTATTATGAGATACTATAAAGTGATATATATATATATACATATACAGTTGTGCGCGTGTGTAAGTGAGGCAGCCGAAAGTTGCAAAGTTGCTGCAAGTTGGAAAACTAATTGCAGACAAGATTGAGCTAATTTAGCAATAAAGTTTGGAGTGATTTGAGGAGGTTTGTCGGATTATGTGATGTAGAAATGTAAATATATATATATATATACATATGTATGCTGTGTGTGTGCGTGTGTGTGAAGAGGCAGAGGGTCGAGAGCTGTGAGAGAAGCCGAGAAAGAGAGAGAGTGAGGGCTTGTGAGAGCTTGGCCGAGGGCCGTGAGAGATTGAGACAGAGAGAAAAGCCAAGAGAGGGAGGGAGAAATGGTCGAATTTAACCATAGCAGCAAGCTGGCCGAGAGATCGTGAAGCAGAGGTCGAGCTTGAGAGAGATCGAGATTGAGAGAGAGCAAGGATCGCGATGGCTGGCCGGAAAGCAACAGCGGGAGGCAGCGACGTTAGTTGCGGCCGTTGCAACACCAAGTGGCTGCTTCCAAGCTTCCAGCAAGCTCGGTGAGCAGTGGCAGTAGCTGGTTCAGTTCAGCTGCGACCAAGGAGGCGTCGATGGAGGCCGGTGCGGTGACTGGCCAGGCCGAATGTTGCCTGAGCTGGCGGCACAACAAGTGGTCGCAAGCTTCCAAGCTCAACCATGGCGGATGCACTGCAGAGCGCAGGCCTTGCGAGGGATGTCAATGGCTGAGGTGGCGCGGGTGTTGATGGTAATGTCTGAGGTGGTGTCGGTGGCAATCGTTGGTGGTTGGTGCGAGCATGGCTGGTGCGCAGGGGAAGAAGAATAGTAGAGGTTGAAGATGAAGAAAGAAAAGAAAAAAAAAAGAAAAAAGAAAATTAGGAAAAATATGAAAAAATTCTAGAAAAATAGGAAATTATGTTTCAATAATATTTCGGAGAATTTGGCAAGAAAATTTATTTGGGAACGTGTTTCAAGGTCAGGACATACATACCAGGGAAGCCTAAAAGGCTAAGTCAAGGTGAGTAAAATTTCTTAAAAAATTCTAGAAATTCAGAAATGTTATTTTATAAATTGATATAGTGAAATATTTGAGAAAATAAGTGAGAAATATTTAGTTTGGATTTATTGAGGAAAATAGGTAGAAATAAAGAGAAAAATAAAAAAAATGCAAGAAATTATAGAAAAAATAGGTTTTAATGTTATTTAAATAAATGTGATGATTAGGGTGCTTTGAGGCTTAGGTTGAAATGACTTGTGCGAATTTTGAGGTTGGCAAGCAAATTGAAATGATGCACGTATTTTGAGGAAAGGTGCGAATATCGAGGTAGCCCGATAAGCTTAAGAAGGTAAGTGGTACTTCTCAACTAGATTTAGTTTTATGAAAATGCTTGGTTTTAAGTAAATTCAGCTTCATGTAAATGTTTTATTATCATGTTGTCATGTCTTGGTATGCTATGCATCACGTAGAGTGCATTTACATGTATTGAAGATGAAATATGCATATGTATATGATGATATTATTGATCATGCATTCACATAAGGGTTTGAGAGTACGAGCCGGGATCGCTGCTCTGCCAAAGGTGCATCCATACACCTCAGTCTGGTAAGGAGACTGTGAAAATGGGGAGTAGTAATAAGGTATGGTCGGCTCAAACTGAAATGATATGAAAAATGACATTTTCCATCCATGCATGAAATATGTTTTGTTCCCTTACTTAGATGATTTATCATCTAACTTGGGCAGTTCCCCTAAAATATTCAAACGTTCCAGATGGAGATTGTAGCAGAAACGATGATGAATAAGGCATGAAATGGCACTTAGCAAAGTGCATGATGAGTTGTATGATGAGTTGAATGTATGTTATGTAGCCCATGTATTTAAGTTCTGCTACTTTGAATTCTGAACGTTTTGAGGAATGATGATGTATAGTCTCATTTATAGTTAATGATGATTTATAACCCTATTTATGGTTAATGAGAATGTAAGAATTAGTTTATAATTAATATTAAGATGTTAGGTTCAATTCTAACTTCCGCATTTAATGTTTATGATGATTCTCATTTGAGATAGATGTATGAAAATTTTGGGATGGATAAGAGTAATGATATGGTTTAGTATTAGTAGTATTGAAAAAAAAAATTATTATCTCAGAATTGTCCTAAATTTTAACGTGCTCGGAAAATGGGGCATTACATGGCTATATGCCCCTAAAGGTCACAAAATTGGCATTTGGGAGGGGGCCTATTGCTGCAGCTTTATGAGTTAAAAAGACGTCTGCATTGTTGGCCACCTTGGCTATTATTATAGCCTTGACTTTGTGAGAAGGAATCATTGCCATTTGGACTGCAAGAGGAGAACCCACCATTGCCATGTTGGTTTGAGTTATTAGACCGAAACTATTTGCTGAAGGTGGCATTTTTTTTTAATGAAAATTGGTAGTCGAAACTGAGACTTCAGAAGGAAAATCATCACATTTCAAATACTTCTCATGAGCAACCAAATGACTATGTAGTTCTTCAAAAGAGAATGGACAGTCTCTTATGCGAATTGAGGCAACAATGTCCCTGTATTCAACACCTAAACCATTAAGCACATAAAGGATTATGTCATCATTAGATATTACATGATCAATAATAAATAATTCATTAGCAATTCTCTTGATAGAGAACAGGTATTTTGTGATGGATTGAGAGCCTTTGCAACTTCGTTAGAGTTGGTTTTTGAGAGACATAACGTGAGAGCACGATGGATTTGCATATTTGGATTCAAGAGCCATCCACAGTTAGCGAGAGGTCTCGCAAGCCGAAAGAGCTATACTGTCTCTTTCGTTCATGGAGGATAGGACCAGGCTCACTATGAGCTAGTCTTGGCAGAACCATGCCTTATATTCTGGATTTGGAATGGTTGCACCATCTTAAGTAATCTCGGGCTATTGGGAGGGAGTATACCCATCCGCATAACCAAAAAGCTTCATGCTAGATAAAAGGGAACGCATTTGTCGACACCATGTGATGGGTGTCGAATCCAACAAATAATAAATTCTTTCTCTTAAAAATATAAATTGTGATAGTGATGAGTAAGATCGTATCCACGGGAATTGGTTAGATCTATTCCTTTGAAAACTTAAAATAAATAGAAGAAATAATTGGGAGGTTTTGAATTTTGAAATTTAAACAATTTAAAATAGAATATTATTCTAAATTAATAAGGTAAATCAAAATGTAAAAAGATTAAAGCAATCAATAGAAATGCTTCCGGTAAAAGGGATTTATCTACCAATGATTATAACACTGATCATTGATGCCAAAGTCACTAATTTTTCTTGAATATTTGACCTTAGAAAGAACAACAAGCTTTATTCATTCAATGTTTCCCTTACTTCTTAGTTAATTAAAACAAGCTCTTAAATTAACCCTTACCTTCAAACAACCCTAGAACAAGCTCTCTAGAATTTAATTCAAAGGCAGCATTAAACTTTGTGGAAACAAGACCAAATCTGAACAATAAACACACAATGTCGATTTATTTAATTCAGCACATGTACTCCCTAGGAATTGAATGAAAACTTGTCCATAATCATCAACCCTAATTGCTACTTATGCAAGAAAGACCAAACAATTATGGATTTGGTATTCAAGCTAGCAATTGATCATGCATCAAGAATTGAATAGCGATCGTCTACACAATCAAAAATATTAAAATCAAAAGATACATGAATATTCAAGAGAAAATCAGATTGCAAATAAACTCAAAAAGATCTCACAGTGTTCTTCACCATGGCTTCAAAATATCCTTCTACCGAAAAACCAAAGTTTACCACACATAATGGGAGAAAGAACACAAAAAGAGGAGAAAATATGAAAAGGATACTTCTTCCTCCTATTGGATGTGCTTCTTTGCCTCTTTTTCTTCCTGGACGTTCTCCTTTCTCAATCTTAGATCAAGACCTTAAATAGCCCCCCAAAAGAATCCAAATCAGCTAAAGAATTAGGGCTTCCTAGACTCCCGTAAATTATGATCCCATTTTGGGTAAGATAAAGAGATTTTTGGGCTTTGGTCCCTCTTAATAATTGTAGTTCAGAATGTGTAGATGAATTTAGGCTTTTGAATCACTGGATTTGGACATCAAAAGCTCAAGTTATGTCCTTTTAAAGATTCAGTGTTTATGTAGAATTCTAATCCAATTAGGATTTGGCCCAATTTTTCGGCCCTAATGTTGAAGCAATGTTTGGAGACTCAAACGAACTCGGATTTGGACACATTATACCATTCTGGAAAGCCCAAGAAGTGCTCTACAAAAACTCTAAAAATTCTCATTCATGTTCTTGAACTCTAACATGGTTAAAAATCTATAGGAAGCCCAAAAGGTCAAAATATTAAAAGGTTGAAATTTTCTAAGTAAAATCCAGTTTATTCTAACCTATCTAAAATTGGCTTAACCATAAAAATAAGCATAATAAGGCATAAAGCTCACCCAAAAGATCATATGTAAGGGAAATAAATATATGAAATTATACACTCATCATCATGCTTGATAGTTGGAGGTTGAAAGCTTGAGTGTTATCTGTGTTCCTGAGTTGAAAAATACTATTGGTTTGGATTGGGATATAGTGACAGGCTTGTAACGCCCCGCTTTTTCGAGCGTTAAATAACTTAGGAATTTGGGGAATAATTTTTTTTTTTTTTCAATATAAACCATTTCCCGATAATCTCGTTTTACCTTCTCAACACACTAAATAAGAATCAATAAGTTAAGACAGGTAAACATCATAATTGCGGAAGCTTAAAATTGAAACCTGATATGGTACAGAATCGTAATTCACTTTAATCATAAAATAAGAATTCGTACCATTACATCTTTAAATACTTAATTACATGGAGACTCATCATCAAGAGATAACAACTAAGTACCTCAATTGATACAATCTAAAGATACCTCAAAATACATTAAACCGTAACAATTATACATGATCATCAATACAATAATATATCATGACTCCTCATGAAGAAGTAAATACAGGGACAACTCGCCAAACTCATCAGCCACGTCATCACGTGCCGTTACGTCCCAATCATCTCCCTGCCATATCTGTAAGTCCTAACTGAAATGTGGAATGTTCCAGGGGCATAACCCATTAGAAGATGAAACTTCTAGTGAGGGTTTAAAAACATGATACGTGAATGCAAGATACAAATACATGAACAAACATTTGCCCTAGTGTAACTTCTCAGGCTCAGCGCGGCACGGAATCCTAAGCAAATCCCGAACCTCTATAGGATAAGCCTAACGTTATTCCATCATTGCCCTAAGAGAATTATGGCTACACTCTAGGGCGACATCCCGTTCCCATGCACAAATAACAATGTGACAATAGCATCGTGCCATGCAATTATCACGACTTTCCATGTAATATGGCAAAATAAATCATATCTTTCGTAACTATTATGCGTATATAAGAAATCATATCTTTCATAAATATCATGCATAATAAACAATCATATCATTAGGATAGGAAAAACTCACCTTTTGAGATAAACTTGCATTTTCTCGAAAACGTGCATCGCCTCGATATGCGTGCCCCGCCTTGATTTTCATGCCAACTCTCAAAAGTTGCACCAATCATATCATCTCAATTACCTCAAACATAAAAATGATATTTTATTACTAAATATCCTCAATATTCCATTTATTTCCTATTTTCCTTTATTTTCTTTCATATTTTCCTTCTAAAAATCCCAATAAATACATCGAGACTATTTTCTCAAATCTATCTTCACAAAAATTCACAATAGACTATAAAATTCCAAGAAAAAATACTGGACTTACCCGAATGCTGCGTTTTCATGCAAAACGAGGCTCTTTGGTGCCGAAACCGAGACATCGAGAATCTCAAATCCCAATCTTTTTGCACAAACCTCCATAAAATAATTTTCTTGAATTTTCCATGATTTTTCCTAATTTTTCCAGCATAACACGCGCCTGCACGTGCCCCAACATGCTAGGGCGACTGGGCACGCCTGAAGCACCGCGCGTGATCGGCACGCGCCGGTCGTCTTCTCTGGCCACGGCCGTGCCGGCGATTTGAGATACCTCCACCGGCTTCTTCCTCTCTTCAAGTCGATCATGATGGCATGCTTGGATGCCCCAAAGGACCACCTGAAAGCCCTCAATCGGACGGCCAAAGCTTCGGCTTGGCCATCCGCTTCCTTTTCCGGCGAGGCCTCTAACAGCCATCAAACATGCTCCAAAATGTTTCAAACTCTCCAGATAGCTTCTACACCTCATGGGCTTCAAAAGCCCCTTATTTTGAACAGCCAATTTGTTCGATTTCGTGGCCAATTTGAAGCCTTAATCTTCCCAACTTTCGGCCACTTTGAATGCCTATTTATAGGCATTTTCGAACCTCCAAATGCATGAGATCGATCAACCCATAGCTTTAAGAGATCTTACCTCCCTTAGATAGGTCCAAAAACCCACTGAAATGCTTCTTTTTTTCGCGATCAAAGTAGCCAAACTTTCGGCCACTTTCAGCCGAAAGTTAGCTTGATTCCGACGTGATTTTGGCCACTTGTTGGACAAAAATATCGTCTTGGCCTTGCCCCCGAGGTCCCCCAGCCCTTTCCTCATGTCTCCCATGGTCGAATTCGGCGACAGGATGGCTGGTCGGCCATGGGTGCTTGGGATTTTCTTGAATTTGCATTTTAGCCCCTTACATTTTGGCTTTCTCACTGCAACCCATTTTCATAAAGCCCCTCAACTTTGCATAATTGTATTTACTACCCTCAAGCCTAAAAACATCTATTTGACCTCTGAAAATTCTGAAAAAAACATCATTTCGGCCTCCCTCTGACAATTTTGAAAAACTGCACTTTGGCCTGAATCTTTATTTTGGCCCTAAACCTCTTCATTTCTTCCTAAAACCACTGAAGGGTTGTTCCTCATGAAAAACCAAAGCCCCTTCAAGCTAATGTTGACTTCTCGGAAGTCGTCTATAATAATTCGATATTGCACACTAATTGGCAGCTACATTTTAGTTGTACTGAAAATAGTTCTCAATCCGATTTCTTTTGGCACCATAAATCCTATCTCGAGATGCTCGTTAATGCCACGTAATTTTTCTTCGGCATCTTGGCTCCAGGGCACTCTTTGCAGTCGATTCGGTCAATTTTTCGGGATATTCAGATACCAATCTTCTCTGAAATCCCATTTTTCTAATAAATTGTTTATTCTTAATTAATCCAAATTTCTCGGGTATTACAAGGCTGATTGTTGAGAATGACAGCAGCAGTAGAAGAATCTAGTGAGTATTTCATGGATCCGACTCGTTAGAGCATGCAAGCTCTGATACCATATAGACATGGGTGTGAAAATAATTTTGTATATTCTAAAATTACTATACAAGATTTACAAAGATGATATATATAGATGTTTGATATAACTAACATATACATTTGAATTTAAATTGTTCTCTACGAGTGGAGTTATCGTCCTAATAGTGGCCTACCCAAAAACATAGTAGACAACATTCTAGAGCATATGCCAATTTGAGATGCACCAAGAACAAGCATGTTGTCAAGAAAATGGAGATATATTTGGTCCTTACACCCACATATTGTGCTTCATAAGGACTACTTTGAACATAATTTCATCAAAAACAAATCACGCTTCTCTGCAACTAAGCTTGTATATGTCATCAGCAAGACAAGGCGAGGTGTTGCCTCCAGTTAATTGGGGATATTACAACCACGACAATTATGCAGAATAACTACAAAACTTAAAATGAAATAACAACAATAATGAATAATAAAATTTTGTATAAAATCTTCAAGTTGTAAAAGGTTTGAAACACGATAAAATTGCTTTCCTAAAAGCAAAATTTATCCTCCCTCCACTTTGAGTTCGCTGTGAGGATTTATCAAATTGGTTTAATGAATATGACAAGTCCTTTTTGATTTTTACACTCAACAAAAGGTGAAGAAATCAAGTTTTGAAAAAATAGAAAAAGTTTGATCTTCTTCAATAGAGGTAAAAACTTGTGTTTCAAACATATTATACTTGTTTCTAATTTTCAGAATTGTCTGGATATATATAGACAAGGTAGCTAGAAATTTTGAAAATAAATAGCATTTCAAATTTTAGTTAGAATTACGAAATGAAACAACCTTTTTTTGAAAGGAAATAGCATTTTAAATTTTAATTAGAATTTTGAAAGGAAACAACCTTTCAAGATTTGACCATTTGAGGGTTGGTTAATTTATTTTTGAACAACTTAAATTTCTAACAATCCCCCACTTGTTCAAATATAAATTAAGACCCTAATTGAAGAAGATCAAAACATCTTTAGGCATTGTCGACGTTCGGGATTGGTCGATGGAGATTTGTTGGCCCACACCGGTATGGTAGATTCGAGAGAGAAACAGTGAAGTATCCAGTCTGATTTGCTAAGTCACCGGCCCGTCCCTGCAAGGTACTCCGAAGCTCAAGTTAGCGAGCAAGTAAGCAAGTATATTGGGTGTTCGTAAGTTGGTGGAAAAGAGTACATACCTCGACCCTCAAGAGGGCTGGTCGATATATATATCAGAAGGACCCCTTCTGCATGCTCCGTACTTGCACAGGCGATGGGATAGAATAGTCGGTGGGGGCGTCTCTGTCGCAGCAAGGTGTCGATGAGACCCTTATTAATGTGGATGGGATCCGCCATTAATGAGGATGGGATCTACCATTAATGAGGATGGGATCTGAAATGGACGCCCGAAAACCCAAGTGTGGCTGTAATGATGTTGTTGCTAGAGGGCCAGGATGGGATTAGCATGGGCCGAGAAAATGGGCCTGAATGGTCCAGCCAAGGCGGCCCTTAGCCTGTCGATATACCCCAACATACGCCATTTCAATAATGCGAGTTGACGAGCTAACCCGGCGGACTACAGAGATCGCTAGGAACTTGCTCAGAACATAGCTGGGAGCCTGCATGAATACGCTAATGAGTTAGGGGCGTTATTGGGAGCTCGCTTGGTCCTGACGTTTGAGCCTGGGCTCTAGCATTATACGAGCTCGCTTTAACGAGCTCAGTTTGATGTTTACTGGGCCTTGAGCGTTTGGGCCGAATCACAGCATTAAGTCCAGTCCACACAAAGTAGAGCGAGAAATACCCATAATAGGCATAAAATAATGTATCTTTCAATTTGAACATTATCTTAGTATAGTGGCACAAAATGAAATCGAAATCCCAGATAACATGGAAGTTTTGAACAAGTTATTTCTTATAAATTCATCGGTGTCACTATACACATAAACATTGCATCCTTTATTCCACTCAATTACTTGCTCAGCATTATTAAGGCCATGTGCTATCCATTTTCATGAACTTTTATATGAGAATAACTCCAAAATTTGCAATTGAAGCGGCACCACTTTTAGCTCATATAGATAAAGTTTTTTTCAGTATCTTTGTTACATTATAGATACTTCCATGACTGAACTTCATTAAGAGTCAGAGTCGGCTTTGGGCTAGGGCTACAGCCTGGGGCCCACAATTGAGGGGAGGCCAAAATTTTTTTTAAACCTATGTATATATGTGTATACAAAATTAAAAAAAAAATTAACAAAAGAAATTGCCGCCTATACCCTGTTTGGGATTTTGTCCCATTGGATTTTCTCCAAACAAGATTTTAATGAGACCCCAAAGTATTCTTCCTCATCTTTTATAAATTTTTATAATTTTAATATAATTAATTAATTGATAACTTTTATTTTTTTATTTAATTTGTATAAAGGGGCACACTTGATAAAATTTGCCCCGAGTCTTAAAAAACCAATAACCAACTTTGTTAAGAGTATAAAAAACTACAAGAAGTGTTTGTCCAATCAAACTACAACGGCAATATCAAGGTAATTGAAGCTAGACAGATCTTTTACACTATGAGAAGCCAACTGCCACATTAAGTTTTCGTTTGTCGTTTTAGTTGTTCTTTTAATTTGTTTCGTTTCTTCGTTTGGTTGCTGATAAAAATGTTGCAAAAGAGTAATAGAAATCAGATCGTTGAATTAAAACTTGGAAAATTTTGGAAACCAAACAATCCAACCATTCTTTCCCATGTATATCAAGTTATCAACCTCTATGCTGTCTATTCATATATTCCCTCATTGGATGTACTTAACCTCTGTTTCAGCTTTGTTATTTTTATCTTCTTCAAATGTCAAGTTTGTTCTGTCATTAGGTAGCTCCTAAGGCTACTTATGAACAAATCAATACATTGTCAAAGGTATATATATATATATTGGGTTTTTTTTTTTTTTTTTAATGTTGAAATTTGATCTTTGGTTGCAATTTTTTGGTTAATTAAGAAAACTTGGAATCTTTATGCTACTTTCTTGCTTCTTTGGCTCTTCTTTGTTAGGGTTCTTATTTTTATTTTTATTTTTTATTTTTTTCCTTGTGTTTTCTATTGCATATTTTATTTGGATGGTTCTGTTTCACTGGATTGTGGTCGACTCTACTTTGTTTTCCATTATATATTGTGTGCTCATTCATATTGCTCGTGAGTTGTTTCTTGAAATAATGCCTAAACAAGACTACAAATAAAAATCCTTTGTGATTAATCTGTTGTATTTGTCTTTTGGTTTTGTTTACTAATGACACTCCCATATGCAGGATAAATTGTTACTGTTTGTATTGATTATTAGTAGTTTGAGATGAATATTGTTAAGGTTCCAACATTAGTTCCTATATAAAAATTTGAGAATATGTTGTCTTGCAAAGTTCTCATGTCTGATATTATAGAAGAGCAAAGGATATATATGATTTCGTCCTGTTTTCTATAAGGAGTCTGCAAGCACTCCATTCAAAAGCTTTAATGGCTTCAATACTCTTTACTTACATGTATTCAATAGTCCTATTATGTTATTCGCATCGAGTAACTCTTATTTGCCCAACGCAAAATGTGCGCACACGGGGGGCGGGGGGCTATGGCCCCTGCCTCTCATTTTGCCTGCACCAGATAACATAAGTATTATTCGATGCAGATAATAGAACAAAATCGTGTATTCAATTCTCTTAAATGATTATAAATAATTGTTTTCAACTAAAGTAGTCCAGTGTATTTGATGGCACAATTACTTTTTTATCTTCTTGATTGCACCATCATAATTTATTTTTATTATTGAACTTGTTTATCTTTTAGGAATAATTATTTCTTCTTCTTTCCTTTTACACAAAAAGATGGAGAGAAACTGAGACATGAATGAGGCCTGCACTATGATTGACTGCCCAAGTCTTGTCTGTTGTCATTTTGTTAGATATATTATATGCATTTGATGTTTTTCCTTTAGTATCCAAAGATTTAAATGAATAATTGAGACTTTTGGAGTGATTGACCATCAAAATCCTCGCTTCATGATGATGTACTCCAAGCAAATTTACTAATAAACATGGATAAATTTATATTTTTATTTTTATATTTTTTTGTGTGATCATTTAGATTTTTTATTATTTTGATTATATCTCTATACATACATTATGTTAGTAATAACAGTTCTTGGATGAGAAGATTTTAATAAGCTGATCAACTGTCCATAATTTAACCGGCCAATAGCATAATAATAAAACCAAATGTCACGTGTAAATACAAATAAAACCCACATGAATAAACATCAATTATTTTGAATCAATAAAATAACACTCACAATTGGCCATTGTTCTTGGCTTTGGCATTTTAGTGAAAGAAACAACTTAAATGAGCTGGGATAACTAACAAGAAAGCATGAGGTATTACATCTTTTTCTTTTTTGAAGACAATCTGTTGGCAAAATTGACAGGAAAATCCAGGGAGCCTTTGTGCCTTCAATTCTGTCTGTTGTGAAGACTAACCAATACTTGAATAGCAACCAAAACATGTGTTTAATTCCTTGGAAAATACTATACTTATAAACAAATTTGACAAACAACCCTTACAAATTGATGAGACGTGTAAATTTATAATAGTTTTACTTAACGTAGTGATTAGTTAGAAATATTTGTGGAGTTGCATTTAAGTCATTTTGAACTATATTTCTGATAATAATACTATAACTGCATGTAGTTGTGAAATAAAAGTTGGCATGTTTAGGGTATTTTGAATATGATTGGGATCTTTGTATAAGGATGGAAAAAATGAGAAAAGGAAATCAAACATTATGTTCCCAAATTTTGGGAACACATAAAGACAAAATATTACAAGACAATGTATTGGAGGCTAGGTTGTATTATTATTTAGATACTGCCTTCGTGGTATGTTATTTAAATAATGATGATTTTGTTGTGTCTTAGTCATGTTATATTGGACAAACTCTTCTGATTGAAAATGTAATATCTCATATCGAATTATAGAAATGATCGGATCAACTTACCTTGATAAGTCTACATGAAATTCTTAGAGATCACCTATCCTTAAACTTCTCCAGCTTAAACATGCTTAATCCGAAAGTTCTTTATCTATATTCAACTCAAAAAATATTCAGGTGGTGTTATTTTTTTTTTTATTTATCCTCAATATATATTATACTTCTCTAAATTATTGGAGTGTTATAGAAAATATGATTAACTTAATAGAAATTTTATTTACAGTCATATCTTTTACTGTTTACATTTACTTTTTAGTACAATTCTACGCTTATTCTTTTTAGTAAAATTCTACACTTTTTATTTGCGGCCACCCTTATTACTCTCTGTAACTATTATTTTTTTTAAATATCCTTCGCACACAACCATCTCACAGACAACTTTTTCCCTCATAATCTAATAACCCAATCGAATCGCCCACCGGTGGTTTGCGACAAAGACGCGCAGACAAACATTCATCTTTTTCCAGGGCCGGCTTAAGGCCTATGCCCCAAAAAGGGGGCCCCAAAAATTGAAATTCTCATCCATGGCTTGGGGCCTGGGATTGTAATTCATGAAATTGTCAACTTCCTTGAGCAACAACAATGTGGGTTCGGCGGCCTCGTTCCCTGAGAAGTCCAGTCGGCACCGCTTCTTGGGGCTACGGGCTACCGTCGTCCCAATCCGGGAACGAGCTATAGAAACAGGTGTAATCCTCCTGGGTGAGAAACGGAAAGGCAGAGACTTCCATCAAAGGACAACAAATCTAATGAGAAAAGCGATCTTGGAGTTGAAATGTGAACAAAGAAGACAGTTTGAACATGGGGAAAATGGGGTGGGGGATGTATACATATATGGAGGATGTATGCATATATGGGTGGGTTGGTTTACGCGGTTAGGGATAGCGCAAGTGGGGGAACGCCCCCATTGGGATTCAGCACATGCCTTTCCTTTCTTTTCCTTTCCTTTCCTTCCTGTTGTTTTGTTTTGTTTTGTCTCTTGTGGGCACATTTGGGTTTGGCGAGTCCGAATATTGCCCAGAAACTTCTGGAAAATCAGTGGAAAGGGAGCCATTAACTTGAAAAAAATTCCTACCCATTACATAACTTAAACTTTCCAAGTTAAAAAAAAAAAAAAAACTAAGTTTGCGTTCTCTTTACTATTTTCAAGTCATTTTTAGTTTTTAATTTTCTAAAATAATGAAAACGCGTTCTCTTTACTGTTTTTAAAAATATATTTTTAAAAACAAAAAAAAATTATAAAGAAAACTCAAAACAACAAAAAATTATTTTAAGTGTTTTCATCCAAAACAAACTCAAAACTCAAAACACATTTATTTATTTATTTATTCATATTTTATTATTATAATGAAAAAAATATTACAAAATTCATTAATTTTAAAATGTAGATTTTTTAATAATTTATAAATATTAAATATTTTTAATTTACTGAATAATCAAATTTATTGAATAAAATATCATTAAAAAATTATTTTCAAAATTTCAAACAGAACGTGTTTTCTAATTTTCTATTTTGAGAAATAATTTTTTAAAATGACAAAGAGAACGTATTTTTTATTTTCTAAAAGCAAACTACCAAAATAGAAAACTGAAAATGAATTCAAAACTCAAAACTAAAAATTAAAAAGTAAAGAGAACGTAGCCTAATTTGTTGTTATTCTATTAAAGACAAATATTTATAAAAGGGATTTTTAGTATTTTAGAAAAAATTAAAAAACAGTATCAACTGTTTCTCTTTCTGGGTGAATTCATAAAACTGTTAAAATTAGCTTCTTTTTTTTTAGAGATTTATACATATTTTAGGGTATTTTAATTTAAAAAATTAGATTAACTGGGTATTCGATTTGATTTTAAAAATAACACCAACTCCAAATGTAAGTGTAATACGAGAAAGATTGAGTAATTTGACTATATCGTTAATTGAAAAAGATTTATTTTATAAATTAGAATACAAAATTTTAACTAGTGATTTTATATATTAAAAATAAAAAAAATTAATAATTTTTATTATTTTTTAAAAAAACCACTAAATTAGTTATTGCCTAAAGTCCCACTAACCCTTGAGCTGGCCCTACCTTTTTCGATTACGCATAGAACACCTGAACCCAAATTTAGGCAAAATCGAATAATAGAATAGAAGAAGGCAAAATCGGTGGCCATGGCGAGATCCAATGAAGAAGATGGCAACAACGAGTGGAAGGCAAAGGGTCGCTACCATAGCGGCCACCAACGACTCGAACTATCCTTCACTGGCTGCGACAAATACAACTACCCATCACGACGACAAAATTGATCGAAAAAGAAGGCAAACGCCCATCACACAGTCATAGCAGCCACCGAATTGAAACACGCAACGGCACATGACGCCGAAGAAAATGACGGCACACCGGAGAAGATGAATGCTCCCGAACCCTAGGGTTCAGGTGCGATCCGTGCACCCAAATATCAAGGTTCAGGTGTTTACTTTGACGAGGGTATATAAAGTTTATTTGTAATTTTGTATTTATAATTTTTCTTTTAAGTTAATGTATTTTTTGTATTTATAATTTTTATTTTAGGATTTTTTGTTCTTAAATGTATTTATATTTTGCTATAACATTACTCAAGAATTGATGACTTCTCAATTTAGATAATAAATTTTTTGTTCTTAAAATTTATTATCTAAATTTTATTGATTATTCCCATATCCATAAAAATAATTACAATGAGAAACAAATAGAGGAGTCGTTCAGATAGCTAGTTCGTTCTATTTTAAATCTTTTCTAAGACTAGATGAGAAATTAAATAAAAGAAAAATATCATTTATTGATTATTTATTTATTGTTGTTAGATTGTATCAGAATTAGATATTTCCCAATCAACATAGAACAAGAAAAATATATAAATATATCATAAATATTACAAGATATCCCGAACCTTGGGGTTCGGGAGAATTGCATTCTCCCGAATCCTAGGTTCAGGAACCATTCTCCGAATTCTGGGATTCAGGAGAATGCATTTTTTTTTTTTTTTTGAACTATTGAGTTCGAGAGAATGCATTTTGTTCTTGAATGTAGGGTCGGCTCTGGGCATAGACTGTCTATGCAGCTGCTTAGGCCCATACCCATTTCAAGCCACTTGGGGGCCATGCTTATTTTAATTTTTAGATTTTAAATTAATTAAAAAATAAATTTAATTAAAAATAATAAATTTAAAAATTAAAGAGACTTTAGGGGCCATGCCCATTTCAAGTCATTATAAACTTTTAATTAATCTCAATCTCTCACATTTCTTTTATCAATAATCAATTCTATAAGCATCATTACAATTTTTAATTAATCTCAATCTCCCACATTTCTTTATTAATAATCAACCTCATTCCCATGCACCTAGCAGTGACATTCATCCCCTCATAACTATTACATGCATATATTTTTATTTATTCTTAATCTCTCTCTTGTATGATTATATCACAACTATTTTCATACGTCTGGCAATAACCGCAACTCCATCATCTTCCTTAGTTCTTCTTCATCTCAATTTTTTATCCATCCATTGTTATTGGCATCTGCCATCAATCTGAGTAAGCATAGGTCCTCAATCCAACTAATTTCACAACTACACCTTCTCTTCAGCAATTCCATTTTCGTTTTCATCATCTCGTTGTTACTCATCAAGTATATCTTTTGATTTTTTTTATTAGTCTTTAAATTATTAATTAATTTTGTATATATATTTCAGTAGTTGTGATCCCTCTGTTATTAGTGAATCTACACTGATGGATTAGCGATGGTGTCTATTGAAAAATATATGTTGGAACAAATTAATTGTAATGATTTAATTGTTGATTTTTCATCTAAAAATGTTAAAGGAGTAAATTTAAAGTGAAATATTGTGAATTTTATATAATAAATTTTTTTATTCATATTAATTTTATTTTTTAAATATAGTCGTAGAGGGCCGCATAAAAAATTTCGCTTAGAACCCCCTAAAATCTCAAGACCGGCCCTGCATAAATGTAGTTATGTGCCATCACATTTTGAGGCCGAGGAATCGAACGATGGAGGGAATTGTGTGAGGATTAAGCCATTGATGGAGCAAGAAATGAAGATGGAGTGGGATCTTTTCACCTCATATTTGATTCAAACCATTATGGGCATGCTGCAGAAGTGAGGTTTAGGCTGTACTCTGAATGTCTACACTGGTGCAATTTAATTAGGGACTTTTTTAAAATCTTAATTTCAATGAAAAGTTTGAACTGTTCCAAGTTAATTCTGATCAAGCAAAGTAGCCATCGATAGCATTGGTTGGCCACAAATGGCTTTGTGTTGTGTTGAAGAAGCAACATGTATAGGAACTTGGGAATTAAAGTATGTAGCTTTGTTTTTTGGCTTCGACATAAATCTTTCATTAATTTGGTTTAATTGACTAGACCATGATTTGTACCAATGGGTTCTTGTCTTAAATTAGTTATTAATTGTATCACTAATCACTAAATACTTGGCTTTATTGGCAAAACATTTCAAGGGACTATCATTTACCCGCTGTCTGAGTATAAACAAATGTTAACCTTGTCGGTGACACTAAATTTTGAGCCTTGGCATGACCCTCTAAACCAATTCCACATTGGAGCAATTTATTTTCTTCGATCAACCATCTTTAAATAGCCAATTTTTTTTCCCGATAGCAACAACAAAATCGTCTTTCTTTTGATTAACTCGAGCCTATTTTTCCTTCATATACTCTATGAGTTACTACCAATTCTCTGTGTTACAACCAATCTTATATATCCATCTTGTCAAATTCTCACCTTGAATTCTTAGTCTACCTTTCAAAGGATACCCTAGTTAAGTCGAAGAGTTCGAGCAGGTGCCCCAGAGGAAAAAAGAACCCAAGGGGAATGACAGACTTACCATGCATGCACACCTAAATTCACATATACCTGATAATAAATCTGACAACGAAAGCAAAAACCACAACCTAAGCATGCATATCAAAACACAACTGGCCCACAGGGCTACAGGGTTTACATATATACAAGTTAATCAAAAACTCAAAAGATACAACAACCCTACCATACAACTCTGCCCCATGGTAAGGTTAACATAGACTGCCCTATACACCATCTACTCAAGTAGGTCTGACACTACTAGACCCACCCTCATCTCTACCCGTGCCCTTACCTGGAATAAAAAGAAGCAAGAGTGAATCACAAGACTCAGCAAGCATATATGAAAGAAAGGCTAATAGGAATAAAGAAGATAAAGAATAACCCACACCCAAGTACAAAACTCATGTAAAGCATGGTAACCAATCATATATGGAATAATAGGTATCAACCGCATAACAAAGATATGCACATACCAGATCTTGGGGCCCAAATAAAAATGCACTAGCACCCAAATCAATATCATAAACCTACTGATGCCCTGAAAGCAAGTTGTACCTGTAACTCGGGCCAAAACTCGCTTGGGTGGGAGCGACCAACACCCGTAACTCAAGCCGAAGCTCGCTCGGCACTCTAGAACGTCCATGAACATAAACTTAGTTCGAATTACTCGACACCGTACAACTGTAATACTAGAACTGGCGTCAAGAACCATGTAAATGCATAACAAATAAGGGTGATGGCGTAGTAGGCTATAACATGATACAAAGTCCCCATAAGCCATGTATCATGTCAAGCCTCACTCATATAGGAAATCACATGCTAAATGAAATGCTCGTGTCAACCGAGATATTAAATAAACCTAGCATGTCCCTGTCCAAGCACACAAGTCACATGTAAGCCCCAAATATATAATCCCAAGCCCCTGCATCCATTTGAAATGACAAAATAATGGAATAAAAGAAAACACATACAAATACTCTTGACCACACATCAACAACCAGCACCTCTCTATAAGAACCTACCCCCACGGCATCTTAGCTTCATTCCGAACAATAAATCTGAAGGGTAACCAAACCTCTCAAGGCATACAACAAAGGACCCGTCATCTAGGAGCCATACAATCCCCTATCTCTCAAAAGCAATTTTAACAGCAGAAAGTGAATCAAGTGTGGCGGTGATGAAAACCCTCTCAAATCAAACAATGGAAGTTATTGAAGTGAAGAGAGGTGTAAAAACTTACATACGAAAGAAGAGAAGGGAAAGGAACTTGCAAAGAGGGATAAAGAGCTTGCCTGGAAATTCCAAGAACTAGATCTTCTTCTTCTCCTTTTTCCTCTTCTTCTTTCCCATGCTTCGTCTCTTGGTCGAACACCTCTCTATAAATAATCCTTTCTTCTCTCAATACTCGATATATATATATATACATATAAGAAGCAAAGGAAAGTGGGGGGAAAATGTGTGGCAAGCTGGGAAGAAAAGCTCCCTAACATGTCTCTTGAAAAATCAAGGTTTAGGTCGAGAAAATGGCATGGGAATTGGTGACGATGGAAGACATCCGGATGTAATGCCTTGGTGATTGTGAGAGCCATCCGGATATGGAAAGGGGCATCCAAATGCAAGACACAACATTTAAGCCAACATGTGAGAATGGTATTCGGATGTGAAATGGGGCCATCCAAATGCTAGAAACATCAAGCAAAAAGGCATATCTGAATATCAAGAGGCCCATTCAAATGCAAGACACACAAAATAATTCATGTTATCCGGATGCTAAGCCCCTCATCCGAATATGAAAGGCATTAAATTAAAAATAGAGGTTCTAAATAAATTCAACATATCTTCGTATTCTGGGCATATCTCTCTCGTGCGAGCTCTGATTGAGATTATTCAAGATGCTATGGAATGAAAAGAGAAAGATCTACAACTTTCATGTTTTGAGTTTTGAGTTTTGAGAGATTAGGGCTGAATCATGGTCAAAATCAGGCTATAAGGGAAAAATCAAATTCCTAAAACATGGGGCATCCGAATGTCTTTGCTCATATCCGAATGCCACATCCGAATGTCTCTCCTCCCCCCCCCCCCCCATATCCAGATGTCACTCACAAAAAGTCAAAGAGAACATCTGAATATGCCTCTAGTCATTCGGATACAAGACTCAAAACCAAATGCACATCCGAATATATCTCATATGCCATCCAAATGTAAGACACAAGAGCCATGAGGCACATCCGAATACTACATATGCCATCCGAATAAGGCCCAAAACTCACACATCCAAATGCCTAAGTCCTCATTCGAATACCCTAGCCTATATTCGAATATCTGAGCTACAATTCTCACATACATTCGGACACAACACCAAAATCTAGCTTAATCACTTAGCTTACACACTTAATCATTATCCAACACAACCATACTCTAACCATTAATCATAACAAGATCAAATTAGCACCAACGCATGCCCAAAAAAAAAAAAATCATACCCGAGTCTCGATAACAGGTCGTTACACTTGAAGGTTCGAGAAAACTCAAAACGTCTGAACCCTAAGGTTCGGGAGAAATAAAATCTCCCATACCTTAGGGTTCAAGAAAACTCAAGAATTCGCAAAATCAAAAATCTCCAAATTCTCAAACCCTAGAGTTCGAGAGAAAGCAAACCTCCTGAACAGAAACAAACTTAGCAAAACCCGCGAAACTTTCAAACTCTATGGTGCAAGAAAAATCAAACCTCGCGAACTTTAGATTTTGGGAGAAAGCAAAATTGGGTGAGTAAGTGGAAGAATATAGGGTAAAAATGGCTTTTCTCTTTAAGGTATTTTAGTCATATTAAAATGTTGTTGAATGTTGCTATGGAGAGCAAAATGGGTTGTTGCATATAGAATTTTCCTTAAATTAATGATGGTTGTCGTCAAGATATAACAATAAATTTGTTACAGTGGAAGAGTGTTTTAAGTGTAGTCTCCAATCTAGAGAATAAGTCTCTCATTTATAGAGGGGGGAGACTAATAGGTGGAGGGAGAACCACAATACTTGATGAGCATTTCAGGCTCTCTTTTGGATTTGTAGGCAATGATATTGGAAATAGGATTAACTCTGTTCTTCATGGTCTCATATGAATAGTGTTAGGAGATGAGGTCTCTTAGGGTTTATAGTCTTCCGTAAGGGTTCCTCGTATGGTTGGAAGAGAGATTTCTAGATCTGAGTGGCTAAGTGAAGCATAATTTCTCAAGAGGGTCTTTCGAAGGCCTTGAGAAAAGCTCTCGTGTGAGATTTCGATAGGGTTTTTCAAAGGCTTCAAGAGAGGCTCTCGGGTGAGGTCAATCTCAGTCATTCAATCTTAATCACTTGGCTAATATCTCTTAGGTCTCTCAATCATCTGATGACTTCATGCACATATGATTTGTTTCTACGAATTATTTCCTCCAATAGTCTTTTGGGCCTTTTTCTTTCTTGTGATTGAACTCACTTTTTTGGACACAACAATGGTAAAAAAAAAAAAATTAATAATTATCATTTTGTTGTTTGATTTCAAGTTTAAGTTAAAAAATAATAAATATGTGTGTATATATATATATTAAATATATAACTTGTGGGTCATTGAATTGCTTTTTGTTGCATTTTTGGATTGCAAGAAATGTTTGGATGGCATATAGTTATTTAGTGGTGATATGGGCGACTGGTTCCTTTGAGACGATGCATTAGTTGTTTCCTTGAGTTTTGACTTCATGAATATTATTTAATATATATTGATTTAGAAAAAAAAATATTCAATATATATTGATTTTATTTTTTATAATCTTTTTATGGTAGCGTTTATTAAAATGAGTAAGATAAAATTATATTAAAATAAGATTTGAATGTTTTATAGATCAAAATATGGAATGGCCAAAATAACATTGAGAAACATTGTAATACCCAGGAATAATTTGAGGATAAAAAATGATATTTGATAAAGGGCATAAATGGAATTTTGGAAAAAAATAAAACTATAGGGTACACTAACACAGTTTTGGACGATCGAATTAGTCGGAGGGAGTACCCCGAACCCTAGATAGCCAAGGAAAATGGTATAGTATCATCAAGTAAAATAAATTATGATTTTTAGTGATGAAAGAAATGAGATCGGAAACAATTTTCGGTACAGCAAAAATACAGCTGCCAATTAGGTCGTATTACCGAATTATTATAGACGATATCCGAAAAATCAATGGAGTGTGTCTAGGACTAATATTTGATGTATAGAACAACCCTTAAGTGGTTTCAAGTTGAATCAAGCGGATTTGAAGTCAAATAAATCAATCGGGCCTAAGTGTAATTTTCTAAAATTGTCTGAAGAAGGTCAAAACGGTAATTTTTTAAAAGTTTCAAGAGAGAAATGAGAAATACTAATCTTGAGGGTCTTAGTGAGGATACTAGAAAGATCAGGGGGTTGAGGGCAAGGGCTAAAATGCAAAAGAAAATTTCATGGGGGCCAAACTGTAATTTTCAGAAAAGCTGCACGCACATGGCAGATCTGGCCGAGATTTTGGCCAGAAAATCCTTCCATTTGGCAGCCTAGGATCATCAGGGAGTGGCCTAGGGAGGTCTATGAGGCGTGGGGAAGAAGTTTTGGCCGGAGATCGGCCACGTGGAGGGTCATTTTTGCCTATAAATACCGAGGGCTTTCGGCCGAGTTTGAAGCACAAATCGATCTCGATTTTGGATGATTTTCGAAGCTTGGATAGAGGGCTTTTGATCTCTGGGAGTCAAGGATCATTTTGGGATCGTTTTGAGGCATTTTGGAGTGGGTTTGGTAGCCGATCGAGCTCGGCCGAGGATTAGAGACGGACCGCCTTCCGCCACCTGCAACTGGCTATTTGGGCCGCTCTCTGGTGGCCTTTTGGCCTGATTTTTGTGGCATCGTGATCGACTATTCGAGAGATTTCGAACGGCACCGGTTTCATAGCCATCGAAGCAACCGGCGGCGGCCGGCTAGAGGTTGAAGACAGTGGCGCGTGACTACCACGTGCCAGCCCAAATTGTCCAGCCACTCACCCGTGTGTGAAGGCGCGTGAGGGCTCAGGTAATTTTGTAAATTTTTTTATTATTTTAAGAAAAATAAATTAGGAATTATGGTGGAGGAAAATTTTGAAAAATGTTGGAGAAAATGGTCATTTTGTAATTTTCAAGGTAAATAAGGCTTATGAAAAATATGAGGAGATATTGGAAAATTTTCAGAAAATTCTAGGAGTTGGGAAATATTTATTTATGAATTGTTGTGAAGAAAAATCGAGGAAAAATCTTGAGTAGGCATTTATTAGAATTTTTGAGGAAAAATATAGAGGAAATAGGAAGAAATTATGGAAAAATTGGAAAAAATAGATATTGATATGGTTTTGAACAAACGTGATGTCTAGGGTATCGTTGAAGCTCGAGGTTGAACTATAAGAGCGTCGGGCATGAGAATCGGGGTCAGGCACCCAAATCGAGGCAGGCACGCAAATCGAGGCGACTCGCGCTCCTCAAGAAAAAGTTGAGTTGCAAGGTGAGTGGTTGTACCCGAAAAGACTTTAAGTGACATGAATGGTTTATTGTGAGTGTTCATCCCTATGGCTTGGTTTATTGTGATGGATTGTTCAAACGGTTATTTACACATGTATTAAATTTCGTACGGTAAATTGCATACATCGAAATGTTGATTTTAAGCTATGCATGTTATGATTTTCGACATTGGCTTGTTTTGTGTCGTTCATGTGGGACGTGGGTTGGTAACCTGTGACGTAGCCTAGAGTGACAGCACTCGGGATGCGTACTTAGGATTAATGCTAGGTGACCCACTTTGGACGGGGTTGAGATGGACTTCACCCTACGGGACCCAAGTGGCGGGGCTGAGAGTAGACACCACCCCGGTTGTTGGCTCAAGTGGCGGGGCTGCGAGTGGACACCACCCCAGGTTCCTTTGAGCAATAGCATTAATGCCGAGGTGATGTCGATTCCGAAGATAGTGCTGATGTGACACTTTTGGGGCTAGGGTTGCGTTGGGTTTTGGAATGCTTTTGAATTGGAGTGTAAAGCCTAAAAATGACAATGGGGTGATTCCCGGGTTCATATGTCAAGATTATCCCTCTTAAGCAGGATTGTTTTGCCAATGGGCCGAAGTGGTCGTGTCGCCTTTAAAGAAATTGCATTTTCCCCGATTAGGGTTAAGTGCTATGTGGGATTCTCTTAGGCTGGTGTATGTCGGGATTTATCGATTTTGTATATGATTTTCATATCTGCATGAAAACGTTTTTGAACTCCCACTTAGATGATTCAGCGTCTATTTTGGACTATATCCCTGGAATATTCAAACGTTCCAAGTGAAAGCAGTGGCGCCAAGGGAAAGAATGTCATCGAGATGTAGCTGTTATGTTTAGTTTTCGTAGGTTTTGTCTATGATTACGATGTTTAGAGGTTATATTTTGATATTTTCATGTGAAACATCGATTTGGTTATTATAAAGGAATTGTCGGTTATATATCATTGAGGTTTCGATCTTGCTTCCGCTGATATGATTGTTAATACCTGTCTTAGTTTATTTATTATTAAATTTTGATATGCTAAGAAGGTACGATCGGGATTGACGGAAAATGATTATGATGAAGGTATATGTATCGAGAGATTTATGTTGTGTGTTTGATGTTGAAAAAAATATATATATATTCCCGAAATCTCGAGGTAATGCACGTTGTGGGAAAACGGGGCATTACAAACATTTTAATATTTTATCAAATTGTTTATTAAAGTTTTTGAAATACACTAGATGACATATGTATTATTTTTTCTTGTCTGTAAAATCCAAGATAAATTTATCTGGGGGATGAGAAATAAATTTATCTGAAAAATCTCAAATAAAAAGTCACGTGACTTCTTTTTTAAATGTCAGATAAATTTAATAAATACAATAAAAATCACTTTTGTTTGTAATACTTTTTATATTTCATTTTTTTTCAATTTATATCTTGATTAGCAAATACTATATAAGAAAACAAATCTTACAATATAATAATCTTTGCATCCCCACGAGGGTAGACACTAGTTTATTTGCTAAATGAAACTTCAATTATATAAATTTATGAAATTTAATTAAATTTTATATTTTAAATTATTATGCCGAACATGAAATTGTATTTATAAATTAATTATATGTAAAATTTACAATGAGATCTTCTTCTAGCCTATATCTTAAGGCAGAAAGATAAGAATACGTTGGTTTCGTAAGTTAAAGGTCGTGGATGTTTTTAAAAAGTAAATTTATGAAAGGTTTGTAACGTATTTGGTAAAAAATATTAAAAAATTAATTATTAACAAAATCTCCTTGAAAGTGTTGGCAAAAGCCTAGAAAGACAAATTTTAAATCAATGTTTTCTAAATATGAATTTAGGGTTTGATTTGTATAATTATTTAAAATTATTTTTATTAAGAACAAAATTGATATTAATAAAATTAAAATGGCGTTCGACAACATTAATATGACATCTATCGTAATTGATTAGAGCGATTTAAGTGTTGGGAGGCTGTGGCGATGGTGCTGTAGTATCGGTTTTCAATCCCACATCGGTTACTTAGTGGACAATCACTGAGCTTATAAGTGCGGTGGAGCTCTTGTCTTTTGAGGGCGAGCTCTGATCCGTGACTATAGGCTAATACTGATGCTTTGCATCAACATTTGGCGTCGTCTGTAAGAAATTCTAGATCTTGGCCGAACCACTCTCTATCACCCCTGAGATGATCTGCGCCCAAGACCGCCACCATACTTAGGGGGAGGTTGTGGCGGTGGTGCTGTAACACCGATTCTCAATCCCACATCGATTGCCCAGAGAGCAACCATTGAGCTTATAAGTATGGTAGAGCTCTTGTCTCTTGAGAGCGAGTGTTGATTCATGGTTGTAGGCTGATGCTAATGCTTTGCATAAAGTATAAAAATATAATAATTTATTTAATATTTTTAAAATATGCTAACAATGTTGCCCCAAGTTTAAAATTACAAGAATTTAATTGATGATGTTTAAAATATAATGATTAAATTAAATTTAAGACTAAAATATAATAATTTATTAAATACTTTTGAAATGAATTCCAGGGTTTGAAATTCATTCAGCCCAAACATGGTGTTAATTGAACCAATTTGCAGAAATAAAGCTCGTACAAGAATACAAGATTGTGACTGTCGCACTAAAAAGGGCAGCCAAGATTAGATTTTGAAGTAAAGCACACAGAAATCATGGCGATCAGGTTGGATCCATCTGTGATTTTGAACAAAAGCCTAAACCCAGAATACTGCAACTTCAACTCCTCGTTCGCTGCCTGTCGATAGAGCCATAGATGGAAGTATTATCACTACAATCGGAAACCTCTGGATTGGAATTTGGAAGCGTAATTTGTGCTCATTAACTGACATTGTCAGTGCCCCTCTCTCTCTCTTGCGTCCGACGAAGGGGAGAGAGAGAATTTGCAGCAGGGGAACGCGAAGCGACTCCATCGGAGGAGGTGGGTTTCTCTTCATCTTTCAGGTTTGAATTTCTGTGTTCCTCTGATTCTGGGTCTGTAAATTTGGTTTGCTTATAATTTGATTCCTCTGCTTGTCTTTGATCGGGGTTCCAGAGTGGACTGCAATTTTGGTTTTGTGTTGTTTGATCGGCGTTCGTTGAATGAAACAGGGAATTTTGTGCTTGCCCTATTTTTGTTTGTTGATGGAAATTGCGTGAAGGGACAGATTTGTTTACGTTATTACGTGCTATTTATGCTGATCGAACGATGCAAATGTGGTTATATAAACCTATGAGAAATTTTTGTGTTAGGTTCAGTAGAATTAAGGGTTTCTTTTATTTCTTTCTTTTGCGATACCTGAATTTTTCTCTGCTTCCAAACAAGGGTTTTGCTTCAAACTTTAATTATAATCAACTGGTATGTCTTATTTATGTTATTCTATGTAACATTGAAAAACTCACTAGAACAAGGAGGGGTTTTCCTGTTAGGTTTCAGTGGGATTGAGGGTTTTCTTCTCTCTTTTTCCTTTTGGCTGTCTGAAATTCCTTCTAGCGGAGTAGTATTTTCTATTATCCATAATCTTTCTCCGTAACATAACAGATGTTTAGGATAGGTAATGCGTAGACTTGCTGCAATTTTCAGTTGTTGTTATGGCAATGGAAAGGCCATGAGCTTATTCAAGGGGGGTTCTTTTTTATTTGTCTCTTTTTATGTTTTTCTATCTTTAGGAAAATCAGCTGAAAACTACCAATGGACAGTGTTTTGGGGCAAGATTTCATTAGTGATCTGCCTCAAAGTATTATAGAAACCATCCTAACAAAGCTTCCAGTGAGGGATGCGGTGAGAACAAGCATTTTATCAAGTAGATGGAGGTATAAATGGGCTAACATTACTGAAGTTGAATTTGATGACAAGTGTGTGGTCGTTTCTAATGACAAAGGGTATGTTGAGGACAATCTTGTGAAATTTATCACCCGATTTCTTTTCCTTCATGATGGACCAATTCACAAGTTCAGTTTGTCCAGTACATACTTGCAATGTTCTCCCGATATAGATCAATGGTTACTTTTTCTATCGAGAAAGGATGTTAAAGAATTGGTTCTTGAATTAGGAGATGGTGAGTGGTTTAGGGCTCCTTCATGTCTTTTCTCTTTCCGGAAACTGACTCGTCTGGATCTTATTCGATGTGAATTGGACCCTCCTCCAAGTTTCAAAGGATTCCCATGCTTGAAGTACCTGAATCTTCAACAAGTTCTGGTTGCCCCTGACGTCCTCGAAAGTCTTATATCAAGTTGCCCTCTTTTGGAGAGTCTAACACTGTCCTACTTCGATAGTTTAGTTCTCTCCATCCATGCTCCAAATCTGAAATACTTATCTTTGGAAGGTGAATTCAAAGACATATGTCTTGAAAATACCCCACTTTTACTTGCCATATCTGTTGCCATGTACATGACTGATGATATTGGGGAGCTTTTTGAGCAAAGTTCAAGTTGCAATTTTGACAAGTTCCTTGGTGGTGTACCACAGCTTGAGAGACTCACCGGGCATATCTACTTCACCAAGGTAAGATGTTACTGCATTTATTTGTGTTTGTTTGGTTAGGATATTGGGAAATCAGTTTCTCCCTCTGATCTTTCTTACATCAAGGCTTGCTTGAAGTATTTGAGTATAGGTAATGATCTGGGAAAACTTCCAATTACATATCACCACCTAAAGATCATTGAACTGTATCAAGTGAGTTTCGATGACATGAAAGAGATACTGGTCATTCTTCGTCTGATTATGAACTCCCCTTGTCTACAAGAACTTCAAATCTCGGTCAGTAACTCTAAAAGCTTATTAAAGATATATGTTTTGTGTTTTGAAATGTTTCTACTTTTATGTTTTCTGCAATATTTACATACACCCTATTTGTTCAACATAGGACTCCTCAAATTTATCAGTTGCTCTAGAACCTCCAGACTTGGGTTTTTGGGAGGAAGAAAGCCCATGTGATCACAAATTCAGACTACTTAAGACTGTGAAGATCACAGATATGTCTGGAGTTCCACATGAGATGGAGTTCATCAAGTTTTTACTTGAAAGTTCACCAGTGCTTGAGACAATGAACATTGTACCTAGTGTGAATGCCACAGACGGAAAATTTAACACGTTGGTTGAGCTGTTGAGGTTTCGGCGGGCCTCTGCCCAAGCTGAAATCATCTTCTTCCAAGATTAAATACCAATTCTATTTTTAGGTTTAGGGTATTAAACTCTTGTATTGCTTTTTTCTTAATTTCTTTTCCTTTTATTTTATTGGGAGGCCAGCGCACAGAAGTAGTCTCTTTGTTGCTTGGGTTGTTTGTTTTCTGATTCTCTTCGGCTGTGTGTTGGATTTCCAATTGCATTCACATTGGGCAAATTGTTGCCAAATGATGAACACAATTAATGCCAAATAATGAACATAATGGGCTTGTTTGTTGCAGTTTAAAAGTTATAATTTTTAGCTTCTAGCTTTAAAAAAGTTGAGATGTAGTGTTTGTTTTAGCTTTTAGAATTTTAACTTATAGCTTCTACTAGCTTTTAAAAGGGGTAGAAACTGGCTTTTTCAAAACGGGTACCCTAGTTTTTACAACTTCTGCTTAAATGATTACATTTTTATGACAATTTTGCTCTTATTTTTAACAAAGAATTACCCACTTATCTATGCAATTATAGGTTTTTCTTCTCCACCACCATCTCTATTTTTAGATCTCTTCCTCTCTCTCACCATCTTTCTCTCTCTCTATACTTTAATTAATTTGTTTATAACACTTGAAACTTATACATATACACTAATTAATTTTTAAATTATCATTTTATAACTACTAAGAGTATTATAGACAATTATACAAAAATAAGTTATTTTATAACATATGATATCAAACACCATAATTACTTAACTATAACTTCTAAAAAGTTACAGCAAATAAATTCACAATTTATTCTAAATTTTAGAAATTATAATATAAGAAATTAGAATCTATAATTTCTTTAATTAAGCTGCAACAAACAGGACGAATATCATTTGTTGGTTGTGTAATGTCTAATCTTCAATACCCCTTTAGTAAAATTGAGGCTCACACATGTTATGATTAGTCTTGCAATTGCTTGCAACTTCCTTCTGACCTGCATATAAAAAAATTTAAATATTTGGTAAGTTAAAATTTATGAGCATTTGACTCCGTGTAAAGAGATTTAAAATTTGATATGTTATCGTTCTGCTCATTAAGTCAGTCCCGTTCAAAAACAACTTAATTACACATTTGGATACGCTTTGACACGACCTTTATGATCGAAGTGAACAAGAAAAAGAATGGTACACATCAATGTGTCATGAATATGACGGAAGCCATCTAGGCTACGAATTGCTCCGAATCAAAGATGGTGTCGACCGTGGACTGGCGGCCAAATGGTCATGAAATTGATAAATGGAAAGGCCAGAGAGACATGATCAATATGACGGTTGAGCAGCCCATGACAATAGCGAAGCCACAAACCCAACCCTCCATACAGAAACTGCAACTGTTCAGGGCACTGCACTATATGGCCTTCTCCAGCCATCTGGGTAGAGTCAATGAAGCCTTCATCCCGAGTCTGGTAAAGAACACGGCGTACAAAATGTGCAGCAGGAACACAAAGAAACCACAATTGAGCATAACCTGTCGGTGCGAATCAGAAAAGAAGGGAAACAAATTAGGTTTCTCGCAGAACAAGAGAATGGACAACAAAAGACGAACGAGTCTTTAACGTACCAGGGTGCCAAAGATCGTGTATATCAAGTTCATCGATGGAATTGTGTTAATGCCAACGCCAGTAATTATATATGTAAGAGAAGCATGGATATTTACGGTGATCTACACACAAAGAAGGAACTCTATGATAAACCAACAAGGACTTGAACAAAAGGTCAAGAGCGAAGGATAAATCAGACTAATCAGTTACCAAAGCAAGTATGTTTTCTCTTATTAAGAAGGATGATATCAGAACATACCCCACGGCACCTAAAGCTCGAACCTGCAAATCAAGAAGATGCCACTCATTTGAATCCCACTTGTAAACAGTGAAAAAACCAGTTTAAATGAGTGGAATGAATCCAAAAGGCAGGAGAGCGAACTCAACACATGCGCACAAGAAGACTGAAAGACCCCAATTTGCCCTTGACCTGAGAAGATGCAAGACAAACCACCATGCCATTACCACAAAAATCTTAATCATTGAACGAAAAACTAATATACATAATCCAGAGGAAAAATGAAATGTAGTTGAAAAAGCTCATAAAAATGTGAAAATTATGTAAGTAGGCTTATTCGATGGGTAAAATAAGAGCAATGGATGTACCTAACATGCTGAATCTATTTGGTTCAGATATTACTAAGACAGCAACATAATATCCTCATTCATCCAACAACTTAAGTACTAATATTGCTAAAATACAAAGTTGAAGTGGGATATCTCTATTCATATATTCGTCTAGTTCTTGAACTTCCAATGACTTCAAGAATCACTAAAAAAAAGTATATTATTATGACTAATGAACAAGTAGGAAGATCTAGAATGCCGTGTTAATTGCTCAAGGATAAATTGGGAATGACACTATAGTACTAAGAGGTCTAGAAAATTAGTTAGTGTGTGTGTACACCAACCAAAGACATAATAGACACAACTCATACACTTGAAACAAATAAGAACACGTACCTCCACAACATGCCCATGGTGAAACCAACTAAACCATGCATGAGCTGGAAAACAAAGAGATCCCACATTAGCAGCAATCTCCCTAACCCAGGAATATCAGAACCACTTCATTTTATAGCATGGAAACCAATAAATGCTGTTTTAGAAAGGAGTTGGTTCACACTTTGGCTACATAGCCTTAAAGAGACGTATTGTAAAATCTACTATAGAATTAACTCATTTATATTGTAACATATACTCTGGAATCTTTTGACTAAACCACAGACTGAATGCCTAAACCAATAACACTAGTGCATAAGCAACGTATAAAACATATTCTAAGACCAAAATCCTGTAAAATGGAGCCTATTTCATGGATTTGGGAAGAATAAATTTCTACAAATGAAGGCTGTGAATTAATCCTCTATTGAATAAAGACAGACCCAAAAAGAGAAAAGAGGGGGGAAAAAGAGGACAAGAAACTGGCACATTTGAACAAGCAGGGGAGAACAGACTTGGATCTCCAAGATGCTAACCAGTTGTGACATCATTGGATACATACATCATTCATGCACAACTTCCAAGACCAAAAACAAACTATGTTGCATATAAATATCCAGTAGAGAACACATATTAACCAATAAAACAGGCCCCAAAGCAGGCCGGTGACCATTGAGACAGCTGCAGGCTCACCAAGTAGGTCAGTGCTTTTACTGGACCAGACAAAACAAGTAGTAGCATAGCAGTGGCCACCTGTCAAGATAAAAAAATCAATACAACTCTTAAGAAGTTGCACTTGAAACCTCAAAATTGCTAGTATTCTGAAGTTGGCATCGATAGTTGCAAACCATAGTTTTTCTGCCAGCTGCTATACCCCATCTCATAGAGGAGATTACTATTGGCAATGCAAAGAAACAGCCAAAGTAATTCTGCAGAAAATCAAGCCCCTAGTTATTCAACTCTGATTCAGTTATTGGAAGTGTAAAATACAATAATAATTTGATGGCAAGTGGCAGAGCATATCAGAGAGCTCATATGGCAAAATACTAGTTCCAATTGATGCTCCATGAAGCAAAAGAACATAAACAATCACTTGGAATCCTATTAAAGAAAGAACAAAGCAGTTTACCAAGATTAACAAGTTTGTAGATCCACATAACTAGTTAACTACTAGAACTAATATTTTGGTATATGAGAATGTAGCTGATATCACAACCCATATCATAATGATATGTCAGTGTAGATACCATAGTAAGATAAAACAAACAACTCCTAGAACTTCACATGCTTCTAAATACCAACAAATTGGAATCATGTAGTTAATTCTTAGTTCAGCTATCTTTTTGAACAAAGTAGCAAATCCCATGATTAAATCACAAGCCATCATGTTTTTATCCAACATTCTAGTTTCTTTCACACTAACTATAGCCTTGATCCTTATCCTTGTCTTTCCATAAACTTGTATCAGATAGCTCCCCATCAACATTTCAATCTCTACCCTTCATTGTACAAAACTGATAATAACGTATTTTCCTGTGAAGCCTTAAAGTTAAACTTTTTTTAGATCAATTATCTTAGATTCCCTTTAGTTAATCAGATATCCTCAATCATATAATCTCATATTTTCTGTCTTCTCCACATTGTTACCCAAGCTCATCCTGAAAATATATTGCTTTTTGACTTTGATCAATTAATTGGCAGTTAAACTAAACAACAACATATCCAGCCTTTATCCCACTATGTGGGGTCGGCTACATGAATTCTAGACTTCTATGTATTTCTATCTTTTGTCATATCTTCATTGAGGTCCATACATTTCATATCAAACTTTAATATCTCTCTCAAAATCTTCTTAGGTCTGCCTCTACTTCTTTTTTTGACTAATTGTTTCATTTCATCAACTCTCCTCATAAGAGCGTCTCTTGGTCTCCTTTTCACATGACCAAACCATCTTAGTCTAGTCTCTCTCATCTTCTCCTCTATTGGCACTACTCCTACCTTATTACGAATAACTTCATTTCTAATTTTATATTTTCTTGTATGGCCGCACATCCATCTTAACATTCTCATCTCCGCTACGCTCGTCTTTTGCTCATACTGGTATTTGACTGTCCAACATTTTAAGCCGTACAACAAAAATGGTTTTATAGCTGTCCTATAGAATTTTTCTTTCAGTTTTAATGGAATTTTACCATCACATAACACGCCCGATGCATTTCTCCATTTTAGCCAACCTGCTTTAATTCTATGTATTTTATTGATGTATAACAAAAGTGGATTTTATATCAAGAAATACAGTTGAGCTTATAACCATGTGGTTATGTTGTGACTTTTGTCCTTATGTTGATAGATTAATAACAATCAGATAAGCATTTCAAAAGCACTTTCTTGATAATTTGATTAAAGAACATTCTGCTGACTCTTCATTCTTTATGGCTGATGACATTGGTCAATGGGCTCCTAAATGCAACACCACGTGAGGAAAATTGCAAATACATATAACAGCTGCAGCACTGTAGCAGGGGAGGATAACTGAACTTCTTCAAGAGCATGGACAAAGCCAAGGGCAGCCGGGGAAGGCATGTGCTGCCGTCCCCATGTCCTCCCCCCCCGGGGTCGCCCAGCCTAAAACCCAAACCAATCCATTCACCATCCTACTCTCCTACAAAACAACTCTCTCCCAAGAGGGGGGAAAACAACTTTGTTGATTAAGTAGTAAAGGGGCATTAACAATGCATGAGACTCCTTGCTTCACAAGAGTTGAGGGAAAGTCATATTTGTATGTATCCTTATCGTTGTTTTTTTTTTTTTTTTCTATTTTTTGTAAATAGGTTATTTATACAACTCAAACCTGTGACTTTCCAATTACAAAGGAGCAATAATACAATGTAAACTATTATCTTTCATACCATGCACCTTTGCTGTATATACCAAATTTTCACTTAAAATAATGCAATAACAAGTTGTCAAAAGCGCAAGGCTCACAGAGGCGCAAATTAGTGCTTGGGGCCTAGGTGCAAGGTGCGAGGTGAAGCACGAGCCTAGGGCAAATGAGGCGCACATTTATTCAAAATGCTTACAAAATGCTTATACACTATTCTTTTCAATATGTATAAGGAGGTTTATCATAAATGAAAAGAAAAAAACATAAAATCATAAAACAATTAGTTTCTTCTAACTGCAAAAGAGATTTAGAGGAAAGAAAAAATAATAGCAAAACACACAAAAAAAAAATTATAGGAAAACAATTAGTTTCTTCTAATTTCTTTTGCAATTAGAAGAAACAAAAAAAATTACAACAGAACACACAACACAAAAGTAACAGAAAAACAATTAGTTTCTTTTAAATTGTAGAAGAAATTAAAAGAGAGAGAAAAAAATAAGTAGATCACGCAATGAAAACATTTGTTTCTTAACAATTAGTTTCTTCTAAATCGCAACATAAATTAGAAGAAAGAAAAAAAAATTAGAGTAGAACACAGCGAAAAACAATTATAGCATAGAATTAGTTTCTTCTAAATTGCAAAAGAAACTAGAAGAAAGAAACAAAAATAAAGGAGAACACAGACATTAGCAGTTCTCTAGCAAGTGAACATCACTACTAAGGATCTCGGCAAGTGGGAGACCTGGAAAACCTCCATCTTACACTATTAGGTTTGCCTCTTGCCGATACACAAGAATATGCAATCAAATCAACAAGAAATAAAATCTAAGATGACAAATGGGCAAGAAATAGAGTTTTAACACACTTAAATATACAAGGAATGCGCCTCATGCGCCTTGCACAAAGTGCGCACCTCGTGCGCCTAGCATGGCGCTACGCCTCAGAGGTGATGAGGTGCACAGAGTCCTCGCACGTTTGACAATTATGTGCAATAATGGATTGAAGGTTGGAATTTCAACTCCTTAGTTGAGGGAGAATGCATACATTTTCCCAAACTCTATACTCACACCTCCCCCACCCCCCCCACCCCCCCAAAAAAAAAAAAAAAAACAAAAAAACAAAAAAAAAGAAGAGAAAAACAAAGAAATGGTGTCCCAAGTAATGCAAGGAAAAATCTTTCTCTTGTGGTGCAATTTGGAGAGGGGGGTGGAATAGAAATGACATGCAAGCATTCTTATCATTTGGGATAAACAATAGCAATTCAATCCATTTCCATCCAAAGTCCTACTTCTTGTCTCCCATAAATTGGGGGAGAATGGATGAAATGAACATGAATGAAAAACTTACTTTTGTGTTTTGACAACATTAACCTATAGTTTTTTAAAAGTTCAAATTTGCCCATGAGTTAATCACACTCTTATCTTTTAATTAAAAGGGTACAATGACCATTTGTTGTTTAATATCCATTCATCCAATTCCATTGCACTCTCAAACGAGAAGAAACATTTTCCACTACTTTACACCCCCTACCCTCCCAAACGAGGAAAAAATATTTTACACTCCATTCCATTACTAAATCTCTCCCAAACAAAGCTTTGGTCGATTTCTAACTCTAACCCTATGCAAGGTGACCTCCGAAAATATAAGCAACAAGAGTGAGCTCATTCAACTTAATTTTACTCAACATAGAACAACTAAAGTTCCATTCGAGTCAATAGACAAAATATGAATAGCATAAATGTACTTGAAAGAGCAGAATTGTTGTTATTAGGTTCTTGAACGCATAAATGCAGCAAAGTTGATATTCATAGCTACATCAATTACAGATACCTCCACTGTCTTATCTTAAAATGTGACATTTTTTTTTCTTTTTGGCCCTTAAATCAACCAAACTCCTAATATCTCAAAATTGGAACCAACCAGTTCGAAAAACCCACAAAACAATAAGCATACAAAAAAAAAAAGAGAACAACGATCATACACACAGACACAGTTCACAAATCATATCTTGAAACGCGAATTGAAAAGAAGACCTCAATGGCAAGAGAGTTGCTGAGGAAATAGGCCAAGCCGGAGACGGCAGCGAACATGGAGCACTCCACCAATCTCAGAGTATTCTGATAAACGGCGCTGCTCGGAGCCAAGTCTTCTTCACACCTCCTTTCTTCCTCGTCATCTTCTCTGTCTCCCCAAACGCGAGCCGCTTCAACGTCGGAAGAAACCCTTGGCCTGAAAATTGAGGGAAGGGTTGGCGAAGCCGAGAGGAGCCATGGCTGTGGTTCAGCCAGAAGAGTTGGAAGGTGAAGGTGGGGAGGAGAGAGAGAAGGACGATGCGGAGGCGTAGATCGGCCAATAGAGAAGGACGAGGGTTTCTGAATCTTTAAGAGATTCATGAAGAAGGAGAAGAGATGCAGAGGAAGTTTGAGAGGGAGATGAATGCATTTAAGATAAGGCTTATGGGGCTTTCTTCTGGGCTCCGACTTAGGAATTGGGTTTGCTGAGCCCATAGATGTGGGCCCAAAAGTAAACTTCTCTTGGCATCTACGAGCTGAAGCTAAATTATGTGGATTACTCTTCGCTTTAAAAAAAATATAATAATTTGAATTCAATCTAAGAATCTTAAGTGGAGTATGGTGAATGTTAGGAGTGTGTAAAATTTTGATTTAACCAACATGATTGAATTGAATTGATTGAAATTGTCGATTTAGTTTGATTATGTTTTAATTTTTACAATTTTAGTTATTTCATTTTGCTTCATTTTGTTGTGTTGAAAAAAAATTAAAATAATCAAATCAATTAAAATTTCAAAACTATGGTGTTTTTTACGTGCACTATCGCATTGAATAAGGAAAGAAGAATAACATAAAAAAGGAATAACAAGAAAAAGAACTGGCCGAACCAATCCTTCCATCCGTCTTCACTCGTTGTCTTTGTTTCCATCTCTTGTCTATCGTTGACTCAAATAAAAAAATCAAAGTTATTATCTCAACCGATCCTAACTCTTTATCTTTACTTTTATAAGCGACTCACGAGTCATGATTGATCCACCTTTCCCTTTCCCTGACTAGTGACTTTCAACTAACCCATATTTCTCTTTTTTCTTTGCTTCAATTAGAGACCCATGATCAACCCACCATTCCTTGTTCTCTTTGCTTCGACCAGTGACCCACATAGGTGAGCTTCAAAATTTATAATTCTTCTAGTTTTAATTTGTTGATTGTTCAATTTTGTTGGTTTGCTTGGTTTTTTTATTTGTTTTGGAAATTTTTTCAATCAATTTGGTTTTTTTTTTCTTCTTTGCTTCGACCAGTGACCCACATAGGTGAGCTTCAAAATTTATAATTCTTCTAGTTTTAATTTGTTGATTGTTCAATTTTGTTGGTTTTGGAAAATTTTTTGATCAATTTGGTTTTTTTTTTTTTTGTATTTGTTTAGTTTTTCAATTTTCAATTTGTTCAATTTTTTTATTTGTTTTGTTGGTTCTGTTCAATTTTAATCAATTTTATTATAAATGCTTACCCCTAGTAGATATCTTATTCACATGTTGCCCTACATAACACAAATAATCTTGTGGAGAGTCAAACAAGAATTCATCACTTTTGTCTCGTCGTATTCATATTGAATATCATTGTTTTTAATAAATTATAATAAAAATTACCATTTTTTAAAAATAAGTTAAACCATGCACCCATATCAGTTGATTATTATTTGGTTAAAAGTGAAGAAAACAAGGAGGAGTGCAAAGAAATATGAGGGAAAGAGAGATAAATAAATGTCATTAGATAAAGAGGAGGAGAGAGAGAATAGGATACTTTGCATTTTAGGTATTTTTTAAAAATTTAATGATGGTTATTTAATTTCAAGATATAAAATGTTATTATTTTTTTACTTTAAAATATATTAACCAATAGAAGAGGCCCTTTTATTTATATCAAATCAGAGGGCATCAAGTGATAAGGTGTTATTAGGTTTAAATCTTAAACGGATTTTGGCCATATAAAAACTTAGGTTGCGTTTTCTTTACTTTAGTTTTTAACTTTTTAAAATAGTGAAAACGCGTTCTCTTTGTTGTTTTTAAAAATACATTCTTGAAAATAAAAAAAAATTATAAAAAAAACTCAAAACAACAAAACAAACTTTAAATTCAAAACACATTTATTTATTTATTTATTCATATTTTATTAATGTAATGGAAAAAAATATTATAAAATTTATTAACTTTGAAATGTATATATATTTTTAATAATATATTAACATTAAATATTTATAATTTACTAAATAATCAAATTTATTGAATAAAATATTATTAAAAAAATATTTTCAAAATTTGAAAGAAAACACGTTTTCTAATTTTCTGTTTTGAAAAATAATTTTTCAAAATAACAAAGAGAACGCGTTTTTAATTTTTTAAAAACAGACTACCAAAACAGAAAACTGAAAATGAATTCAAAACTCAAAACTGAAAATTGAAAAACAAAGAGAACGAAACCTTATGTGTTGTGCCAAAAGTAGAGCTCGAATAAGAATTATATGTTTTAAATTTGAGTTTTCACTGTATTTGACTAAGGTATAAGGATAAATGATCAATATTATATTTACTAGTGATGATTTATGGAGAGTTATATGTAATAGATTTCCTAAAAATATATTTTTACTCTTGAATTGTTAATTTTTTTTTGTAGAACGTTAAATTTTTCGTAGTTTTAAAAATGTTCCTAAACTATGCAATAACACTCATTTAACCACCTAATGAGCAAGTGATATGCACACATACTGACGTGATAATTTTTCAACATCTTCTCAACTCTCTCCTCTATCTTCGACATTTGTTCTCTTTGATATCTCCTCAATTCTCTCTCTGTATTCGATATCTCCTCAATTTCTTCTCTTTTTGAGCTGTGTCTCTTTTCTCTTAGGTCTTGTTTGATAATATAAATTTTATTTGAAAAATATCAAATATGAGAAATTAAATTCCATATTTATTATTTGATAGCAGTACATTTTCTATAGAATTAAATTCTATGGTATAACTATTAAAGTATATTTTGACCTATTTTTCATGAAAAAATCTATATAGAGAGGTTGATTTTTATTTTTTATATAAGTTAAAAAATATTTTTTTTGTTCAACTAAATACTATTGAATTTAGGAGAAAAACTACGTCTCAATCCACGCGCATGTCACTTCCTGCCTAGATATTTAAACGAGGGATTTGGCATTAGTGTGTGCGGTGCCGGCAAACCAACCATTTTAATGCTAACTAACATTCCTTGCCAAGGATTTATTTAACCATTGTTTATTTAAAAAATAATAATAAAATCTGGCAATAGTCAAATAGAACGCTAGCACGGTACAGATAAGACAATTGCGTGTCAACTTGTGGTTCAATTTGATCGCCTTCACCTCAATGAAAATTCCGGGAAAGCGCGCTCGTCAAAGCAGTCGTTTTGATCATGCTTGAGTTCTCAATTTACACAGCCAGCAGCCACCACCCGTTCGACAATTTTCCTCAATGAAACCGCATCTTAATGCCTTTGCTGTTTAGACTATGCAGAGTGAGTGAGAACCGCGACCGCATTGCTTGTCCAAGGTTCTATGCTCTTTGATTTCTTCATTCCCGTGTTTAAGCTTCTAAACAATTTGGGTGTTGGTTTTATACGTTTGCATGTATATATATATGCAGAGAGACAGAGAGAGAGAATATGCAGGATTGCTAATCTACGAAAACTAAGACAGTGACAGAGAAAATTTAAGAGAGATTTGGCTTTGTGGGGAGATATGTATGTGACCAGGCTTCTTTCCCGCTGCCTAAGATCTCCCGAGTATCTTTCTTTGCCACCAGAAGGCCCAAATTCGGGCTACCTAGTGCTGCAAGATGAAGAATCTGAGACTACTACTTGTTTCGGGTTGTGCAAGAACCGATATCTGTCAGATCTGCCTTTCCCTCAGAACAAGGACCTAACTATTCGATACTCATCCGGCTCTGGAAAAAACAGACGTGCTTCTCATTACTACATCGCGCTTATTCCTGTTCTTAATCAGCCATTGTCTTCCAACCGATACTATGCAATGAAGCCACATGGATCACACAAGGGGTATGTGCGCCTTTACTTGGTCAACTTCATTTCAGTACTCTAGAATGGATTGAGCCTTTTATATTGTTTTTCTTCCCACGCTCATTAGATCAAATAACAAGAATTATAGAATACTAATGAGCTATAGAATTCATGTAGGTAACTCCATATAGTGAGCTAGAAACTTGGTATGTTGTTGTTGTTGAACTCAGGGATGCAGTGTATGCATCCAGACTCCACTGGCTAGTTCAAGCCAGCGGTGCTATAACCCTTGACACAAAAAACAAAAGAAGGTGTTCAAGGATTGAAACTTCAATACTTATATTGTCTACCAGCGTGGATTACCATGGATTGTAATGCCCGAGCAGAGAGCTCTGCCAGAGCACTATGCAACTAGAGGCAGGCATATCTTCTAAACAAGTTTCAGGAAATAATTTTGTGGATTTACAATCTAATGACCTGAGCTAACTTTGTACTTGTTGAAATTTGTTCGATTCGTTGTTGTTTCCCTAATTGGTACTGTTAATAATTTGTTTCGATAGGGAAGCATATGCTTGTTCGACGGAGAACAATATGAGTGCCTGTTGCTTCTGTAAATGCATTAAAGATGTAAAACCAATGCCATTTGATCCTAATGACATATACCAACAATTTCATATTGGTCCTTACGAAGGAGCATGCAATGCTCGCGGCTTGTTTACTGCCACATCGATAGCACCAGATGGATTCCCTCCATACTTCATGCGAAGAAAAGGGTGGGAAATTTATACCGGAACCCCTAAAAACTACAAACTAGGTGAAGCACTGGGCGTTAACAATGGCCTTCGAAGCAGACTTCCAGATTTCAATTTCCCACCACACTATAAAACTTCAGGAGCAATTGTTGTGGGTAAATGGTACTGTCCTTTCATGTTTATCAGAGATGGGAAGTTCAAAGATCAGATGAAGAGATCAATGTTTTACGAGATGACACTCGAGCAACGATGGGAGCAGATATTTGCCTGTGAAAACAATTCTAGCCAGGGCAATGCAGTGACTGTGGATGCTACGGTGCAAATAGAAACGGCCTTTATAGAGGGCAGGGAAGCGACCTGGGATGAAAGTAATCAGGCCAATGGGGTGGTCTGGTTCCGGAGCTTTGGTGCCGGAGGAGAAACAACTATTGGGTTGAGTTCACTGATCGTTTACAGAATGAGATGGGAGCAACAGAGAGCTGGGTGGACTAGCAGCGGAACAGGGTTGGTGAGAGTGAGTAGAACAGAGGAATTTGCAGGGTCTGGTGGGTGGAAGAAGTATGGTTGCTATTTGTTGGTTGAGAGGTTTGTGTTGAAGAGAATGGATGGAAGTTTGTCACTGGCCCGTGATTTCAAGCACACCCACGTGGTTGGGAGCAAATGGGAATGAGTTTGCTGCACCATCATGATGCCTTTTTTATGGCCATATTCTACATGGCATATGTATACTAAACACCAACATTTGTATTTGCTTTTATGTTCTTTCTTTTCATTCCATCGGTTGTGAGCTTTGTAGAAATAACATTCTAATGATGTTTTTATGTAAATGTTGTCCTACTTGTATTGCTGGCGTATCAAACACTTAGACTTGTTAGCATGCCTTTAATACATGTTGAAAATGCTCAAATGATGTGTTTGACACTTTTCCTTGTATTGATTATCTGAAAACCAACAAATAAGGGCATTGTTTTATTGTCTTTTCAATTTTCTAACTTCACAATTGCTTGTTTCTTTTATTTTCTCACGTCTTCATTTTATGTTTTGTTCGATTTTCATACTTTTTATATTTCTATTCTTCAACTCTTTAAATATTAACAGGATTATAAAAATAAAAACGATTTGACTATAAATTAATTGTTAATTAGATGAGAATTATTCATTTAAAATCTTTACTTGTAAATTTTAAAGGCCGAATAGACTAATATATCTTGAACTTTGGGTCAATTTTTAATTTTATTCAATTTTGACATTTACTTTAATTTGGTCATTAAACTTTCACATTTGTTTCAATTTTATTCTCGATTAGCCAAGCGTGTGTCCCAGCTTACGTGGCGGTTGATGTGGCTTGCTGATGTGTCCAATAATGGACACATCATCAAAATACCCGACCCGATCTGGCCCACCCCAACTCGCTCGCTTAAAACCCTATGTGCATTGCCCTAAGATTGTTGCTAACGGCGGTGGCTTCTGACTACAGTCGTTGGCGGTTGCCAAGCCACGACCATCTTGCTGTTTAGTGCTAGGGTTCATTGTGAAGAAGAAGAAAAAGCTTACGCAAAAGAAGAAAATGACGCAAAGGAAACTAAAAAAGAAGACAACGCAAAAGAAGTAGAATAAGAAGCAAGATCGAACTCAGGGAGGGCAAAAGGGATTCAAAGCCACAAACCAAGATACCATCAATCTTGGCCATGGCGCAACCCCACACAAAATTGAAATCAATGGAATGATGCACAGTGCTACATTCTTACCTGCGATTTTCAGCCACCACCCACATCACTGAGAAGAAGAAGTCGAGCAAGAAAGAGCGATAGAGAGAGATATATCACAAAAGTGATAGGAAGAGAGAGAGAGAGAGAGAAAGAGTCGGTTGCTGAATAAATCTTACAAGAGGAGAAGACGTTGCTGCTATGAAAGGAAAGGTGTGAGATTGTCGATTCGTGAATAGGGGATGAAAATGGGGAAGCTTGATCCACGCCTCTAAGGAAGGAATCGACGGTTGTTGCAGAGAAGATGAAAGGAGCTTGGAGCCCTTTGCATATGGGCTCGACTCTTCTTGGCCTTCTCTGTAATATCCAGTAATTAATATTAAGGGTATTTTTGGAAGTTGTTGGGTCAAAATGAAATTTATCAAAGTTTCGGGCCAATGTGTAATATTCAAAACTTGAACAAAAAGGCAAGAGACAAAACCAAGATGAAACTTGGAGGGTAAAAATTTTCAAAGAATTATGGGATGTCAAAATTGAGAGATTTGCAAAGGTTTTGGATTAAAATTTTGCAATTAGGGGCATTCGGGCCAAAGTGCAGAACCTAGAAATTGGTGGAGAGTGGTCAAAACGAGGATTTTTATAGACTTTTAAGGGTTTATTGACACATTCTAAACTTGAGGGGTTTAATGGTATAGGTGAGAAGTCTAGGGTTTGAGTGAAAGGGGCAGAATCATGAAATATCAAAGTTTAGGGGGTGAAAGTGCAATTATGGAAAGTTGGGTGTGAAACCTGCAAATCACAGGCCAACTTTGCGGCGGCCGTCGTCAGAACTTGCAAAGTGCATCAAAATGATCTCCAGGCCATGATGGTTTGATTGAACCTAGCTATTGGCCGAGATCTATGGCAAATCGGTGGGAATTAATTTTTAAAGAAAAATCGAATCTGGCCAAAAATTTCGAAGCAATTTCATCGCGATTTGGTTTGATTTTGGGGCTTCTAATGATCATATTCGAAGCTTAGGAGGTAGGAAAGCTTTCTATTGGTCGAAGAACCGGTCGAAATCGGGTATAAATAGGGTTCGAATGGCCAAGGGCTTCAAAACAAAATCGAAGTTGGTTGGCCGTTTTCAGCAAGAATTGAACTTTGGGAATAAGGGGCTTTTGTTCCTTGAGTGCTAGGGAGTTTTTTTGGAGAATTTGCGAGGTTTTGGTGTAGGTTTTAATGGGTTTCAGAAGCTTGGCCAGAAAATCGGGCTTCGCCGGAACCGACCCTGTAAACGGCCGTTTAAGGCCTTTCCGGTGGCTTTTTCCGACGATAGAGGGTACCCCTAGGATCGCCTCTTCAAGAGCTTCAAGGCCATATAAGTTGTTTGGCCGTTTGAAGTTGTTGCAGACCGCCGTCGTCGGAGAAGGAAGCCGGAGAAGACAAGGCATGTGACCAGCACGCACGGACTTCAGTCGCAGCCCACTCGCTCGGCGTGTGGAACACGGTATTTTTCTGAAATTAATTTTAATATTTTTGTAAAATTATTTTAAGGATATTCATGCAAAAATATTTGAAGAAATTAGGTGTTTGGTATTTATTATGGATTTCAGAAGGAAAGAAAGGTTTGAAAAAAATAGGAAACAAATAAAGAAAATTAAGATAAGTATGGGAAAAATAGAAATATTAATTTCTATAGTCATAATGGCAATCAGGGGACGACTTGACTAATAGAAGAAATGAATTACACGATTTTCGAGGTGCAACACGCTTTTCGAGACAAAAATAAGCTTTTTCTGAATTAAGGTGAGAGGTTCGAATCCAGTCTTACTATTGTTTGAAAGTGTCTTAAGGTGTTGGTTGTGACTTCAGGTAAGTAGTTACGCCTCCGAAATTTGAGATACTTCGTATAGGTGTTTACTTATGTACTTATATACCGTCCGATTAGAATAATGCATCGATTGTTTAATTTCTTGAAAATTTGGTGCATGGTACGTTTTTCTTTTCGTATCACTGAGGTCTTAATTTTGTGTTATTGTTATCGGGGTAGGGTCTTCTTGAGAATGGGGCAAGGTTAATCCCGGTGATCAGGTGACACGGTAGGGCACTCAGGGATTAAATATGTCGAGGCAAGGTCAACCCCAATGGTGTGTGGAATGAAATTTTTCACAGGAGGTTGAGTATGCCAGGGAGATTTCTCATGTTAGACATGTTGCATGTGATTTTTGTCTTATACGTCATTCATGTGTTATTCATGCATTCGGTAAACTGTATCATGCCATCACTTAGATGATTTTATCATCTAATTTGGGTTATGCCCCTGGAATGTTCAATGTTCCAGCCAGGGACTGCTGCAAGGATAAAGACGTGGCCGGTTGAGGGCTATTAGTGTTGGGGGTGTTAGCTGATGTATTGTTTCGGTTGTTGGAATTTATTTTGATATATGTACTAACAAGCGCATGATAGTGTTATTTTCATTTTATTATGTTGTAATACGTATCTCGCAATGTATGAACCTCGTGGTAGGCCACGGTATTTATGTTACGATAATATGTTCCGCTGCGTATATTATGACTCGTTTAGTTGAGACTATGGATCTTGTTAGCTAAACGGGCAAGACTGGGGTTCTCGGGATTATTACCTGCATGTGAAGGTTGCTCTTGAAATCACCGTGGGCACTGGCTATTTTATACAACGGGTGTTTTATCTGCATGTGAAGATTGTTCTCATGGCGCCGCGTGTGACAGACTTGGAGGGGAAAAAAAAAAATCCTGAAAACCGCCTTATAGTGACACGCCCGGCAAGGCGGGGCGTTACATTCTCGATACCCTCATATGCTACAACGTTCATAATACGAGTTCCACACAGCTTCTGTTCAAGTAACATTTGGTCCTGATCTTCGCGCGGTATAGTTGCTTTGAGCATATCAAAAACTCCGAAGAATTCCTCTTCTCTGGGACAACTCTTCGTCTTTGCTACATCAGGTTTGGTCGAAGATCGAAGACGGAACTTTAGTTTCAGTTTCTATAAGCCCCGCTTCCGAATATTCCCGTTTAACATAGGATATTCAAAAGAATGTCGTTATAGAGATGATATAGAACAAAAGTGAACTCAATTAACAACTCATTTCATTTCTAGCAGCGAAAATTAAATTAAGGTTCAATTACATTTTCAGAATCTCATAACCCTAAGCTTGATGGCCATACAAAATAATAAGAGGCTCAAATGCTAATAAATATAATAGATTCTCATCACTATAAAACCTCACCAAATCACTAACTATGATCTTTAAAGTTAGGACTCGTCTCCGTACACCATTATCCCTGGACTGTAGTCCTATTAGACTCGCCCCCAATAACATCCTTCCTTCACCTGGAATGGCAAAGAAGATCAAGTGAGCCACAAGGCTTAGCAAGTTCGAGAAACAAGGAACAATATATTGGATACAAGAACATGATGACACCAATAAGAGTAATCAAGGACTCCACAATTATATACAAGATTCATAATTCATGAATTTATCAATTTAACTTAATATATCATGTCACCATGCATCACTATGCAAATGTGCATAAAATTTCAATGTCATTATCAATTCTCACAGGCTCGCAAGCCATCATTCAATACACGCAAAAGTGCCTCATCTTATTATCAATATCGATCTCCTTGGTTCTCAAGCTATAAATCAATATATGCAAAAGTGCATAATTTCAATAAAACCTCACAAATAAATATGGAGCCAACCTGTCGAGCTATGCCCACCTCGTCTCGCGCCAGGTGCTCTAGGGTACCATTTCTCCCTCCGCACAAAATAATAGGTGTGCAAAGATAAATAATACAAAGTATCATAGCATGCACATGCTGAACGTGTACGAAACATATCATGCATTCCTTTCCACATATATATAGATATCACGAAATCTCATCTCACAAATTATTGCCTTACTTATACAAATAATTTCTTCCCATCCCATAATACTGGGTAGCTTTTCAATCACATCAAGCATGCACACGCTATAGTAATTTATTCAAGAATTCATTAAATCAATTGATATTTTACTCTTGAAAAATAAAATAGTTTTGATAATGACTATATGAAAATCAATCTTCAAATCTATAATTGAGTTGAAGCAAAGTTATGAAAATCAATCTTTCTTGAATTCTATAGGAAGTAAGGTTGGGTGTTAAGATTCAAAATTAATAACCTTTTGATAATCTTAACTTGCTTTCAAAAGAAACGAAGTTAGGAAATGTTAAGTGTTTAGATTTTCCAAAGGGATAGTCGATTATGGGATTATGGTCTGTCAACTATACCTATGGATAGTCAACTATGGGCTTATTGTCTGTCGACTATGCATATGGATAGTCGACTATGGGCTTATGGTATGTCGATTATGCCTATGGATAGTCGACTATGGGTTATGATCTGTCAACTATGGGCTTATTGTTTGTTAACTATGCCTATGAATAGTCGACTATGGGCTTATGATCTATCGACTATGAATTTTCTCTATCAACTTTGTATGTGGGCTTTGAATATATATAAGTGAATGTAAATGGGTTTGCTTTGAGAAGAGCATCCAGTAGCTTGGGTGTGGGTAATTATATGTACATATATATATATATATATATATGGGGGGGGGCTTCCAAATATGCACAGAGGCCTAGGCATCTGAAGGCTGGTTGGGTATATATATATATGTATGGATATATATGTGGGTGAGGAGCTATTGGATCGTGGGCATATATACATACCTCAGGTGGCTATTAAAATCAAACAGGGAGTATACATACGGCTATCCCAACATTATAGAAGGCTGCTTGAAACAGGGGAGAGCTCCCAGACTTGCAACTTCTCTAGTTACGCATATGTATGTATATATAAATATATAAGTGGGCGGTTCGAATGGGGTGCTAAATATATGTATATGTATATGATTTAAATGAGGCATAGGGGGAAAAGCACATTCAGTTATAGCTTAAAACTTCCTTTTTACATAGATAAAGAATGTGCAAGGATTCTGTATCGATTCAAACTCAAATAAATGCCATTCACTGAAAGAACTTGGAGATGATTAAATCCCCTTTAGAGACATCAACTAGACCCACAAGTCATTGAGAATCAAAGATCTAAGTGTATGAAATAATATAACAGTAAACAATGGTAGCAAACCAATATGTATATATATATATATATATTTCTTCCACACAAAAGCTTAACAGAAGACAAAGACGAGATAGATAAAGAGAAGAACTTGCCTAACAAGACTCCTCCGTTAAAGCTCCAGTCGCGAACAGACAGTGGAAGAAGAAGATGAAGAATATGAAGAAGAAGAATGGATGGAGAAGAAGATGAAGGCAACGGAACAGTGGGAGGGACAAAGGGAGATATGCAAATCGACCCTGAAATGGAACAAACCACAGTGCGTAGAAGAAAAAGGGGTTGCGGCACCAGGTCTACACATCAGCCTTCAAAAGACTCAATTGCCCCTACTTTTTTTTATAACAAACAGTTTTTTAGGGCATTTTTGACATTTGACACTTATTTTTATTTTCATTCTTCTTTTTCTTATTTCGCCGAATTAAAAGCTAAATTTCCTTTTCCAAGCCCAAGCCCAAGCCCAACCCAACAATTTATTGGCTCACCTATAAACCCATGAACTCATTAACTACTTAATATGGCCCATTTCATTATTTCCCAATTTCTTAAAAATTATACTCATATACTTATTTTCACGATCACATGCACCATAATATAAAATCATACAATCCAAAATGATTTCTATGCCATCAGAGCAATTTATCATTAAATATTAAAAAATTTAGAACCACATTTAAAATGCCATCGAATTGCCATTAAGTAATAAAACACGTACACCCATTTTAGACATTTTACATTTTATTTTAATTTCATATTAAATTTCAATTATTAATTGCAAATGGACTCAAGTCCAACCCATTTATCCATCTCAAATAAACTAGGCCCAACGGTTCTTCTTTCAACCTTCACTTATTTGTATCAACTTTACACTTGGGCCTAACTCAATTCCAAAGCCCAATCCCCCTTTATTCACAATTATAATTCTAACACATCTCAATGGTCCAATTCATTTGAACTTTTTCCACATCTTTAAATCCCATTTGAATGGGCTCCCAAATTTTTATTTCCACTTACACTTTATTTAAAAATATATATATATATTTCTAATTTTCAATTAACTAAAGAAAAAATTTTGAGTTTAAAATAAAATACTCGAAAATTCCTAGACCCCTTAACGAGTCATTATAGTTTCAGCATCTGTTTTGGCGACGACGACAATGCACAGAGGGGTTAAAACCCTAGCAAAGGATGAAGATGATGGGTTTTAAGTGAGCGAGTCCGGGCAGGATGGATCGGGTCGAGTATTTTGCTGATGTGTCCATTATTGGACACATCAACAAGCCACATCAGCCGCCACGTAAGCTGGGACACACGCTTGGCTAGTCGAGCATAAAAATGAAACAAATGTGAAAGTTCAATGACCCAATTGAAATAAAGGTTAAAACTGGATAAAATTAAAAATTGAGCCAAAGTTCAAGATATATTAGTTTGTTCGGCCAATTTTAAATGCATATTTGTGACTTTAAAATATGATTTTTGACAAAATATTATGGCATAAAAAAATAAAGAATTATTTTATTAATTAAAACATTTCGATCATGTCATGTTCTACCTTTTGAAAAATATTATGTTGTTATATTCATATTACATAATATATTGTCACAACTAAACTTTTAATTTTAACTAATGTTAAACTCGTGCGTTGCACACAAGAGATTTAATCATAATAGATGATTTCAATAATCAACTATGAAAGTTAATTGATTATAATCAGATTAAGTACTAAAAAATTATATAAATAACATTTTATTATAGATTGTTACTCAAACTTTTGAAAACAGCATAGCCAATCAAAATTTTGAAAAACTTAAACTCATGCACCGTAATTGTAGTAAATGATTTCGATAGTCATCTATGAAAATTAATTAAGTATAATCAAAGCAAATACTAAAACATCATATAAATAACATTTTATTAAAGATTGTTACTAAAACTTTAAAAAAGAACATACTAATCCAAATGAGAATGAATAATGCTATTGAAATTTAATTTCTATAAAAAAAACAAAACTTTAAAAATATATATATATTCTGATGTGAAAAAAAAAAGCATTTTGAACTTGTAGTGATTAATGAGTAATTAATTAATGTTAATTAATGAATATTTAAACTGACTACTTAATTATTTTTCATAAACTAATAACTTTGCAATAGCTAATAAACAGAAAATAAGTCTATAGTGCATCCCACTTTTCACTTTTTTAGTGACATAATTAATTATTGACCTTATCAAAGAATCTTTTGTTACCGGCAAATCTTAATTTATTATGATTCTTGATAAATTGAGATTTGCCTCTTTTCAAGGTTATATAAATCGTAAGTGACCTCAAATTTTATTAAATATCCTAATAAGGTGATTTTTTTCATTTAAAACAACAGTCAGTGAGTCTATTAAAAATAAAGTGTGGTGAATACCATTTTGATTGTAAAATTAGTAATGTAAATGGGGCTACTACCAAATAGTCGACTTGAGAAGTGTGTTTTCTTACGAATGATTAAAAAGTTTATTTTTTGTACATGAATGAATAGTTAACACATTAAGGTAGTATTTGTTAAACTAGAAAAGATAAAGATTTATTAAGATAATTTATTCGTGTAGGTTTTATAACGCAACTTATTTCTCGGTCAAACAACAGATCAAACGTAATAAACGAAAACCAAAAACGAAAGATTACAAACACCACTCACACACACAAAATAGCGACACAACTAGTTTAATCAAAATAGATTCTACTCACAGCAGAGGCTCCGCCTCTAATCAATCCACTAAAATCTCAAAGTTACAATCAGATTACAAGATCTTTTAACTGAAGTAAAAATAGTATTGCAAAACAACAACTGAAAACAAAATCCAAAACAAGAACAAGTATAGATCTATTCAGACCGATCTCGCGATCAAGGTTTAGGATCTGTTCTTTTAGCCTACCAATCTCTCATGCCTCAGGCACTTAAAATAACAAAGAGATTAAAGCAATACCTTTCACTTACCACGGAAACAACCAATCGATTGAACGAGAGAAGGATTCACAGGAAGTGTCTCACTTTAAGGCGTCGATTTAGGGTTTCAGAAAGTGAGCGAGAGATAGAGAGAACATTCTGGAGATTAAGGCATCAGACTGCCCTTTTATAGTAGCGTCAAATAGACTGAAGAATGGGCTGGGCCAGCAGTCGATCACAACATGGAAAGGCATATGAACCTAGGCTTGGCCCATAATTAATCTCAGCCTACATATAACCAATAGCCCACATGATTTATATCAATAGAATACATAAAACATTTAAATTCAAATAAAATGAATGTAAATGAATCTTAATTTCATATAACAACATGCAAGCAGATTTGAATATCAAAATGTAAATGAAAAATCATTTAAGCAATTTTGAATCACACACAACAGCAAATTCCATCTTAATTCAAGAATGGATTAAATAGTTGATTTTTGATTAGAGGCCCCTACATGTCTTCCACAGCTACGCTGGAAGAACATTGAGCAAATCTAAGGCTTGCTCAAATTTAGCTACAGAAACAGATTTGGTTAACCTATCCACTAGATTTATTAATGTAGAAATCTTTTCTATCTTAACCTACCCTTTGGATATAATATCCCTAAAAAATGAAGACGCACATCTATGTGATTGGTTCTCTCATGGAACGTATTGTTCTTTGAGAGATGAATGGTACTTTGAGAATCACAAAATACTTTAGGGATCTGGTCATCTAGACTTAACTCTCTAACTATTCCCTACAACCAAATAGCCTCTTTTATAGCTTCTGTTAAGGCAACATATTTTGCCTCAATGGTTGATAAAGCCACTATGTGCTGGAGATTTGATTTCCAGCTTATCACATTTTCATCTATAGTGAAAACATATCCTGATAAGGATCTTCTCTTATCTAAATCAGCTGCAAAATCAAAATCACAATAACCCTGAATGCAGCTAGAATTTTCAGTATTAGATCTAAACACTAAACCCTTATCTATTGACCCCTTTAAATACCTAAGAACCCATTTAACAGCTGACCAATGCTCTTTAGAAGGATTGCTCATGAATCTACTTACTAGGCTGACTCCATAGGCTATGTCAGGTCTAGTTCCTATCATGGCATACATTAGGCTTCCCACTGCATTAGAGTAGGGAACCTTCTTCATATATTCAGCTTCTTCCTCAGGAAAATTTTCTTTTACAGCATGAAGCTTAAAGTGTAGAGGAATAGGGGTTGACACAGTTTTGCATCCTTCCATATCACACAGCTTTGCATCCTTCCATATCAAAGAGATTTATCACTTTCTTTAAATAACCAGATTGTGACAAGGTCAAAATACCTCTTTTCCTATCTCTATTGATATCTATACCCAAAATACTCCCGACTACACCTAAAGTTTTCATTTCAAACTCTGATTTTAGGGCTTGAGTCAATTTATTTATTTCTGATTTTTCCTTACATGCTATAAGCATATCATCTACATATATAAGGAGATATATGAACAACTTTTCTTTAACTTGTTTAAAGTAAATGCAATGGTTAAAGTTACACCTAGTGTAATTATCTTTGAGCATAAACTCATCAAACTTCCAATACCATTGTCTAGAAGACTGTTTTAGACCATAAAGGGACCTTTGCAACAAGCAAACCTTATTCTCCTTACCCTTTTCAATGAAACCTATAGGTTGATCCATATATATCTTCTCTTTTAGGTTTTCATGTAGAAAAGTAGTCTTAACATCTAATTGTTCAAGCTCTAAGTCATATAAAGCTACTAAGACTAAGACTAATCTTATTGAGGTATGCTTTACTATAGGGGAGAACACTTCATGGTTGTCTATGCCCTCTCTTTGGGAAAACCCCTTGGCTACTACCCTTGCCTTAAATCTGGCCGGTTCTATTCTTGGAATACTTGGCTTCCTTTTGTATATCCACTTACAACCTATAACCTTTTGATCTTTAGGCTTATTAACAAGTATCCAGGTTTTATTCTTTTCAAGAGATTCCATCTCTTCTTTCATTGCCTTTAACCAATTAGTTTTATACTTGCTAAAGCAGGCTTCTTGATAACTAACAGGTTCATTATACTCAATTGAATATCTAATATTAAGAGTATATGCAATAACATCTGCATAGGCATCCCTAGCAAGTGGTTTAATCTCTCTCCTCACCCTATCCTTAGATAGAATATAATCATCCAATTCAGGAATCATTTTAGCTGAATTCTCATTCTCATCGGTCTCTATTTCAGATTCAACAATTTATAGAGAACTAATGACTTGAGGACTCTCTAGGCTAGTCTCCACTACCTTATCATTAAGGCTGTCCCTTTCTTCCTCAAGCTGAAACTTTTCAGTTTAGTTTGCCTTTGCATTTTCCACCTTATTTGGGATATAGTATTTTGATTCTTTGAATACTACATCCCGGCTGATAACTGTTTTCTTTTCATCAATCAGCCATAACTTGTATCCTTTTACCCCTTGAGGGTATCCTAAAAATACAGCCTTTTTGGCTCTAGGGTCTAACTTCCCTTCTTTCTTACATATATTATACATCCAAATGGTCTAAGGTGGTTTAATGATGGCATTTTTTCACTCCACAACTATTCATGAGTCCTAAAGTTTATGGCAGAGGAAGGGGATTTATTTATGAGATAGCAAGCATTTGAAACTGCTTCAGCCCAATATTTCTTAGGCAAGTTAGAGTCTTTTAAAAGACATCTAACCTTATTTAGGATAGTCCTATTCATATGTTCGATAACACCATTTTGTTGAGGTGTTTCACTGCAAGTTTTATGCCTTGTAATGCCTACTTATTTGTAGAAATTTGAGAATTCATGATTACAGAATTCCAGGCCATTATCCGTCCTTAAGATCTTTATTTTCTCTCGTGTTTGAAGTTCTGCATAGGTTTTCCGTTCCTTAAATTTTGCAAAGGCTTCATTCTTATGCCTAAGGAAATAAACCCAAACCTTCTTAGAATAGTCATCTATAAAAGAAAGGAAATATTGAGCACCTGATAGGGAACTAGGGACTTAGGGAGAACCCCAAAGATCAGAATGAATATAATCTAAGACACCTTTAGACTTATGTGTTACAAGAGCAAACTGCAACCTATGAGAATTGCCCAAGGCACATGTCTCATAAAAGTTTAAGTCATTAATCCTTCTAGCCTCCTATGCCATAAAGCAATGTCATCATTTTCTGAAGATGAAACTGCAACACTGCCAGAGATAGTCTCTGCTTGCAAAACATACAATCCTTGCTTAAGGATTCCTTTGAGAACTACCGTGGATCCTTTCATAACCCTAAGAATTCCATTATTAGACTTATAAGACCTTCTATTTGAATCTAACATGATTAGGAAAATAAGATTTCTTCTAAGGTTGGGCACATATCTCACATTGTCTAAAGTCCTATACATTCTATCCCACATCTTAAACCTAACTAACCCTATTCCAGTTATGTTGCAGGATTGATTATTACCCATAAGGACTTTCCCACCCTCTATAAGCTGGAAATTAAGCAACTAGTCTTTCCTAGGTGTCATGTGAAAGGTGCAACCTAAATCTAAAATCCACTCATCTCTTGAAGCATGTTTTGACAAAATTAAGCCTTCTGCACTATCATATCCATCAGATAAATTTGCTGCATCTTGATTACTAAAATTATCATTTCCTAAGTCTTTCTTTCTTTTAAAATAATTCTTTCTTACATGCCGCTCTTTCTTACAATACCAACATGCTCTTGTTTTTTAGGATCCCCTACTTGATCCCCTAGATTTGGAATTAAACCTCGTTTTCCTTCTACCCCTTGAGTTACCTTTGCCTTTAGGCTTTGATTTATGTTCCCAATTATCCTTTACATTTAAGCCTTTAGAATTATTTATTTTCTTATCTTTCTTATCATCTTCAAGATCTCTTGATCTTAAGGCAGATACTACATCCTCTAAGGATAGGGAGGTTCTACCATACTACATTGCACTCTTTAAATCTCTATATGACTCAGGCAACACATTTAAAAGGATTTCACCTTTGTTTTCTTTAGAAATACTCTCATCTATATTTTCTAAATCTATTACAATGATATTAAAGTCATCTAAGTTTCCTTCTAGAGATTTAGAGGTATTCATTTTAAAATCAAATAATTTTCCTTTTAAATAAATTTTACTAGTTAAGGATTTAGTCATATAAAGAGATTCTAGCATGGTCCAAACCTTTAAAACAATATTTTCCTTATTAACTTGTCTAAGGACTTTATCATAAAGATTTAAAATAATGAGACTATAGGCTAATCGATCCATCTTACGCATTTCAGGGGTAGGAGGGGGCTCTACTTTATCTTTCTCAGTTATAGGTGGTTCATCCATTGCCTCAAAACATTGCTTTTGAACTAAAATGACAGTCATTTTCTTTTACTATAATGAAAAATCACCACTACCATCAAACTTATCTAATTCATACTTAGATGGAGCCATTTTATTATGAACTATAGAACAGAATGATAAACTCAAGTGATACTTAGATTAAGTGAGACTAATAGAAAAAATTTCAAAGTAGAAATAGGAATAGAAACTTTTAAGGTACAAAAAAGATATAAATCTTATTTTGATTTTGTATACAAGGCCAAAAATAATTTGAAAATTATAGTTGAGAAATTAGAAAAACCTAGGTTAGGTTTTCAAAACAAGCAAGATCTTACGACGGTATAGGTATAACATAATAGAGTAAGCAACACAATATTGAATCAAGATCAAGAATTTACAAAAGATTTAGGGCATGCAGCATACAAGTAATAGATTAATGCAGACAAGTATTTACTCTAAAGAAATTAAGACAAGGTCATATATGAGAAAAGAAACCCTTTTTGTATCGAAGATCTAACTCGATTTTTACCTTTCGAATCAGAAATGGCTTGAGCAGGATCTTGAATCCCCGTGGCTCTAATACCACTTGTAGGTTTTATAACGCAACCTATTTCTCAACCAAACAATAGATCAAGCGTAATAAATGAAAACTAGAAATGAAAGATTACAAACACCACTTACATACACAAAATAACAACACAACGAGTTTACGTGTTCGGATCAAAATAAATCCTACTCACGACGGAGGATTCGCCTCTAATTAATCCACTAAAATCTCAAAGTTACAATCGGTTTACAAGATTTTTTAACTGAAGTAAAAACAATATTGCAAAACAACAACTGAAAACAAAATCCAAAACAAGAACAAGTATAGATCTGTTCAGACCAATCTCACAATCAAAATCTAGGATCTGTTCTTTCAACCTACCAATCTCTCACACCTCAGGCGCTTAAAACAACATAGAGATTAAAGTAATACCTTTCACTTACCACACAATCTTACCACGGAAACAACGTTGAGCGAGAGAAGGATTCACAGGAAGTGTCTTCAAGGCATCGATTTAGGGTTTCAAAAAGTGAGCGAGAGATAGAGAGAACATTTTGGAGATTAGGGCATTAGATTGCCCTTTTATATCAGCGTTAAATGGACTGAAGAATGGGCTGGGCCAGCAGCTAATCGCAACACGGAAGGACATATGAACCTGGGCTTGGCCCATAATTAATCTCAGCCCACATATAACCAATAGCCCAGATGATTTATATCAACAGAATACATATAACATTTAAATTCAAATAAAATGAATGTAAATGAATCTCAATTTTATATAACAGAATGTAATCAGATTTGAATATCAAAATGTAAATGAAAAATTATTTAAGCAATTTTGAATCACACACATCAACAATCCGTAAAGTCCAATATGAGTTATCTAAAAGGAGGAAGAGATAAATTTATCTTGAAAGTTCAACATAAGAAGTCATGTGATTTCTTTTCAAAAAATTTAACAAATACAATAAAAAATACTTTACCTAGAATATTTTTCATATCTCACATTTTCTGATCTATATCTTGAATAAGAAATGCTACCTAACTAGGTTGTCACATTTTTTAGCAATTAAGCATCATACTAAGTATAAAAGTGATTCAAATAAATATTTAAATATAATAATAATGGTTTTTGAAAAGCTTTTTTTTAGAGTAATTTCTTATATATTTAATGAAGTATGATAATTTAAACTAAGCATGGTAATATTTATATGGCAATTTCTTAAATATTTAATATTTATGTGATTATATGGTAATACTAATTTGTTAATATGTACTATAATTATGAATATGAATATATAAATATTAGAATTATAATACGTTCACTTTATGTTATGTAATTCTAATCTCATTAGTCCACTTTTGCTAACATGTTATATAATTATGTATATATAAATATTATAATAAAATTAAAAGTCATTACATAATTTACATTAGAACAACAAATCATTAACCATATTTATTAAACCAAACTTACATTGAAATATAAAGGATAATCTTGGGTTTGATGGAATCAAAGTGACAGATAACATAAATAAAGTCATACTATATGGATTGTCAAAACATACCATGATAAATTTTTTTCATAAAATTTAATTTTCTTTTATTACTTCACAGTTTTTCTCATCTTGTTACTTGACATCTGACTTGATGGATCACCATCTAATGTATCTTTACAGGAATTGCCATCTTCTCCCATTTCTGAGTAGATCTTTTGCAGGGGTTTTATTTAGGGAATTGGCCTCATTGTCTGACACATAGTCCTACATATAAATTAAAGTTTATTTAATTATGAATACCATAAAATTATTATAAAAATATTAGTAATAATAATAACAAAAACTACCTTTAGTTTAACAATGTCAGTGTATTAAAGTTGAGAAAGCACATCAGAGTCCTAAAGATATATATATATATATTTTTAACAATTAAATCAATCAAAAACATGTTAAACATTGGAAAAGAATTATTTAATAAATAAAATTAACGTACTTTCTACTAACCTAATTTTTGATATAACGACTTGAAATATATTTTGATATTAGCTCATTATTGTCAGTCAAGCTCATAATTAACCGTATAGACTTCATTATGCTCACTAATATTTTGAAGTTTAATTTGAACTTTGAATAAAAATTTTCTTTCCACCAAAGTGTCAATCTCAACAGGATAAGATCCATCAGCAGACATCTAAAATTATTTGTTAGATTATATAACGGTCATATATGTTAGGTTCATAGTTACATAATATTTGTTGGCAAGAAAGTTACCTTTACTAAAGCATCTCTCAAATTGTTAGTAGTCTTACCAAGTAGTTGCAAACATTCACGATCCCACAATAGAAAAGAAGCAGTACGAGTCCCATCAATAACCCTTACTTGGACCTTAAACCTAATGAATCCACCACACAATTGACAAAGATAACAAATAAAAATGGTGATAATAAACATGTAAAAAAAAAAAGAATGGTAGTTATTCTACCTAGGAGTTATGATGAAATCAAATTTGTCACATTTTTCACAATAAAATCTTTTGCCAACAGGATTAACTTTCTTTGGACATCTTTTACAGGATAAGTATTGTAAGCACCCCCGCTCGAATATCCCAATCACCCGATCTACCCGAACGAGAGCACTTACGAAAGGGAAAAGAATGAAACACAAGATGGGGAAAGTACCCTGGCATGCATACATAAGAAATACAACAACGGAAGCAAAACTATATACATGCACGCACATAGGTACCCCGCTAGAACAGCGGTCACGGAATATATAAAAATATATACAGACACCTGTGCCAACAAATAAAAGATGCAAGGAACAACCAGGCATAGTCAAAAATAAGAGACAGACATCCTGACAAAATATCAGAGACAACTGGGGCAAGCAATCTGTACACCCTACCACACAGCTGACTGTTAGGTGGCGCGATCCTCACCCTCAACTTTCACTTTACCCTTACCTGGAATAATGGAATGTAAGGTGAGTCGCAAGACTCAGCAAAGTTTATAAGAAAATGAAGGCTATACAGTAAATAGAGGAGAATGTCACCCCAAACACCGTCCCACACATACACACAAGCCATGAGACATTAACAATACAACAACATAGCATAAGAAAAACACATACCGGTCCTTGGGGCCCACACAAGACACATGGCACCCAAGTCCCATATCAATCTGTCGCTGCCCTGAGAGGCAACATAAATCTCCAACAAACCTGCACGCATTGTCCTGGGTCAGTACTCCCGTCACCCATGTGTCTGTGTCAGTACTCTCAATACCCGAGCCATAGGCTCCCTCGAAACGGTCCTCCCGTCCGAGAACTGATAACTACCAGTAACCATGCAATGCACATAAAAATACAATGGCGTAGTGAGCATCAACATGATACACTGGCGCCCATACATCTAGGCATCAGGCCATGCTTCGCTCACATAGTAAACCACACGCGATGCATATACCCGTGCTGGATGCAACATAACCAAGCTAGAATGTCCGTGACCAAGCATAACCAGATCATGAAAACCCCAACATGCAGCCCGTACCCATGTGCACACCAAACCATGCAACAAGAATAAAATGTAACCAGTCATGCTACGATCACGTAACGGCAGAGCTAGTCAGCAGTGCTTGGCACCGGTCAACGGTCAGTGAATAGGAGTGACTAACCGACGGCCTAAGATAGACCGTACAACAATCATTTCGTCACCGAACAACCGACCCTTGCCCCCACTGCCCAACCGCTCAGGCCTATGAACAACCAAAATCCATAATAATACTCGATCAACTAAGAACCTAGCCCCGGGTGAGTACGACATCATTCCCACAGGCATGGGGGGTGGCACAAATCCTCGTAGGCAACCAACAAATAAAATCCACGAGACCGTTTTAATAAATTAAATTTAAAGTAAACCATTCAAAATTCCATAATCAATTAACGGCCGAAACAAACGAAGGGAGGTCAAATAAATTGACAATGAAAGGAACGTTGTAAAGGGTATAAAGAACTTGCCTTTACGAAGATATCCTTGGGCTTGTTTTGACCTAACACGGTAAAAATTATACAAACTGCAACACCCCAATAATTTGCCAAAATTAACAAAATTTGACTCTAAATGAAATTTCAACCGTATAGAATGTAGTACTCGACTCTCTGAATTACCTGGTATCCTTGGATTGAGATTAAAAATGAGATTTTCTAAAAAAAATCTTAATTTTTCCAGAATTCTCGCTGCTCGCGCATGCTGTTGCTTTTGTTCCCTTCTAATTTTTGCTGCCGATTAACACTTCAATTGGCTGAAATTGAGGCTTTAATTTAAGAGGAGGAAGACTTGGTGGAGAGGAAGCCACGTGGGCTGGGCAGCAGAGACGACTCCTTCTTCATGCAGCGTCGTTTTGGCACTTTAATAATGCTGGAATTAATTTCGAGCAAACAAGCAGCTTTAGCGTACACACCATCTCAGCTAAATATTCCTTTAATTTAATATACACCACCCTTACATCATAAATGTTAACTTGTGAGCAGCACTCCACGTTACTTCACTACTCCAATTCTTTAGGCTTATTATATTATATTCACACAATTTATAACTATATTAAATATATAAGATTCACAACAACCCTTATTTTTTGATAGTTTATTACTCTTATGATTGTTAATAATTATTATGACTATGAATTAACAACACCTATTAATATCCCCTTTAAATTAACTTACCCCAATAACGAATAATTAAATTAAATTATAATTTATGGATCACTACAAATACCATCAATCTTGATCACTCTCAATCGCAATGATAGCAGCAAAAACCCAAAAACTACCAACTTGAGAT